>NC_090933.1:1381225860-1381528890 GCF_040938575.1 Ambystoma mexicanum
CTTCCACTGGCTATCCGGTTTTCTGCAGCATGGCACAGCAAATTCGACCAACCTGGAGAGGAGGTACAGGGGCTTTGTGAGCTGGTTGTTCCCACCAGGCTCAAGGGAAGAAGTCTCCAAGAAGGTCTTCTCTGTCGTTCAAAGTTTCAGGCAATTCGGACCTGCAGCAGGGCTTCACCGGTGTTTCCAGTAGTTGCAGCAGTCGTCTTCCTTCGGTTCTCTCGTTCCAGTGGTGACCCTGCCTTCCAGTCCCAGTGGCCTGCCTTTTAAGCAGTCTTCCCCCATTCACACCAGCCTAGCTGTCAATCACTCAGCAGGGTGGCTGTCCTGATGGGACAGTCACAACAGCCAATCACACAGAGTGTGACATTGGTCTCCAAGGAGATCTGTGCAGGGAGTCTAAAACCCCTCCCTCACATCCTGTCCACCCTAGACACCCAGGCGCCTAAGGAGGGCTTCTGTGCAGAAGCCCGCCAAAGGACAGCGAACAAAAAACCAAACCTTGTTTGGTGCGTAGAGAAAAACACGAGAAGGACCTTCACAAAAAGAAATGCTGAAAAAATCCAAACACAACCAAGTTCAAATAACAGTGGTTTACCGGGTTTAGTTCAAGGCTACCACCATAGCCTCCAATGGTACCAGAGACTATACTCATAGTCCGCTGTAAAATAAAAAGCGTAGATACCACTGCCACCAGCCAAATCTTAGAGAAAGGGTAACATAAAAATGTTACATGAGAATCAGACAAAAGGGGATAAGTATTAACCCCTCCAGCACTGTATTGTAAGATAGAGTGTGCTGGGTCTGTGAATTTAAAAAGACTAATAAAGTCAATGGCAACTTTACATGTTCTGCGAAACAGTAGTCAGTCCCAGAAAATGGAGTTTAAAGTGGGAAGTCTGAAAAAAAGACAACCCTGTGTCACTGCGCTAAAGGTGCTGTGTGACACACAGTAAAAAGATGATGCCTATGGAGTTGGTGAGACTCCATATCCATGAACACAGAAAGTCAAACACACAGCAAAATACATGAAAGAGTGGGAAAAAAAGGTTCACACTCATAGCAGGTAAAAAATAAATAAATAAAACCCTAGAAATCCAGCAAAGCTGCTGGGGGACTCAAAAGGTAAGGGAAATTAGCCATTCTGGAGAATTCTCCCTAACAGGGTGGAGAAGCCCTGGGTACCAGAGACGGTAGGTCCGTTCAGTCGTCGCCGCCATCGTCCATAACCGTCGTCGCCATCTCCGTCTCGTACCTCGGTGGAGGAGATGGAGGTGAAGCATGGTAGGG
Source organism: Ambystoma mexicanum (assembly GCF_040938575.1). Taxonomy (NCBI): domain Eukaryota; kingdom Metazoa; phylum Chordata; class Amphibia; order Caudata; family Ambystomatidae; genus Ambystoma; species Ambystoma mexicanum. The sequence goes on from NC_090933.1 coordinate 1,381,227,151, forward strand.
TGGAGACGGATGGTCCAGGCGCCGCTGATCCGCCCGTCGGAGGCACGGGCATCCTTGTCCTTATCTCTGAGCACAGGGTGTGTGCAGAGCTTGTAGAATGTCCGGCGACATGTCCATCGGTGGTGGCAGCGGTTGCGACGGGAGCGTCGGTAGTATCGTGTTGACCTCTGGTTCCTCACCGCCGCGCCGTCCCTCGTCGGTTCCCTCGTCGCTTTCCACGTCCACCTCTTTGGGGACCTTCCCGTAGGACCGGGCCTCGACGAACTTCGTGTCAAGCACTATCTTCAGGGCCAAGAGCTCCTCAGAGGAGGAGATATTCGAGTCCGGCAGGACTACCGTGCCCCCCCCCTTCTTCTCGGCCAGGGGTGATGGCCTCGGGGAGATGATCGGCATCGTCTTCACGGGAGTCTTCTCAAGTGGGCAGGGAAACTCTCGTCTTGGGGGTCGTCTCCACTGGGACCGCATCTGCAGCCTTTGCCAGGGATGCCACCACTCCCTCAACAGATGCCTTAGCCTGGTGAACCTGGGCCTTTGAGACCTTGGGCACGTCTGATGCCTTCACCGTGGGGGGAGGGTCGACACCTCGTTCCACCTTGACTTTCTCAGTCGAAGTCGACCGGGCCTTCTCCAGAAACTTACCCGGGTGGTCACGGTGCTTTGCCTTATGTTGGGTCCCCGTGGCTGGAGGGCCCTCAAAGGACTTTGAAGACCGCTCAGATTTTCTCTTGGGAGAAGCATGCTGTCGGGGCTCACCCACCGCCGGGATCTTCGTCTGCAGCAACTCGGCGTGCCACTTGCGACGGTCCTTCATGGTGCATGGCACCATATCATTGCAGAAAGCACAGGCCTCCTCCACGTGCGAGCGGTCCCAATGTAGGCAATAAAGGCACAGGGAGTGCCCCTCATCCAGGAAGATGTTCCGCAGGCCGCATCCCGGGCAGTGTCACGCCTCCTCCCAGGTATACCATTACCAGACAGCCTCCCAAGCCTCCCAAACACACATCTGCCACCCTTTCAAGCCCTGCACGCGTCATCCAGCGAGTTCTCCATGATCCTCGCCGCACTCGGTGACAGAACTTAAACAGCCAGGGAAGCCTACGACCCTTCCTGCATTGGAACTTACTATGGCGCTTCTCTCCGGGGCGGTGCAGGTCCGCGAGCGCTCGGAGACAGCGTTCCTCCATAGGCGCACGGAGCGCTTCCGATCAGGTGATCAAACGCCGGCAGCAAGTGACCAATCGCCGGCAGGCTCCCCGTGCAGCATCGAGGGTCACGTGACGCGGCTCCCACGTTTTCCCTTGTGACTGCATCACATGACTACTTCACGCAGTGAAAAGGACAGGGGAAACGCAGAACGAACGCTTCACAGCTGCTTCTTGGAGTGCTGCACGGCGTTCTGGACCTCGTTAAGGATTATTGGATTTCATTGACTACGGAACGTTTCACGGATTGCTTTTGTGTTTTCCCTGCGGTTAAGGCGAAGTTTTGATCTTCAGGTATTACGACCCTTGGCTTTGCAATAAGTTTTGGAACTCTGGACTCTGGACTTTGGTGATTGCTTCCCTGGCTTTTGACCCTGGACTGTTTAACAGATTGCTCACGGATCATCCATTTGATATCTGCCCTGCAGGTATTTTCCACCAAGAGTGCCATCACTGACCCCTTCTGCTCTCCTTACCCCTTCAAGGTTTCTGACCAGCACATCTGGGTAAGCCATTTAGCATTCTTCCAGATTATCCCACTGTTAACATTGTGACTGTCTGACCTAATCATTCATTGCCTTACAGTGGTCAGGGGGTCCTTCCGGTGTTCCTGTGGTACTTGGGGACGGAGGTATCCTCATCTACACGACCATCAAGATCACAACAGGCAGATCCTGAACAGAGGCATTGAGTCTCCCTTATCCTCAGCCATGTCCACGCATGTAGGCCTCCAAGAATCTTTGTGAATCCTCCAAGAAGTGAACTTGACAAAAAAAGGGCGTAGAAAGTTCTGAAAAACGGGTCCCTGTTAGTTGGATGATGGATTGATGGAGCATGAGGCTCGATTGACCGAAAAATAGAGCAAAACAAATCGTAAAACGCAGTAAAAGCTCAAGAGCTATAGCACGTGGACTCCCAACACTTGGACGTGCGGTAAAAATCTGAAGATGGCTGCCAGAGGAGGGGCTTAGGTAGAGGGCAGTCATTGGGTGGGGGCAGTATGACCCTGAGACCTGTGATTGGTTATTAGGAGAAAGACAGTTCAGAAACGAAACTGAAACTATTTTTTTCTTTACCAAGGATTCCCAGCCTGACGACGTGGAATATTCATGAGCATGTGAATCCATGCCAGACCCCATGCTGAAGAAACCACAGTTCCTTATCAAACAACTTAATATGTTGAGCTGGTTGCAATCTAATGATATCTGATCCTAGTGCAACTATTGACTGAACTATGCTATATTAGTATGACATTTGATCCTTGATGCAACTACTGACTGAAGTATGTTATCTTTATTTGTTATGTGCCACCCATTGTATATTTTTCTCTGTACTCTTTCTTGTAAAATCATGTTCCCTATGTCTCATTGTGTAACCAAAGCTTAAAATATCCTTGTATTTGCTGCGCCCAGTTACCTCCGGGTTCGGTGCACCTTACAAATTAATAAACAAACAAATTAATAAACAAACAAACAAACTTTGGGTGACAGCTTCACCCCTGGATCTCCCTCGATCGGGCTCAGACCCCTCTTGCCTTTTTATATTCTTGGGTGATGGCTTCACCCCTGGATCTCCCTCGGTTGGGCTCGGACCCCACTTGGCTTTTATCGGGATTCAATTCCCTTTCTTTCACATTGTTTGTAGATCAAAGTCTTCCGATTGTATGGGGATTTTGCTTGACCCTCTGTATGACCACTTTGACCTATTTCGCGGGCCTTCCTACGGCCTTCTGGTACTATTAGTTTATCTCATATTGGGCTCGACCAGTGTATCTTGAGTTAACACCCACGTGCTGCCGGTTTCCCTCTACAGTTGGTCTCCCCTTCAATATTTATACTTGTTACAGTTCATTAACAGTTCCTCGAACGTAGTTCATCTTGCCACTTTCAATCAACACAGCACGGTTCTTTTTGGTACTCGCTCTGACTTACCGGCTGTGTCGAACCACTTGGCTTTTGGCTTCTCAGGAGTCAAGAACGGTACCAACGGCACGGGAGGTTCCCTCGCTCCTGCTCATCGACATAGGCTTGCCCTGTGTACCGTTAACATTGACATCTGCTGCAGGACACTTGTGCTATAGTTCACGGTCTTAGGCTCCCTTCCATGAAGGTTCTGTGGGCCTGGGACAAAAAGGGCAAGGTCACTTCTATCCTCGCCACCCTCTCGATTCTTGCTGCCTTTCACCTTCTTTTGAACTGCTGCAGGGTAGCCGTCTCGTCATGCTGTCTGCTGTACTCGCCTTGCTCGAACTGTGCTCTCTGGCTCCAGCTTTTATCCCTGTGGGGAAGGTAAAGGGCCGTCAGGTGTGTGTGCCGTCAGTTGCCTGACTCTGGGGTAGGGATGTGTCACGTAAACGGTTTTAGGATAAGTCCATTGTCTGTTGTGGTGTGAAAGAGTGTTTGTGTCAGAAAGGGGGGAAGAGATAGAAATCCAGATGTCTTACCGGGGCAGGAGGGAAAGATGGATTACCTGGAATAAAGACCTTCGTATTAGGGCTAGTGGGGATCTCGGAAGGGTAAGTTACATTTGACCGGGAGTTTAGAAAGTCATATTCAGAGGAACGGGATTGCTGCGGCTTGTGTGGCACACAGGAATAACTGGGATAGTGAAATGAACACAGGGGATTCTGGGGACCGATAGTGTGTTGTCAGGGCATATGGAGTGTTCGTAAAATAATAATCAAAAGGATGTGGAGAAGAATGGTTGAGAGATTTTGGGTAGGAAGTGGAAAAGCAGGGTTTCTGGGACATGTGATTTTCCAATTTAATAGGGTTCACGCTCCTAGAGGATTTACTAGATGGGGGCAGGGGGGTTGGTAGATTGTGATACGGGAAACTTTATGGGAGAAAGGGCGCCAGATGTAGGACAGCCCACAAAGGTCTCCGGGACTTCACCCTCCTCGTCTTCTTCGTCATCTGTAACATACCGCATCTCACCTGGGGCATTTCCGCCCCAGCACAACTCTGGGTTCCGCTACCCATGTGATCCTCCCTCACTGGTCCACCCACAGGAACTGGGTCCAACAGCGACAGCCATGTCCTGGCCACCTGAATAAGGGATTCTCAAAGCTTTACATCGAGAATAGACTCAGGTCTGAAACTCTGTAGGCCTTTGTCTTCTGGTGAGCCTGGTCGAAACCAGTTCCCACTGGGGGGCTGACTGTCCTCATTGGACAGCACCTGCTCCTTTACATAAACCACAGGGCGAGTTTGCAGAGATTGTGTGTGGGTTCCTGTTTAAAAGTACAATTCTGGAAGCTGAAGACAAGCCGACCACTGCAACCAAATCTGGAGAGGAAGATGAAGATGAAGAAAAGATGGCTGTGACTGATTCCAGCGACCAGAGAGCCTGCTGTGTAACTGGGGCCTGGTCTCCTGGTCTGGCCCAAGCGGCCTGGGGGTCCCGCAGATGACAACCCCTACCCAGAGGCTGGTGAGACTCACTAGACTTGAGAGGACGTGCATTTAGAGCCATCCCTCGAGGTGCACCAATACCAGAGGAGTGTGCGGTGCATGGTCATCCGAAGTGCAAATCTTGCGAAACTTGTGGACGCCTGCTGGACCTCCAGAGACACAATTAAAATCCCTGAAGTCTAATAAATGAGGCAGGTGGGCAGCACAAGCTACCATGTCAAATTAGGTATGTTACAGGCATAGATTAGGCAGTTGGGACGCGCAGGCTACCAGGTCAAGTTGGGTATGTTACAGGCATAGATTAGGCAGGTGGGCAGCACAGGCTACCAGGTCAGGTGAGGTCTGTTACAGGCATCGATTCGGGGGGTGGGCAACGTAGGCTACCAAGTCAAGTCAGGTATGTTACAGGCATAGATTAGGCAGGTGGGCAGCGCAGGCTACAAAGTCAATTCAGATATGTTACAGGCATAGATTAGGCAGGTTGGCAACGCAGGCTACCAGGCCAGGTCAGGTATGCGACAGGCATAGATTAGGCAGGTGAACAGCACAAGCTACCAAGTCAAATTAGGTATGTTACAGGCACAGATTAGGCAGCGCAGGCTACCAGGTCAGGTCAGGTCTGTTACAGGCATAGATAAAGGGGTTGGGCAGCGCAGGCTACCACATCAGGTTAGGTATGTTACAGGCATAGATTAGGCAGGTGGGACGCGCATGCTACCAGGTCAAGTTGGGTATGTTACAGGCATAGATTAGCCAAGTGGGCAGCACAAGCTACCAGGTCAAATTATGTATGTTACAGGCATAGATTAGGAAGGTGGGCAGTACAAGGTACCAGGTCAAATTAGGTATGTTACAGGCATAGATTAGGGAGGTGGGCAGCACAAGCTAGCAGGTCAAATTGGGTATGTTACAGGTATAGATTAAGCAGGTGGGCAGCGCAGGCTAGCAGGTCAAGTTGGGTATGTTACAGGCATATATTAGGCAGGTGGGCAGCGCAGGCTACCAGGTCAAGTTGGGCATGTTACAGGCATAGATTAAGCAGGTGGGCAGCGCAGGCTACCAGGTCAAGTTGGGTATCTTACAGGCATAGATTAAGCAGGTGGGCAGCACAAGCTACCAGGTCAAGTTGGGCTAATCCTATCCACCAATAACTGCCTTTATACCGTAAAACAAAATGTATTCAAAACCTAGGCCTCTCAAATCTAGTCTGGTTTCCTCTGCTGCACTGGACAAAGATTGCACCAGCCGAACAATTTCAAACCCTACGGTACGTATATCTCACACCACCAGTGTGGACAAAGGCCACAGGAACGGCCAAGCATCCATGCACGGTAGAATACTGCTATGGATATGCTCATCCAGTCTAGCATCACATATAGCCGTCCAGACTGAAACACCTAACGTACCTCAACACCTCTGCCACTAGCCTACAGTGACTATCAACCGAAAGGAACTTGGTATAGCTGGCCACACATCGACTCTCAAAAATAGCAATCTATCACAAAACTTCAACAGCGCCCACCCTGTGCCTGGCTTTTCTTTGGGCTGCTTAGTTAAGCCTTGCCAGCCACGCAAATACAAGACCAGCAAAATACACACATGCATTTCCTAAGCTAAACTCTTTAGAATTTTCCACCACACTGACTACAATCACTGAGGGCGTTCCAACCGAAAAAAGTGCATTGAGGCCACACAAGTGGGGAAAGAGGGCTATATAAATAACCAAATACAATACAATACAATTTAGGAATGGAACAGCAACACAAGCAAGAATGTGTAATGTCGGGCGTGCACTGCTGCAGAGCCCACCACTGTCATTGAGTGATGGGCGTGGCCACGTTTGTGGCAGATGCCAAGGGGAAGTGACATTGGTTAGTGAGGGGGTTTTCGGGAACAAGAATGTTGCAGTTTTATTTAAATAAATGAAGTTGCAAGCACCCCTCTGACAGGCAAGGTGGGAGGACGGGGAGAGAGTAAAGCAAGAGGGGGCAGAGAGGGCACAGGAAGGAAGGAGAGAGGAATGGAAGAGGGGAAAGGGAGAGCACAAGCAAGGTGCAAGAGGGGAGGGAGGAAGGCGAGAGGAATGAAAGAGGGGCAGGGAGGCCACAGGCAAGGTGGGAAAGGGGCGGAGAGGGAGGAATATTTACCTTTTGTAGCCTGTGCTGCTGACATATATCACAGCAGTTATTTACCTTGTGTGGCCTGCGCTCCTGACATATCACAGGCATTTATTTACCTTGTGTAGCCTGCGCTGCTGACATATATCACAGCAGTTATTTACCTTGTGTAGCCTGCGCTGCTGACATATATCACAGCAGTTATTTACCTTGTGTAGCCTGCGCTCCTCACATATATCACAGCAGTTATTCACCTTGTGTGACCTGCGCTGCTGACATATATCACAGCAGTTATTCACCTTGTGTGGCCATGCGCTGCTGACATATATCACAGCAGTTATTTACCTGGTGTGGCCTGCGCTGCTGACATATATCACAGCAGTTATTCACCTGGTGTGGCCTGCGCTGCTGACATATATCACAGCAGTTATTTACCATGTGTGGCCTGCGCTGCTGACATATATCACAGCAGTTATTTACCTTGTGTGGCCTGCGCTGCTGACATATATCACAGCAGTTATTCACCTGGTGTGGCCTGCGCTGCTGACATATATCACAGCAGTTATTTACCTGGTGTGGCCTGCGCTGGTGACATATATCACAGCAGTTATTTACCTTGTGTGACCTGTGCTCCTGACATATATCACAGCAGTTATTTACCTTGTGTGGCCTGTGCTCCTGACATATATCACAGCAGTAATTTACCTTGTGTGGCCTGTGCTCCCGACATATATCACAGCAGTTATTTACCTTGTGAGGCCTGTGCTGCTGACATATATCACTGCAGTTATTTACCTTGTGAGGCCTGTGCTGCTGACACATATCACAGCAGTTATTTACCTTGTGTGGCCTGTGCTGGTGACATATATCACAGCAGTTATTTACATTGTGTGGCCTGTGCTGCTGACATATATCACAGCAGTTATTTACCTAATGTAGCCTGAGCTGCTGACATATATCACTCTTCAGTTATTTACCTTGTGTGGCCTGTGCTGCTGACATATATCACAGCAGTTATTTACCTAATGTAGCCTGCGCTGCTGACATATATCACTCTGCAGTTATTTACCTTGTGTGGCCTGTGCTGCTGACATATATCACAGCAGTTATTTACCTTGTGTGGCCTGTGCTCCTGACATATATCACAGCAGTTATTTACCTTGTGAGGCCTGTGCTGCTGACATATATCACAGCAGTTATTTACCTTGTGAGGCCTGTGCTGCTGACATATATCACTGCAGTTATTTACCTTGTGAGGCCTGCGCTGCTGACATATATCACTCTTCAGTTATTTACCTTGTGTGGCCTGTGCTGCTGACATATATCACAGCAGTTATTTACCTAATGTAGCCTGCGCTGCTGACATATATCACTCTGCAGTTATTTACCTTGTGTGGCCTGTGCTGCTGACATATATCACAGCAGTTATTTACCTTGTGTGGCCTGTGCTCCTGACATATATCACAGCAGTTATTTACCTTGTGAGGCCTGTGCTGCTGACATATATCACAGCAGTTATTTACCTTGTGAGGCCTGTGCTGCTGACATATATCACTGCAGTTATTTACCTTGTGAGGCCTGTGCTGCTGACACATATCACAGCAGTTATTTACCTTGTGTGGCCTGTGCTCCTGACATATATCACAGCAGTTATTTACCTTGTGAGGCCTGTGCTCCTGACATATATCACAGCAGTTATTTACCTTGTGTGGCCTGTGCTGGTGACATATATCACAGCAGTTATTTACCTTGTGTGGCCTGTGCTGCTGACATATATCACAGCAGTTATTTACTTAATGTAGCCTGTGCTCCTATCATATATCACAGCAGTTATTTACCTTGTGTGGCCTGTGCTCCTGACATATATCACAGCAGGTATTTACCTTGTGTGGCCTGCGCTGCTGACATATATCACAGCAGTTATTTACCTTGTGTGGCCTGTGCTCCTATCATATATCACAGCAGTTATTTACCTTGTGTGGCCTGTGCTCCTGACATATATCACAGCAGGTATTTACCTTGTGTGGCCTGCGCTGCTGACATATATCACAGCTGTTATTTACCTTGTGTGGCCTGTGCTGCTGACATATATCACAGCAGTTATTTACCTTGTGTGGCCTGTGCTCATGACATATATCACAGCAGTTATTTACCTTGTGTATCCTGTGCTCCTGACATATATCACAGCAGTTATTTGCCTTGGGTATCCTGTGCTCCTGACATATATCACAGCAGTTATTTACCTTGTGTGGCCTGTGCTCCTGACATATATCACAGCAGTTATTTACCTAATGTGGCCTGTGCTGCTGACATATATCACAGCAGTTATTTACGTTGTGTGGCCTGTGCTCCTGATATATATCACAGCAGTTATTTACCTTGTGTATCCTGTGCTCCTGACATATATCACAACGGTTATTTACCTTGTGTATCCTGTGCTCCTGACATATAACACAGCAGTTATTTACCTTGTGTGGCCTGTGCTCCTGACATATATCACAGCAGTTATTTACCTAATGCGGCCTGTGCTGCTGACATATATCACAGCAGTTATTTACCTTGTGTGGCCTGCGCTGCTGACATATATCACAGCAGTTATTTACCTTGTGTGGCCTGCGCTGCTGACATATATCACAGCAGTTATTTACCTTGTGTGGCCTGCGCTGCTGACATATATCACAGCAGTTATTTACCTTGTGTGGCCTGCGCTGCTGACATATATCACAGCAGTTATTTACCTTGTGTGGCCTGCGCTGCTGACATATATCACAGCAGTTATTTACCTTGTGTGGCCTGCGCTGCTGACATATATCACAGCAGTTATTTACCTTGTGTGGCCTGCGCTCCTGACATATATCACAGCAGTTATTTACCTTGTGTATCCTGTGCTCCTGACATATATCACAGTAGTTATTTACCTTGTGTGGACTGTGCTGCTGAAACATATCACAGCAGTTATTTACCTTGTGTGGCCTGTGCTCCTGACATATATCACAGCAGTTATTTACCTTGTGTGGCCTGTGCTCCTGACATATATCACAGCAGTTGTGTATCCTGTGCTCCTGACATATATCACAGCAGTTATTTACCTTGTGTGGCCTGCGCTGCTGACATATATCACAGCAGTTATTTACCTTGTGTGGTCTGTGCTCCTGACATATATCACAGCAGTTATTTACCTTGTGTATCCTGTGCTCCTGACATATATCACAGCAGTTATTTACCTTGTGTATCCTGTGCTCCTGACATATATCACAGCAGTTATTTACCTAATGTGGCCTGTGCTGCTGACATATATCACAGCAGTTATTTACCTTGTGTGGCCTGTGCTCCTGACATATATCACAGCAGTTATTTACCTTGTGTATCCTGTGCTCCTGACATATATCACAGCAGTTATTTACCTTGTGTATCCTGTGCTCCTGACATATATCACAGCAGTTATTTACCTAATGTGGCCTTTGCTGCTGACATATATCACAGCAGTTATTTACCTAATGTGGCCTTTGCTGCTGACATATATCACAGCAGTTATTTACCTTGTGTGGCCTGCGCTGGTGACATATATCATAGCAGTTATTTACCTTGTGTGGCCTGTGCTCCTGACATATATCACAGCAGTTATTTACCTTGTGTATCCTGTGCTCCTGACATATATCACAGCAGTTATTTACCTTGTGTTGCCTGTGCTGCTGACATATCACAGCAGTTATTTACCTTGTGTGGCCGGTGCTCCTGACATATATCACAGCAGTTATTTACCTTGTGTGGCCTGTGCTCCTGACATATATCACAGCAGTTATTTACCTTGTGTATCCTGTGCTCCTGACATATATCACAGCAGTTATTTACCTTGTGTGGCCTGCGCTCCTGACATATATCACAGCAGTTATTTACCTTGTGTATCCTGTGCTCCTAACATATATCACAGCAGTTATTTACCTTGTGTATCCTGTGCTCCTGACATATATCACAGCAGTTATTTACCTTGTGTGGCCTGTGCTCCTGACATATATCACAGCAGTTATTTACCTTGTGTGGCCTGTGCTCCTGACATATATCACAGCAGTTGTGTATCCTGTGCTCCTGACATATATCACAGCAGTTATTTACCTTGTGTGGCCTGTGCTGCTGACATATATCACAGCAGTTATTTACCTTGTGTGGTCTGTGCTCCTGACATATATCACAGCAGTTATTTACCTTGTGTATCCTGTGCTCCTGACATATATCACAGCAGTTATTTACCTTGTGTATCCTGTGCTCCTGACATATATCACAGCAGTTATTTACCTAATGTGGCCTGTGCTGCTGACATATATCACAGCAGTTATTTACCTTGTGTGGCCTGTGCTCCTGACATATATCACAGCAGTTATTTACCTTGTGTATCCTGTGCTCCTGACATATATCACAGCAGTTATTTACCTTGTGTATCCTGTGCTCCTGACATATATCACAGCAGTTATTTACCTAATGTGGCCTTTGCTGCTGACATATATCACAGCAGTTATTTACCTAATGTGGCCTTTGCTGCTGACATATATCACAGCAGTTATTTACCTTGTGTGGCCTGCGCTGGTGACATATATCATAGCAGTTATTTACCTTGTGTGGCCTGTGCTCCTGACATATATCACAGCAGTTATTTACCTTGTGTATCCTGTGCTCCTGACATATATCACAGCAGTTATTTACCTTGTGTTGCCTGTGCTGCTGACATATCACAGCAGTTATTTACCTTGTGTGGCCGGTGCTCCTGACATATATCACAGCAGTTATTTACCTTGTGTGGCCTGTGCTCCTGACATATATCACAGCAGTTATTTACCTTGTGTATCCTGTGCTCCTGACATATATCACAGCAGTTATTTACCTTGTGTGGCCTGCGCTCCTGACATATATCACAGCAGTTATTTACCTTGTGTATCCTGTGCTCCTGACATATATCACAGCAGTTATTTACCTTGTGTATCCTGTGCTCCTGACATATATCACAGCAGTTATTTACCTTGTATGGCCAGCGCTCCTGACATATATCACAGCAGTTATTTACCTTGTGTAGACTGTGCTCCTGACATATATCACAGCAGTTATTTACCTTGTGTGGCCTGCGCTCCTGACATATATCACAGCAGTTATTTACCTTGTGTGGCCTGTGCTCCTGACATATATCACAGCAGTTATTTACCTTGTGTATCCTGTGCTCCTGACATATATCACAGCAGTTATTTACCTTGTGTTGCCTGTGCTGGTGACATATCACAGCAGTTATTTACCTTGTGTGGCCTGCGCTACTGACATATATCACAGCAGTTATTTACCTTGTGTGGCCTGCGCTGCTGACATATATCACAGCAGTTATTTACATTGTGAGGCCTGTGCTGCTGACATATATCACAGCAGTTATTTACCTTGTGTGGCCTGTGCTGCTGACACATATCACAGCAGTTATTTACCTTGGGTATCCTGTGCTCCTGACATATATCACAGCAGTTATTTACCTTGTGTTGCCTGTGCTGCTGACATATCACAGCAGTTATTTACCTTGTGTGGCCGGTGCTCCTGACATATATCACAGCAGTTATTTACCTTGTGTGGCCTGTGCTCCTGACATATATCACAGCAGTTATTTACCTTGTGTATCCTGTGCTCCTGACATATATCACAGCAGTTATTTACCTTGTGTGGCCTGCGCTGCTGACATATATCACAGCAGTTATTTACCTTGTGTATCCTGTGCTCCTGACATATATCACAGCAGTTATTTACCTTGTGTGGCCTGCGCTGCTGACATATATCACAGCAGTTATTTACCTTGTGGGCCTGTGCTCCTGACATATATCACAGCAGTTATTTACCTTGTGTGGCCTGTGCTCCTGACCTATATCACAGCAGTTATTTACCTTGTGTTGTCTGTGCTGCTGACATATCACAGCAGTTATTTACCTTGTGTGGCCTGCGCTGCTGACAAATATCACAGCAGTTATTTACCTTGTGTGGCCTGCGCTGCTGACATATATCACAGCAGTTATTTACATTGTGAGGCCTGTGCTGCTGACATATATCACAGCAGTTATTTACCTTGTGTGGCCTGTGCTGCTGACACATATCACAGCAGTTATTTACCTTGGGTATCCTGTGCTCCTGACATATATCACAGCAGTTATTTACCTTGTGTTGCCTGTGCTGCTGACATATCACAGCAGTTATTTACCTTGTGTGGCCGGTGCTCCTGACATATATCACAGCAGTTATTTACCTTGTGTGGCCTGTGCTCCTGACATATATCACAGCAGTTATTTACCTTGTGTATCCTGTGCTCCTGACATATATCACAGCAGTTATTTACCTTGTGTGGCCTGCGCTGCTGACATATATCACAGCAGTTATTTACCTTGTGTATCCTGTCCTCCTGACATATATCACAGCAGTTATTTACCTTGTCTGGCCTGCGCTGCTGACATATATCACAGCAGTTATTTACCTTGTGGGCCTGTGCTGCTGACATATATCACAGCAGTTATTTACCTTGTGTATCCTGTGCTCCTGACATAAATCACAGCAGTTATTTACCTTGTGTGGCCTGTGCTCCTGGCATATATCACAGCAGTTATTTACCTTGTGAGGCCTGCGCTGCTGACATATATCACAGCAGTTATTTACCTTGTGTGGCCTGTGCTGCTGACATATATCACAGCAGTTATTTACCTTGTGTATCCTGTGCACCTGACATATATCACAGCAGTTATTTACCTTGTGTGGCCTGCGCTGCTGACATATATCACAGCAGTTATTTACCTTGTGTATCCTGTGCTCCTGACATATATCACAGCAGTTATTTACCTTGTGTGGCCTGCGCTGCTGACATATATCACAGCAGTTATTTACCTTGTGGGCCTGTGCTGCTGACATATATCACAGCATTTATTTACCTTGTGTATCCTGTGCTCCTGACATAAATCACAGCAGTTATTTACCTTGTGTGGCCTGTGCTCCTGGCATATATCACAGCAGTTATTTACCTTGTGAGGCCTGCGCTGCTGACATATATCACAGCAGTTATTTACCTTGTGGGGGCTGTGCTCCTGACATATATCACAGCAGTTATTTACCTTGTGTGGCCTGTGCTCCTGACATATATCACAGCAGTTATTTACCTTGTGTGGCCTGTTCTCCTGACATATATCACAGCAGTTATTTACCTTGTGAGGCCTGTGCTGCTGACATATATCACAGCAGTTATTTACCTTGTGTGGCCTGCGCTGCTGACATATATGACAGCAGTTATTTACCTTGTGTGGCCTGCGCTGCTGACATATATCACAGCAGTTATTTACCTTTTGTGGCCTGTGCTCCTGACATATATCACAGCAGTTATTTACCTTGTGTGGCCTGCGCCGCTGACATATATCACAGCAGTTATTTACCTTGTGTGGCCTGCGCTGCTGACATATATCACAGCAGTTATTTACCTTGTGAGGTCTGTGCTCCTGACACATATCACAGCAGTTATTTACCTTGTGTGGTCTGCGCTGCTGACATATATCACAGCAGTTATTTACCTTGTGAGGTCTGTGCTCCTGACACATATCACAGCAGTTATTTACCTTGTGTTGCCTGTGCTCCTGACATATGTCACATCAGTTATTTACCTTGTGTAGCCTGTGCTGCTCCTGACATATATCACAGCAGTTATTTACCTTGTGAGGCCTGTGCTGCTGACATATATCACAGCAGTTATTTACCTTGTGTGGCCTGCGCTGCTGACATATATCACAGCAGTTATTTACCTTGTGTGGCCTGCGCTGCTGACATATATCACAGCAGTTATTTACCTTGTGTGGCCTGCGCTGCTGACATATATCACAGCAGTTATTTACCTTGTGTGGCCTGTGCTCCTGGCATATATCACAGCAGTTATTTACCTTGTGAGGCCTGCGCTGCTGACATATATCACAGCAGTTATTTACCTTGTGTGGCCTGTGCTGCTGACATATATCACAGCAGTTATTTACCTTGTGAGGCCTGTGCTCCTGACATATGTCACATCAGTTATTTACCTTGTGTGACCTGTGCTCCTGACATATATCACAGCAGTTATTTACCTTGTGAGGCCTGTGCTCCTGACATATGTCACATCAGTTATTTACCTTGTGTGACCTGTGCTCCTGACATATATCACAGCAGTTATTTACCTCGTGAGGCCTGTGCTCCTGACATATGTCACATCAGTTATTTACCTTGTGTGACCTGTGCTCCTGACATATATCACAGCAGTTATTTACCTTGTGTATCCTGTGCTCCTGATATATATCACAGCAGTTATTTACCTTGTGAGGCCTGTGCTGCTGACATATATCACAGCAGTTATTTACCTTGTGTGGCCTGTGCTCCTGGCATATATCACAGCAGTTATTTACCTTGTGAGGCCTGCGCTGCTGACATATATCACAGCAGTTATTTACCTTGTGTGGCCTGTGCTGCTGACATATATCACAGCAGTTATTTACCTTGTGAGGCCTGTGCTCCTGACATATGTCACATCAGTTATTTACCTTGTGTGACCTGTGCTCCTGACATATATCACAGCAGTTATTTACCTTGTGAGGCCTGTGCTCCTGACATATGTCACATCAGTTATTTACCTTGTGTGACCTGTGCTCCTGACATATATCACAGCAGTTATTTACCTTGTGAGGCCTGTGCTGGTGACATACATCACAGCAGGTATTTACCTTGTGTGGCCTGTGCTGGTGACATATATCACAGCAGTTATTTACCTTGTGAGGCCTGTGCTGCTGACATATATCACAGCAGTTATTTACCTTGTGTGGCCTGTGCTGCTGACACATATCACAGCAGTTATTTACCTTGGGTATCCTGTGCTCCTGACATATATCACAGCAGTTATTTACCTTGTGTTGCCTGTGCTGCTGACATATCACAGCAGTTATTTACCTTGTGTGGCCTGTGCTCCTGACATATATCACAGCAATTATTTACCTTGTGTGTCCTGTGCTGCTGACATATATCACAGGCATTTATTTACCTTGTGTGGCCTGCGCTCCTGACATATCTCACAGTAGTTATTTACCTTGTGTGGCCTGCGCTGCTGACATATATCACTGCATTTATTTACCTTGTGTAGCCTGCGCTCCTGTCATGTCACAGCAGTTATTTACCTTGTGTGGCCTGTGCTCCTGACACATATCACAGCAGTTATTTACCTTGTGTGGCCTGCGCTGCTGACATATATCACAGCAGTTATTTACCTTGTGTGGCCTTTGCTGCTGACATATATCACAGCAGGTATTTACCTTGTGTGGCCTGCGCTGCTGACATATATCACAGCAGTTATTTACCTTGTGTGGCCTGCGCTGCTGACATATATCACAGCAGGTATTTACCTTGTGTGGCCTGTGCTCCTGACATATATCACAGCAGTTATTTACCTTGTGTATCCTGTGCTGCTGACATATATCACAGCAGTTATTTACCTTGTGTATCCTGTGCTGCTGACATATATCACAGCAGTTATTTACCTTGTGTATCCTGTGCTGCTGACATATATCACAGCAGTTATTTACCTTGTGTGGCCTGTGCTGCTGACATATATAACAGCAGTTATTTACCTTGTGTATCCTGTGCTCCTGACATATATCACAGCAGTTATTTACCTTGTGTGGCCTGCGCTCCTGACATATATCACAGCAGTTATTTACCTTGTGTGGCCTGCGCTGCTGACATATATCACAGCAGTTATTTACCTTGTGTAGCCTGCGCTCCTGTCATGTCACAGCAGTTATTTACCTCGTGTGGCCTGCGCTGCTGACATATATCACAGCAGTTATTTACCTTGTGTGGCCTGCGCTGCTGACATATATCACAGCAGGTATTTACCTTGTGTGGCCTGCGCTGCTGACATATATCACAGCAGTTATTTACCTTGTGTGGCCTGCGCTGCTGACATATATCACAGCAGTTATTTACCTTGTGTGGCCTGCGCTGCTGACATATATCACAGCAGTTATTTACCTTGTGTGGCCTGTGCTGCTGACATATATCACAGCAGGTATTTACCTTGTGTGGCCTGTGCTGCTGACATATATCACAGCAGTTATTTACCTTGTGTGGCCTGCGCTGCTGACATATATCACAGCAGTTATTTACCTTGTGTGGCCTGCGCTGCTGACATATATCACAGCAGGTATTTACCTTGTGTGGCCTGCGCTCCTGACATATATCACAGCAGTTATTTACCTTGTGTAGCCTGTGGTCCTGACATATATCACAGCAGTTATTTACCTTGTGTAGCCTGTGGTCCTGACATATATCACAGCAGTTATTTACCTTGTGTGGCCTGCGCTGCTGACATATATCACAGCAGTTATTTACCTTGTGTGGCCTGCGCTGCTGACATATATCACAGCAGGTATTTACCTTGTGTGGCCTGTGCTCCTGACATATATCACAGCAGTTATTTACCTTGTGTGGCCTGAGCTGCTGACATATATCACAGCAGTTATTTACCTAATGTAGCCTGTGCTGCTGACATATATCACAGCAGTTATTTACCTTGTGTGGCCTGCGCTGCTGACATATATCACAGCAGTTATTTACCTTATGAGGTCTGTGCTCCTGACATATATCACAGCAGTTATTTACCTTATGAGGTCTGTGCTCCTGACATATAGCACAGCAGTTATTTACCTTGTGTGGCCTGTGCTCCTGACATATATCACAGCAGTTATTTACCTTGTGTGGCCTGTGCTCCTGACATATATCACAGCAGTTATTTACCTTGTGTGGCCTGCGCTGCTGACATATATCACAGCAGTTATTTACCTTGTGAGGCCTGTGCTGCTGACATATATCACAGCAGTTATTTACCTTGTGAGGCCTGTGCTCCTGACATATATTACAGCAGTTATTTACCTTGTGAGGCCTGTTTTCCTGACTTCTGGGGGACACGGCGACGCAGCAATAGTGGACTCAGGTCTGCAGGAAGCAAACAGCATATGATTAAATAATGCAAATTAAACACTCGAAGCTTTTGCATGACATACAGGGGAAATGTGCCCAGCCTTACCATCCTCCTTAACATTTGTCCTGTGAAGACTTCTTTCTGAACACAAACAGCCCCCGTCGCTCACCTGCAGCAAATGATGCTATAATTATTACCTGTTCTGCGGCCAAGATCTAAGGGAGGGCGTTAGCGCATGCGCACAAAGCGGAGAGCGTAGAAACGCGCATGCGCGGGAAAAGGACATGCAGTAGGGATGCGTGTGTGCACACAACACGTACCCATCTCGTGATACGCACGCGCAGTAGCTAGTCTGCCGCGTCACATGCCCTTCCGAATTCTTGACCAATGCCAGGTCAGAGCAGATTAAGGCGCATGCGCAGAACCGATATGAGATGCACGCGCAGTAACGTGTGACTCTCCGGAGCATGCGCACAAAGGGGGTCGGGGAAGAAAAGCAAGAACAGAAAGGATACGTAATGTGCTCTTTGGACTCAGACTCTGTGGCTGCCCCTCAGGGTGCAGACCTGCCTACATTTCAAAATGGAAAACCCTGAGAATTACTTCACACGACGCCCCGCCCGCATCCACTGAAGACCCTCCCACAGCCACGCCCACTTTTGCACCCCCACCCCTAGCCCTGCACGAAAACTCTTTCATTCTGTCCCTCTGTTCAGTAATTTAAATAAAAAAGTAAAAGCGCCCTGGCACCTTCACTAATTGCGCCAACCCACCCATCTGTGTATCAAGTTCAGATGCCAGGTGTGAGTAGTTCCTCTACAGGCCTGCCTTCTCTCTTTCATCCTCCAGCCTTCTCTCTTTCATCGTCCTGCCTTCTCTCTTTCATCCTCCAGCCTTCTCTCTTTCATCCTCCAGCCTTCCCTCTTTCATCCTCCAGCCTTCTCTCTTTCATCCTCCAGCCTTCCCTCTTTCATCCTCCCGCCTTCTCTCTTTCATCCTCCAGCCTTCTCTCTTTCATTGTCCAGCCTTCTCTCTTTCATCCTCCAGCCTTCTCTCTTTCATCCTCCAGCCTTCTCTCTTTCATCCTCCAGCCTTCCCTCTTTCATCCTCCAGCCTTCTCTCTTTCATCCTCCAGCCTTCCCTCTTTCATCCTCCCGCCTTCTCTCTTTCATCCTCCAGCCTTCTCTCTTTCATTGTCCAGCCTTCTCTCTTTCATCCTCCAGCCTTCTCTCTTTCATTGTCCAGCCTTCTCTCTTTCACCCTGCAGCCTTCTCTCTTTCATCCTCCAGCCTTCTCTATTTCATCCTCCAGACTTCTCTTTCATCCTCAGCCTTCTCTCTTTCATTGTCCAGCCTTCTCTCTTTCATCCTCCAGCCTTCTCTCTTTCATCCTCCAGCCTTCCCTCTTTCATCCTCCCGCCTTCTCTATTTCATCCTCCAGCCTTCCCTCTTTCATCCTCCAGCCTTCTCTCTCTCATCCTCCAGCCTTCTCTGTTTCATCCTCCAGCCTTCTCTCTTTCATCCTCCAGCCTTCCCTCTTTCATCCTCCAGCCTTCTCTCTTTCATCCTCCAGCCTTCCCTCTTTCATCCTCCCGCCTTCTCTCTTTCATCCTCCAGCCTTCTCTCTTTCATTGTCCAGCCTTCTCTCTTTCATCCTCCAGCCTTCTCTCTTTCATTGTCCAGCCTTCTCTCTTTCATCCTGCAGCCTTCTCTCTTTCATCCTCCAGCCTTCTCTATTTCATCCTCCAGACTTCTCTTTCATCCTCAGCCTTCTCTCTTTCATTGTCCAGCCTTCTCTCTTTCATCCTCCAGCCTTCTTTCTTTCATCCTCCAGCCTTCCCTCTTTCATCCTCCAGCCTTCTCTATTTCATCCTCCAGCATTCTCTCTTTCATCCTCCAGCCTTCTCTCGCATCCTCCAGCCTTCTCTCTTTCATCCTCCAGCCTTCTCTCTTTCATCCTCCAGCCTTCTCTATTTCATCCTCCAGCATTCTCTCTTTCATCCTCCAGCATTCTCTCTTTCATCCTCCAGCCTTCTCTTTCATCCTCCAGCCTTCTCTATTTCATCCTCCAGCCTTCTCTCTTTCATCCTCCAGCCTTCTCTATTTCATCCTCCAGCATTCTCTCTTTCATCCTCCAGCATTCTCTCTTTCATCCTCCAGCCTTCCCTCTTTCATGCTCCAGCCTTCTCTCTTTCATCCTCCAGCCTTCCCTCTTTCATCCTCCAGCATTCTCTCTTTCATCCTCCAGCCTTCTCTTTCATCCTCCAGCCTTCCCTCTTTCATGCTCCAGCCTTCTCTCTTTCATCCTCCAGCCTTCCCTGTTTCATCCTCCCGCCTTCTCTCTTTCATCCTCCAGCCTTCTCTCTTTCATCCTCCCGCCTTCTCTCTTTCATCCTCCAGCCTTCTCTCTTTCATTGTCCAGCCTTCTCTCTTTCATCCTGCAGCCTTCTCTCTTTCATCCTCCAGCCTTCTCTATTTCATCCTCCAGACTTCTCTTTCATCCTCAGCCTTCTCTCTTTCATTGTCCAGCCTTCTCTCTTTCATCCTCCAGCCTTCTCTCTTTCATCCTCCAGCCTTCCCTCTTTCATCCTCCAGCCTTCTCTATTTCATCCTCCAGCATTCTCTCTTTCATCCTCCAGCCTTCTCTCGCATCCTCCAGCCTTCTCTCTTTCATCCTCCAGCCTTCTCTCTTTCATCCTCCAGCCTTCTCTATTTCATCCTCCAGCATTCTCTCTTTCATCCTCCAGCATTCTCTCTTTCATCCTCCAGCCTTCTCTTTCATCCTCCAGCCTTCTCTATTTCATCCTCCAGCCTTCTCTCTTTCATCCTCCAGCCTTCTCTATTTCATCCTCCAGCATTCTCTCTTTCATCCTCCAGCATTCTCTCTTTCATCCTCCAGCCTTCTCTTTCATCCTCCAGCCTTCTCTCTTTCATCCTCCAGCCTTCTCTCTTTCATTGTCCAGCCTTCTCTCTTTCATCCTGCAGCCTTCTCTCTTTCATCCTCCAGCCTTCTCTATTTCATCCTCCAGACTTCTCTTTCATCCTCAGCCTTCTCTCTTTCATTGTCCAGCCTTCTCTCTTTCATCCTCCAGCCTTCTCTCTTTCATCCTCCAGCCTTCCCTCTTTCATCCTCCAGCCTTCTCTATTTCATCCTCCAGCATTCTCTCTTTCATCCTCCAGCCTTCTCTCTCATCCTCCAGCCTTCTCTCTTTCATCCTCCAGCCTTCTCTCTTTCATCCTCCAGCCTTCTCTATTTCATCCTCCAGCATTCTCTCTTTCATCCTCCAGCATTCTCTCTTTCATCCTCCAGCCTTCTCTTTCATCCTCCAGCCTTCTCTATTTCATCCTCCAGCCTTCTCTCTTTCATCCTCCAGCCTTCTCTATTTCATCCTCCAGCATTCTCTCTTTCATCCTCCAGCATTCTCTCTTTCATCCTCCAGCCTTCTCTTTCATCCTCCAGCCTTCTCTATTTCATCCTCCAGCATTCTCTCTTTCATCCTCCAGCCTTCTCTCTCATCCTCCAGCCTTCTCTCTTTCATCCTCCAGCCTTCTCTCTTTCATCCTCCAGCCTTCTCTATTTCATCCTCCAGCATTCTCTCTTTCATCCTCCAGCATTCTCTCTTTCATCCTCCAGCCTTCTCTTTCATCCTCCAGCCTTCTCTATTTCATCCTCCAGCATTCTCTCTTTCATCCTCCAGCCTTCTCTTTCATCCTCCAGTCTTCTCTATTTCATCCTCCAGCATTCTCTCTTTCATCCTCAAGCCTTCTCTCTTTCATCCTCAGCCTTCTCTCTTTCATCCTCCAGCCTTCTCTTTCATCCTCCAGCCTTCTCTATTTCATCCTCCAGCATTCTCTTTCATCCTCCAGCCTTCTCTCTTTCATCCTCCAGCCTTCTCTATTTCATCCTCCAGCATTCTCTCTTTCATCCTCCAGCCTTCTCTCTTTCATCCTCCAGCCTTCTCTCTTTCATCCTCCAGCATTCTCTCTTTCATCCTCCAGCCTTCTCTCTTTCATCCTCCAGCCTTCTCTCTTTCATCCTCCAGCATTCTCTCTTTCATCCTCCAGCCTTCTCTCTTTCATCCTCCAGCCTTCTCTTTCATCCTCCAGCCTTCTCTCTTTCATCCTCCAGCCTTCTCTTTCATCCTCCAGCCTTCTCTCTTTCATCCTCCAGCCTTCTCTCCTTCATCCTCCAGCCTTCTCTCTTTCACCCTCCAGCCTTCTCTCTTTCATCCTCCTGCCTTCTCTCTTCCATCCTCCAGCCTTCTCTCTTTCATCCTCCAGCCTTCTCTTGCATCCTCCAGCCTTCTCTATTTCATCCTCCAGCATTCTCTCTTTCATCCTCAAGCCTTCTCTCTTTCATCCTCAGCCTTCTCTCTTTCATCCTCCAGCCTTCTCTTTCATCCTCCAGCCTTCTGTATTTCATCCTCCAGCATTCTCTCTTTCATCCTCCAGCCTTCTCTCTTTCATCCTCCAGCCTTCTCTATTTCATCCTCCAGCATTCTCTCTTTCATCCTCCAGCCTTCTCTCTTTCATCCTCCAGCCTTCTCTCTTTCATCCTCCAGCCTTCTCTCTTTCATCCTCCAGCCTTCTCTTTCATCCTCCAGCCTTCTCTCTTTCATCCTCCAGCCTTCTCTTTCATCCTCCAGCCTTCTCTCTTTCATCCTCCAGCCTTCTCTCCTTCATCCTCCAGCCTTCTCTCCTTCATCCTCCAGCCTTCTCTCCTTCATCCTCCAGCCTTCTCTCTTTCACCCTCCAGCCTTCTCTCTTTCATCCTCCTGCCTTCTCTCTTCCATCCTCCAGCCTTCTCTCTTTCATCCTCCAGCCTTCTCTCCTTCATCCTCCAGCCTTCTCTTTCATCCTCCAGCCTTCTCTCTTTCATCCTCCAGCCTTCTCTCTTTCATCCTCCAGCCTTCTCTCCTTCATCCTCCAGCCTTCTCTCCTTCATCGTCCAGCCTTCTCTCTTTCATCGTCCTGCCTTCTCTCATCGTCCAGCCTTCTCTCTTTCATCCTCCAGCCTTCTCTCTTTCATCCTCCAGCCTTCTCTCTTTCATCGTCCTGCCTTCTCTTTTTCATCCTCCAGCCTTCTCTCTTTCATCCTCCAGCCTTCTCTCTTTCATCCTCCAGCCTTCTCTCTTTCATCGCCCTGCCTTCTCTTTCATCGTCAAGCCTTCTCTCTTCCATCCTCCAGCCTTCTCTCTTTCATCCTCCAGCCTTCTCTCTTTCATCCTCCAGCCTTCTCTCTTTCATGCTCCAGCCTTCTCTCTTTCATCGTCCTGCCTTCTCTCTTTCATCGTCCAGCCTTCTCTCTTCCATCCTCCAGCCTTCTCTCTTTCATCCTCCAGCCTTCTCTCTTTTATCCTTCATCCTTCTCTCTTTCACCCTCCAGCCTTCCCTCTTTCATCCTCCAGCCTTCTCTCTTTCATCCTCCATCATTCTCTCTTTCACCCTCCAGCCTTCTCTCATTCATCCTCCAGCCTTCTCTTTCTTCCTCCTGCCTTCTCTCTTTCATCCTCCATCCTTCTCTCTTTTATCCTCCATCCTTCTCTTTCACCCTCCAGCCTTCTCTCTTTCATCGTCCAGCCTTCTCTCTTTCATCCTCCAGCCTTCTCTCTTTCATCGTCCAGCCTTCTCTCTTTTATCCTCCATCCTTCTCTCTTTCACCCTCCAGCCTTCCCTCTTTCATCCTCCAGCCTTCTCTCTTTCATCCTCCATCCTTATCTCTTTCATCCTCCAGCCTTCTCTCTTTCATCGTCCAGCCTTCTCTCTTTCATCCTCCAGCCTTCTCTCTTTCATCCTCCAGCTTGCCTTTTTCATCCTCCAGCCTTCTCTCTTTCATCCTCCAGCCTTCTCTCTTTAATCCTCCAGCCTTCTCTTTCATCCTCCAGCCTGCCTTTTTCATCCTCCACCCTTCTCTTCATCCTCCAGCCTTCTATCTTTCATCTTCCAGCCTTCTCTTTCATCCTCCAGCCTTCTCTCTTTCATCCTCCAGCATTCTCTCATTCATCCTCCAGCCTTCTCTCTTTCATTGTCCAGCCTTCTCTCTTTCATCCTCCAGCCTTCTCTCTTTCATCGTCCAGCCTTCTCTCTCATCCTCCAGCCTTCTCTCTTTCATCCTCCAGCCTTCTCTCTTTCATCCTCCCGCCTTCTCTCTCTCATCGTCCAGCCTTCTCTCTCCCATCGTCCAGCCTTTTCCCTTTCATCCTCCAGCCTTCTCTCTTTCATCTTCCAGCCTTCTCTCTTTGATTGTCCTGCCTTCTCTCTTTCTTCCTCCAGCCTTCTCACTGTCCAACCTTCTCTCTTTCATCCTCCAGCCTTCTATCTTTCATCCTTCAGCCTTCTCTCTTTCATCCTCCCACCTTCACTCTCTCATCGTCCAGCCTTCTCTCTCCCATCCTCCAGCCTTCACTCTTTCATCGCCCTGCCTTTTTCTTTCATCCTCCAGCCTTCTCTCTTACATCATCCAGCCTTCTCTCTTTGATTGTCCTGCCTTCTCTCTTTCTTCCTCCAGCCTCCTCTCTTTCATCCGCCAGCCTTCTCTCTTTCATCCTCCAGCCTTCTCTCTTTCATCCTCCAGCCTTCTCTCTTTCATCCTCCAGCCTTCTCTCTGTCCAGCCTTCTCGTGACACGCACGCTCAGTAGCTAGTCTGCCGCGTCACATGCCCTTCCGAATTCATCCTCCAGCCTTCTCTCTTTCATCTTCCAGCCTCTCTCTTTCATCCTCCAGCCTTCCCTCTTTCATCCTCCAGCCTTCTCTCTTTCATTGTCAAGCCTTCTCTCTTTCATTGTCCAGCCTTCTCTCTTTCATCCTCCAGCCTTCTCCCTTTCCTCCTCCAGCCTTCTGTTTCATCCTCCAGCCTTCTCTTTCATCATCCATTCTTCTTTCTTTCATCCTCCAGCCTTCTCGCTTTCGTCGCCCTGCCTTCTCCCTTTCATCCTCTAACCTTCTCTTTTATCGTTCAGCCTTCTCTTTCATCGTCCAGCCTTCTCTCTTTCATCCTCCAGCCTTCTCTCATTCATCCTACCGCCTTCTCTCTCATCCTCCAGCCTTCTCTCTTTCATCCTCCAGCCTTCTCTTTCATCCTCCAGCCTTCTCTCTTTCATCCTCCCGCTTTCTCTCTCCCATCGTCCAGCCTTCTCTCTCCCATCGTCCAGCCTTCTCTTTCATCCTCCAGCCTTCTCTCTTTCATCACCCTGCCTTTTTTCTTTCATCTTCCAGCCTTCTCTCTTTGATTGTCCTGCCTTCTCTCTTTCTTCCTCCAGCTTTCTCACTGTCCAGCCTTCTCTCTTTCATCCTCCAGCCTTCTCTCTGTCCAGCCTTCTCGTGACACACACGCGCAGTAGCTAGTCTGCCGTGTCACATGCCCTTCCGAATTCATCCTCCAGCCTTCTCTCTTTCATCTTCCAGCCTTCTCTTTCATCCTCCAGCCTTCTCTCTTTCACCCTCCAGCCTTCTCTCTTTCATCCTCCAGCCTTCTCTCTTTCATTGTCCAGCCTTCTCTCTTTCATCCACCAGCCTTCTCTCTTTCATCCTCCAGCCTTCTCTCTTTCATCCTCCAGCCTTCTCTCTCATCCTCCAGCCTTCTCTCTTTCATCCTCCAGCCTTCTCTCTTTCATCCTCCCGCCTTCTCTCTCCCATCCTCCAGCCTTCACTCTTTCATCGCCCTGCCTTTTTCTTCCATCCTCCAGCCTTCACTCTTTCATCGCCCTGCCTTTTTCTTTCATCCTCCAGCCTTCTCTCTTTCATCATCCAGCTTTCTCTCTTTGATTGTCCTGCCTTCTCTCTTTCTTCCTCCAGCCTTCTCTCTTTCATCCTCCAGCCTTCTCTCTTTCATCCTCCAGCCTTCTCTCTTTCATCCTCCAGCCTTCTCTCTTTCATCCTCCAGCCTTCTCTCTGTCCAGCCTTCTCGTGACACGCACGCGCAGTAGCTAGTCTGCCGCGTCACATGCCCTTCCGAATTCATCCTCCAGCCTTCTCTCTTTCATCTTCCAGCCTCTCTCTTTCATCCTCCAGCCTTCCCTCTTTCATCCTCCAGCCTTCTCTCTTTCATTGTCAATCCTTCTCTCTTTCATTGTCCAGCCTTCTCTCTTTCATCCTCCAGCCTTCTCCCTTTCATCCTCCAGCCTTCTGTTTCATCCTCCAGCCTTCTCTTTCATCATCCATTCTTCTTTCTTTCATCCTCCAGCCTTCTCTCTTTCGTCGCCCTGCCTTCTCCCTTTCATCCTCTAACCTTCTCTTTTATCGTTCAGCCTTCTCTCTTTCATCGTCCAGCCTTCTCTCTTTCATCCTCCAGCCTTCTCTCATTCATCCTACCGCCTTCTCTCTCATCCTCCAGCCTTCTCTCTTTCATCCTCCAGCCTTCTCTTTCATCCTCCAGCCTTCTCTCTTTCATCCTCCCGCTTTCTCTCTCCCATCGTCCAGCCTTCTCTCTCCCATCGTCCAGCCTTCTCTCTCCCATCGTCCAGCCTTCTCTTTCATCCTCCAGCCTTCTCTCTTTCATCACCCTGCCTTTTTTCTTTCATCTTCCAGCCTTCTCTCTTTGATTGTCCTGCCTTCTCTCTTTCTTCCTCCAGCTTTCTCACTGTCCAGCCTTCTCTCTTTCATCCTCCAGCCTTCTCTCTGTCCAGCCTTCTTGTGACACACACGCGCAGTAGCTAGTCTGCCGTGTCACATGCCCTTCCGAATTCATCCTCCAGCCTTCTCTCTTTCATCTTCCAGCCTTCTCTTTCATCCTCCAGCCTTCTCTCTTTCACCCTCCAGCCTTCTCTCTTTCATCCTCCAGCCTTCTCTCTTTCATTGTCCAGCCTTCTCTCTTTCATCCACCAGCCTTCTCTCTTTCATCCTCCAGCCTTCTCTCTTTCATCCTCCAGCCTTCTCTCTCATCCTCCAGCCTTCTCTCTTTCATCCTCCAGCCTTCTCTCTTTCATCCTCCCGCCTTCTCTCTCCCATCGTCCAGCCTTCTCTCTCCCATCGTCCAGCCTTCTCTTTCATCCTCCAGCCTTCTCTCTTTCATCACCCTGCCTTTTTCCTTTTTCATCCTCCCGCCTTCTCTCTCATCCTCCAGCCTTCTCTCTTTCATCCTCCAGCCTTCTCTCTTTCATTGTCCAGCCTTCTCTCTTTCATTGTCCAGCCTTCTCTCTTTCATCCTCCAGCCTTCTCTATTTCATCCTCTAGCGTTCTCTCTTTCATCGTCCAGCCTTCTCTATTTCATCCTCCAGCCTTCTCTCTTTCATCCTCCAGCCTTCTCTCTGTCCAGCCTTCTCTCTTTCATCCTCCAGCCTTCTCTCATTCATCTTCAAGCCTTCTCTCTTTCATCCTCCAGCCTTCTATCTTGATCCAGCCTTCTTTCTTTCATCGTCCAGCCTCTCTCTTTCATCCTCCAGCCTTCCCTCTTTCATCCTCCAGCCTTCTCTCTTTCATTGTCAAGCCTTCTCTCTTTCATCATCCGGCCTTCTCTCTTTCATCCTCCAGCCTTCTCTCTTTCATCCTCCAGCCTTCTCCTTTTCTCTTTCATCCTGCAGCCTTCTCTCTTTCATCGTCCATCCTTCTTTCTTTCATCCTCCAGCCTTCTCTCGTTCATCCTCCCGCCTTCTCTCATCCTCCAGCCTTCTCTCTTTCATCCTCCAGCCTTCTCTCTTTCATCCTCCCGTCTTCTCTCTCCCACCGTCCAGCCTTCTCTCTTTCATCCTCCAGCCTTCTCTCTTTCATCGCCCTGCCTTTTTTCTTTCATCCTCCAGCCTTCTCTCTTTCATCTTCCAGCCTTCTTTCTTTCATCCTCCACCCTTCTCTTTCATCATCCAGCCTTCTCTCTTTCATCGTCCAGCCTTCTCTCTTTCATCCTCCAGCCTTCTCTCTTTCATCCTCCAGCCTTTTCTCTTTTATCGTCCATTTTCTCTTCAACCTTTTTAATGTGTACTCTGAATTTCCACGCAAATGTTGCAATTGCAATCCTTATTTGGACAGACCCCCTGCTAGAAATTAAATGAAAGGTGTTACGGGAGCGGGGGGAGAAATTCACACTGTGTGCAACTTTTAAATGATGTACTTTTTGTTTCTAAGGTTCACACAGTGAGCAGCAATTGTTTTTTCTGCATTTACATGAAACCACAAACTGAAGAGTTTTCCAAGACTCCTTAGCAGGAGGAGCTGAGGGTTGCAAAGCAGTCATTTGCTTGAATCCTTTGTCATTTGGAAATTGAAGGCTACCGTTCAGACCCCCCCCCCCTTTGGTGTCCATGGGGATGGCCCATAAAAGGCACTTTGCCTCCAGTACACTGTCATGCAAAGTGAGCTGGTGGAGGGGCGCCCTTCCGCACAGAGAAACACGCAGTTGTTTGAGCCAGCGTGGGCAAGTGTTCCCTGGGCGACTGCGAGTATTGAGCACCCCTGGGAGCCCTGCCAGCACACCCCTGATGGTTTGCTGGAACACCTCCCTGACGATGACACGCTGAAGCTCAGGCGTTTGTACCAGTAGTGTCTGACATGTGATGAAAAAGTTATCACTTGGGACTCGATGTGCAAGGGTATTTGATGCTAATCTGCCTTGGGATCCAGAGTGGAGAACAACTTTTCCCCGCAGATCCACCAGAATGCCGTCCAGGGCGGGCATCGGGTGCATTTCTGTGCAGATGGCTCTGTTGGGCAGCTTCATGTCCACGCAGATGCGTACTGTCTATGGGCACTTGGGTTTAGTAGCTACCACTATGGGCAAAACCCACAGCATGGGCCCTCCCACCTGCTTGATGAAGCCTGCACTCTTGAGTTTGAAAATGTCCTCTTCCACTTTCTTCCACAACTGGAACTCTTGTCCCTCAGGCAGCCCACGCCCTCAAACAGATCCTGAAATTTGGCTAGCAGTCTGTCTCATGGCGGTACACCTGAAAGGCAAAGTGCACCAGCCCAAGGTCTTCAGCTGTCGAGCAGATCAACAGTGTGTCCTTCAAAACTGCAGTCACATAGAACGTTGCATCCACCACCTCTCTGTTATGCACACCTTGGTACTGAATGCCCCCTCTAGAGGCAACAGCGACGCACCCATATATGAAAATGCAAATCTTAGGGGTCCTTAGCACTGGTGTCAGGCGGCGCTTGCAGATCTGAGTCTCCGGCATTACATTCATGGATGCCCTTGTGAACATCGTGGCCTCCTGTGGCACCCTGAACTACCCAAACAAATGGCTGAAACAAAGATTGCATCTTCGATATCAATGCGGCCCTTAACCCTCGACAGCATTGAGTGAACTGAACGTTGCTCCACATCTGCCGCTGCTTGCACCTAGGCAGCATCGGGGGAGGAGGAGATAACTGAGCTACCTGCAAGGCAGCTCTGCACATTCAGGTGTAGTGATTGGGCTTGCCATATCGTCCACATGTGAGGCTTTCTGTAGGGCAGTCTTGATCGTGAGGTAATGTTCCCACACAGGCCTTGAAGTGTTTCTGATGCTTTTCTGTCATTTTCTGCGGGACTGGCCTCACCTGCTTGTTCACCCATTCTTTGGCCCTCAGCGACCCTCTCGCCGAGACTGTCTGTATCATCTCTGGCCTTCCTCCTTTGGACACTTCTACCGTCTGGGCTGCTCTGGAGGCTGAAAGCTCTTGTGTGCGTCCCAGTTCAAGTAATCTCTGCAACAAGATGTCCGGTTCCTTCAAAATCTGCCATCGTAACACAGCTGAGGAGCATTGTTGAATGATTCCCGCCCTTATTTGGTATCTCATCATGTAGACGACACAACATGGCCAGGCGTCGCAGGAGTGCATGGAAGGCACCTAACGATTCAGATGGCTCTTGATGAGCTTGATGCAAATGAAACCACTCATAGCCACAGTTGACTAGCGTCCTGAACTACCCCTGAAGTGCCCCTTTAGCTGCGTCATAAGAATTGTCTTGGGGCTGTGGGGTTTTAAAAATGTGGTGCACTTCACTGCCTGCACAGAAGAGCAGCATTGCTTTCATGGCCTTATCATAAGTCTCTTTGGTTGTGTGAAAGAACATTTCAAGGCTTTCGTCCCACATGTCCCACCAGGGCCCCAATGTTGCTGGCACTCCAGAAACATCAAATTTGGGCACTGGGCATCCCATGAACCCTCTGGGGGTGGCCTGAGACATGCTTCTACTCCTCCCGCATCGACATGGGATGTGGATATTGGGGATCTTGTGGTCATGGATGAAGCAAAGTCATCCTCCATGTCGACATCCACCAGGCTTGCAAAGTGGCTGGTGCACTGTGGGGCTAAACAGCAAAGTGGAGCAGACGAACACCACCCCAGGGAGGCTGATACCACCCACTGGCCGCACGAGCACCCCCAACGTGGGTGCTAGCCATGACGCCTGGATGGATAAAAGGAGTGGACCAGGTCTCCCACCTTGTCATGTAGAGTCAAAGGGGGGCAGCGGACTGCCGCTCTTCCCACCGAACAGGAAGACTTTCGTCCCCTGGCAGGAGGAGCACCCCTCACTGGGGGCACTTGCCGGAAATAGGAACCACTGTGGAGATCTATGAGTCTCCCTCACCTGCAGGCTGAAACTGCTTTTCCCCGCTGCAGCTGGCTGCCGCCACGCTGCACATGGCATGCCAGGCCCTCTGAGGGGCGTGGCATCAACAGAAGGGCCACCACCACCGGGCACCTCACTTGGAGGATCTCTACAAAGGGAAGAGGGAAACGGCCCTTTTCTTCTGGTTGTTAGGAATTCCAACAAAAAAGGACATCACCTTTGCGGTCCACACAGAACTGTTAACTCATCAGGGTTTTTTTCTGCCACATCGGCATTTTCCCTGGACTTTTCTGGGGGCTTGCTCCTTGGGGTTCCCCTTGATCCTGTTTCCTTACAGGTCAAGGTGGCCTCCGAGGGAGCTCGCCCTTACTTGCATGAGAAAAAGGAAAGAAAGACGAAGGAAACTAAAGGAAACTGAAAGAAGAAGGTATTGTTCATCTTAAAAGAAGAATCATGTGAGGAGAGGGAACGGGGAGGTATCACAGACTTTGACAGTATACAACGCCCGATTACAACCATGGCTTCCCTGGAACAGTACCAGGAATTAGCTAATGCCATACAGGGGCTTCGTTTGAGGTAAAGACACTTAAGGATCAGAACGCTGTTCTGAGACAAGAAGTAGTACTTCGAGAAGACACCCGAGGCGATCTTCCCTCTCTTCCATTTCCCTTTGGAAAGTATGATGGCAACCCAAAACAACTTAAATAATTCCTGGATGCCTGTCAAGTATACTTTTCCTTTCGCCCAAAGACCTACAAAACAGACAGATCCAAGATGGGCTTTGTGGTTGCTAACTTAATAGGAAATGCACCTGCTTGGGCAACCCCTTTGGTCACAAACGCAGACCCATCAATGACTAATTATTTGCAGTTTGTACAAAACTTCAAGAGCCGTTTTGATCGACCTGAGGTGCAGTTTTCATCATTTGAAACAATGGTAGATATCAGACAAGGAACGCAGGACGTTCAGATTTATGTTTCACAATTTCAACATTATTCTGCACAATCAGAAAGGCCCGATTCGGCACAACAGATGTTGTTACGCAGAGGACTGCATGAAGAGATTAAGGACGAGTTGGCAAGAATGTCCAGACCCAATACTTTTCAGGAACTCGCTACAGCGGCACCCCAGATCGAATTTTGTTGCAATGAAAGGAAGGAGGAAAGAAGAAGAGGAAGCTACTACTCCCCGTTACCTACCTTCTCACCCAACCCAAGAGATCGTGAATCCTCGGAAGAGCCTATGCAGATAGGAGCTATGAGAGGACCGTTGTCCTCCTAGGAAAGAAGGCGAAGGGAGAAAGGTCTGTGTGCCTACTGTCATTCGGCTAAACACCAACTAAATTCCTGCCCAGAAATTCTTCTTAAGCGCCAGGGAAATGCTCAACCATGAACCTATGCAGGGGAGGTATCGGGGAGCTGTGCACCAAACCTTCTGACCACACCAGATCACTAGAAGAGGAAGAAGACAATCGTCTAATGGTGTTTTCGATTCAGTTGAAGATTTCCCCTCATCAGAGTCTCAAGACACATGACATGTTGGACTGTGGAGCGGCTGGAAACCTCATAGATGTTACCTGGGCCAAGAACAACATGATCTCACTCAGAGAGAAGAAAAAGCCTATTCCAGTGGAAGGGGTGTATGGTACCCCCTTATCATCCGGCCCCATAATTATGGAGACTCTTCCCATCCAGGTAACGTTGGGCAGTCATACCGAGCATTTGACATTCGACATAATCAGAGCTGCACACATCCCAGTCATACTGGCAATACCATGGTTGAGACGACATAATCCCAAAATAGATTGGAAGTCCAACACTCTTCGTTTTGCCTCCAGCTACTGCTCACAGTTTTGTCTCACAACTCTGGAGACGGTCTCCCAGACAAGTGAACAGATCACGCCTACCAAGATATCCGTGTCTTTGATACCAAGACAATATCAGGAGGTGTTTGAGGACAGACTCCCTCGGTTGTTACCTCCACACAGACCAGAAGACTGCAATATTGAACTCCAAGAAGGGGCTCAAATTTCGTTCGGACGGATGTTTCCTCTCTCCGTTTCAGAGAAACAGGCACTCAGGGGGTATCTGGATGCCAACTTACATAATGGTCTTATTCAAGAGTCTAAATCCCCGGGAGGTGCATCCTAGTTCTTCATTTCCAAGAAGGGGTCTTCTGAATTAAGACCTTGTATTGATTACAGGAGTCTACATTTTTTGAGCATCAGAGACCGATACCCAATGCCTCTCATCTGGGACATTCTTGAGGCAGTCCGTGGAGCTCAATTCTTCACTAAGCTAGACCTGCGTGGAGCCTACCACTTACTGCGAATCAAAAAAGGCGATGAATGGAAGACCGCCTTTCGAACACCACTAGGTCTCTACGAATACAGGGTCATGCCATTCGGGCTGGTAAACGCCCCTGCAATCTTCCAAACGTTTGTGGATAAGATATTCGCTGATCTTTTATTCTTGTCCATGGTAGTGTACTTGGACGATATCTTGATATTCTTCACTACACTAGAAGAGCATTGCAAACATGCGAGAGAGGTGTTATGCAGATTGCAAGCCAACCAATTGTATGCCAAACCGGAGAAATGTATATTTGAGGTGTCTCAGGTTTGTTACCTAGGGTTCATATTAACCTCTGAAGGTGTCCAAATGGATCCGGACAAAGTCAAGGCTGTATTGGAATGAAAACAACCCACAACAGTGAAAGAGGTTCAGAAGTTTTTGGGACTGGCACATTTTTATAGATGATTCATCTATAATTTCTCTGATGTCATCCTGCCTATAACCTCCTTACTCAAAAAGGGTGTTCCGTTCTTGTTTTCCACTGCCGCACAAGAAGCCTTCCAGAAGTTGAAAAGGTTATTCACCACGGCTCCTATATTAATACAGCCTGATCAAACACAACCTTTCATTCTAGAGGCGGATGCGTCAGGAGGTGCCATTGGGGCAATGCTGATTCACGAGAAGGACGGAACAGAACATCCAATTGCTTACTACTCACGCACTATGACCACCAGTGAAAGGAACTATTCTGTTCTAGAAAGAGAATGTTTAGCCATTCGCCAAGCTTGCAAGGAATGACGTCATCTTCTCAAAGGTGCCACTCATCCCTTCCTGGACAGAACAGACCACCGCAATCTTAATGTGCTCCAACAAATGGAGTGCAAGAATTCTCGCCATGCTAGCTGGGCATACCCTTTCTCGCATTTTGATTTCAATATCACCTATGTCCCTGGTTCAAAAATGTTGTGGCAGACTCATTACCCAGGAGTCTAGGAGATTGGTCCGGCAAGTATAGGGACAACAAACCTCTTTTACCTAATCCTAGGTTTTTGGATGCTGTGTTTCCATTCCTTAAGGATTTATGTGAAGCCACTGAGAGAATGAAGAAGAAAGATTTTCCCAAGAATTTGACTCCTCTTGAGAATGGTTTAATGGTACATAAGGGAGCACTCTTTGCCATCTCCTTGGAAAGGAAATTAGGGTTATTGCAACTGACATGAGTATGAAGGTTAAGAAAAGGGAGGTTATCCTGGAATTAAACTGCTGCCAACCATGACGTGTGAGAGACAAGTGAAAGCTCACAGTTAATGCTGACAGACAGGTAGGTGGCGTGAGCACCAGGCTCAGAGAAAGGCCAGGGAATCATGCCAAGTGCCCGGAGCAACACCAACAACCAATGTACTGTTTTGTTAGAATTCAGCTTTAGTGAGTGAGAAACCATTCACTTGTTCACGTTTCAGACAGCTCTGAAAGTGTAGGGATGCCTTTGCTGAGCTCCCATAATAAGCACAAGTGGATCCGAGGGTTGTACCTATAAAATTGGAATCTGTAGGAGTAGATTAGTCAGGCCAGGAGTAGAAAATAAAATGTTATGGCAATAAGGCAGAACATTGGGGCATGCCACATCCTGTTAATGTGGGACTCCGATATCTGTTACCAGTCCTTCCTGCTTGCCACAATACCAGTGCACCCCAACACCAAATAACGACACAGGAGACAAGGAGTAGAGAAGTATAACATGTAATGCAATCAGGAGCCAACCGCCTGGGAGGACTACTCCATCTCACCACAGGCATGTCCATTCTTATATACAGGTGGAGTGGCTGGCCCATTCTCCGACAATCACAGTGTGCACATGAACAATGTTCCATATATAGGTAAGAGAGGGGACAGTGTGGAAAAGTTTCAGTTTCATGTAAAAATGGTTTCCTGCTAATGAGGCTGTCTCTCTGTCCTTGAGGGTCTTGTTACAAGCAGCCTGCAATCACGTACACCATGTACTTCTCAGGAGGGAGCCCACTCTGAGTCCCATCGCCTGAGGCGTGTAGGGCACGCATTCCAAGGCACTGTGACTGTGCTCGCCGCCAGTCAGACCACTCCTCGCACAGGGCATCAGAGAAATGGGAAAAAAAATGCTAGAGTTGATAACATACACATCGTTTTCTCTCTTCTACCCTTCCCCTATACAAGCGCTGCCTGCCCCCGCATCACCACATTAGATCCCCTGCACACAATACATTTCAAAAGCGCAACAATAACATATATGCAGAATAACATGGCAGTGAAAAACATTATAAATGCTGCTATTTTATGACCCAGATCCCCCATCGGCCCAGTCAGTCATGCCCACCAATCCCAGGCCTCACTGCCATCCTCTACCTGGTGATATATCTTCGCTTGTAGTTTTTTAGCTTCAATGTCGTTGTTAATAGTGCCGTCCTCCTCTAAGTATATGCAGCAGGAACTGCTAAACACTGCATATACACCTCCCTTGTAGGCCAGCAATAAGTCAGAAGCCATCCTATGTTGCATCGCGGTTGCTCCTATGCTGTGTATTCCTCTCTGAATGCGGCCCAGTGCATCCGCTGCGGCATTTGCAAATATTTCTAATGAAGCGGAAATATTCACTATTGCCTGTTCTAGATCATATGCCCTTGAATGGGGCAGTGGCGCACACAGTTTTATGAAAGCCTGTGTTGCAGGTCAATCACTTACTCCTGTGTCTCTTTAATCCAGTCCCACATAACAGATTTTCTCGTCATTAAAAAAGGTGCTGGTGCAATTACAGCTATCAGGAGGCTCAACAGAGCCTCTTGAATCTAATTGGTCACCATGCATGAGATAACAGGTCAGCCTCCTGAACCCCCATATGTAGCGGTCTTCATCTACAGAGAAAGAGACTTCTGCCGTCATGCTTCCCCATCTGACTTGCCTTAAGGAGTATCACTGTGGCCTCTAACTCTACTGGTCTCTTCCGGTCCTTGAGGGTCTTGTTACACACAGTCTGCAGTCACGTACACCATGTACTTTTCAGGAGGGAGCCCACTCTGACCCACATTGTCCGAGGCGTGTCGGGCACACATTTCACAGCACTGGTAACTGTATCAAATGAGGCATCATAGCTCCTTATGTTCTAGTATCCTGGAAGATTGTAAAAATGAGTAGGCAGAGTCTCTGATGCAAGTATCTCTTAGACTAATTAGGATATAATGGGCAATGGTGTCAAAGGCAACCAAGAGGTCCAAGAGAACACTAAAGGTTTCCCACATTCACTTCAACAATGTGGTTACTCATCTGGACATGTTCTCTGGCACCATCTGCACAAATGATTACACTAGGCAGAATCTTGGCAAATACTTCATACAACAGTTTCCCCCTTATAACAAATGAGTGTCTATAATTATTGATTTAACCACATAATCTTTAATCTTTTACTAAACGTTGGTGCCCATTAGGCAAAGTGTTCCATAGGATGGGTACCTTAACACAGAAGGTACAGTCTCCATTTAGAATATTCCAGAATAGGTGCATTTCAAACAGCAGTGATTTAAATAATCATAATCAGCAACTATTTGTGTGCCAAAGGAATCTGGGAAGAGCAATGGAAAGGTCTTCACAGTTTTAGTGCCAGTGAAGAAGCACCTCCTCCCCTCTGAAGGTGCAATTGCAGAATAGATTTCTCCACCTACATACCCTCACTCATGGTGGATAAGAATATCTCCACCTGCATGACCTCACTCATGGTGGATAAGAACATCTCGACCTGCATGTCCTCACTCATGGTGGATAAGAATATCTCCACCTGCATGACCTCACTCATGGTGGATAAGAACATCTCCACCTGCATGTCCTCACTCATGGTGGATAAGAATATCTCCACCTGCATTTCCTCACTCATGGTGGATAAGAACATCCTCACCTGCATATCCTCACTCATGGTGGATAAGAACATCTCCACCTACATTTCCCTACTCATGGTGGATAAGAACATCTCCACCTGCATGTCCTCACTCATGGTGGATAAGAACATCTCCACCTACATGGCATCACTCAGGGTGGATAAGAATATCTCCACCTAAATGTCCTTACTCATGGTGGATAAGAACAACCCCACTTGCATGCCCTCCTTCATGGTGGATAAGAACATCTCCACCTGCATGTCCTCACTCATGGTGGGTAAGAATATCTCCACCTGCATGACCTCACTCATGGTGGATAAGAACATCTCCACCTGCATATCCTCACTCATGGTGGATAAGAACATCTCCACCTACATTTCCTTACTCATGGTGGATAAGACCATCTCCACCTGCATGTCCTCACTCATGGTGGATAAGAACATCTCCACCTACATTTCCTTACTCATGGTGGATAAGAACATCTCCACCTGCATGTCCTCACTCATGGTGGATAAGAACATCTCCACCTACATGGCATCACTCAGGGTGGATAAGAATATCTCCACCTAAATGTCCTTACTCATGGTGGATAAGAACATCCCCACCTGCATGTCCTCTCTCATGGTGGTTAAGAACATCTCCACCTTCATGTCCTCTCTCATTGTGGATACGAACATCTCCAACTGCATGTCCTCACTCATGGTGGATAAGAACATCTCCTCCTGCATGTCCTCACTCAAGGTGGATAAGAACATCTCCACCTACATGGCATCACTCATGGTGGATAAGAACATCTCCACCTGCATGTCCTCCCTCATGGTGGATAAGAACATCTCCACCTGCATGTCCTCCCTCATGGTGGATAGGAACATCTCCACCTGCATGTCCTCCCTCATGGTGGATAAGAACATCTCCACCTGCATGTCCTCCCTCATGGTGGATAAGAACATCTCCACCTGCATGTCCTCCCTCATGGTGGATAAGAACATCTCCACCTGCATGTCCTCCCTCATGGTGGATAAGAACATCTCCACCTGCATGTCCTCCCTCATGGTGGATAAGAACATCTCCACCTGCATGTCCTCCCTCATGGTGGATAAGAACATCTCCACCTGCATGTCTTCCCTCATGGTGGATAATAACATCTCCACCTGCATGTCCTCCCTCATGGTGGATAAGAACATCTCCACCTACATGTCCTCACTCATGGTGGATAAGAACATCTCCACCTATATGTCCTCATCCATGGGAGATAAGAACATCTCCACCTGCATGTCCTCACTCATGGTGGATAAGAACATCTCCACCTGCATGTCCTCACTCATGGTGGATAGGAACATCTCCACCTACATGTCCTCACTCATGGTGGATAAGAGCATCTCCACCTGCATGTCCTCACTCATGGTGGATAAGAACATCTCCACCTGCATGTCCTCACTCAAGGTGGATAAGAACATCTCCACCTGCATGTCCTCACTCATGGTGGATAAGAACATCTCCACCTGCATGTCCTCACTCAAGGTGGATAAGAACATCTCCACCTACATGGCATCACTCATGGTGGTTAAGAATATCTCTTCCTACATGGCATCACTCATGGTGGATAAGAACATCTTCACCTGCATGTCCTCTCTCATGGTGGATAAGAACATCTCCACCTGCATGTCCTCCCTCATGGTGGGTTAGAACATCTCCACCTGTATGTCCTCACTCATGGTGGATAAGAACATCTCCACCTACATTTCCTTAATCATGGTGGATAAGAACATCTCCACCTGCATGTCCTCCCCCATGGTGGGTAAGAACATCTCCACCTTCATGTCCTCACTCATGGTGGATAAGAACATCTCCACCTGCATGTCCTCCCTCGTGGTGGATAAGAATATCTCCACCTACATGGCATCACTCGTGGTGGATAACAACATCTCCACCTACATGTCCTCACACATGGTGGATAACAACATCTCCACCTGCATGTCCTCACTCATGGTGGATAATAACATCTCCACCTACATGTCCTTACTCATGGTGGATAAGAACATCTCCACCTACATGTCCTCACTCATGGTGGATAAGAACATCTCCACCTACAAGTCCTCACTCATGGTGGATAAGAACATCTCCACCTGCATGTCCTCACTCATGGTGGATAGGAACATCTCCACCTTCATGTCCTCCCTCCTGGTAGATAAGAACATCCCCACCTGCATGTCCTCCCTCATGTTGGATAAGAACATCTCCACCTTCATCTCCTCACTCATGGTGGATAAGAACATCTCCACCTGCATGTCCTCTCTCATGGTGGATAAGAACATCTCCACCGGCATGTCCTCAATCATGGTGGATAAGAACATCTCCACCTACATGTCCTCACTCATGGTGGATAAGAACATCTACACCTACATATCCTCACTCATGGTGGATAAGAACATATCCACCTTCATATCCTCACTCATGGTGGATAAGAACATCTCCCCCTGCATGGCCTCACTCATGGTGGATAAGAACATCTCCACCTACATGTACTCTCTCATGGTCGATAAGAACATCCTGCGTACTGAAGTATTTCCCGCATTCATGATATTGAAATGGAGCCTCACGTTTAAGGGGATTCTGGTGCCTAATAAGGTAACGGCTCAGACTGAAGCTTTTTTCACATTCTGTGCACAAAGGATGTTTCTCGCCTGCATGTGTTCTATGGTGTACAATACGATCCCTCTTTAAAAAAATATATATATATATATTTGGTGCACTTATGAGGTTTCAAACCTGCATGTGCAGCCTGATGTTAAATAAGAGGTCCCTTACGACTAAACACTTTCCCTCATTTAGTACGTGTGTGGTTTCTCACCTGTATGTGTTCTCTGGTGTCGAATAAGATTGCCCCCATGAGCAAACTCTTTCCCACATTCAGTGCACTTGTGAGGTTTCTCACCTGTATGTGTTCTCTGGTGGATAGTAAGAGCTCCCTGCTGAGCAAACCCTTTCCCACATTCAGTGCACACATGAGGTGTCTCACCTGTATGTGTTCTCTGGTGGCTAGTAAGAGCTAGTTTATGAGCAAACCCTTTCCCACAATCTGTGCACTCATGAGGCTTCTCACCTGTATGTCTTCTCTGGTGGCTAATAAGAGTTCCCTTTTGAACAAACCCTTTCCCACATTCAGTGCACACATGAGGCTTCTCACCTGTATGTGTTCTCTGGTGGTGGATAAGATGCCCCTTCTGCGCAAACCCTTTCCCACATTCAGTGCAGTCATGAAGCTTCTCACCTGTATGTGTTCTCTGGTGGCTAATCAGATGTCCCTTCCGAGCAAACCCTTTCCCACATTCAGTGCACACATGAGGTTTCTCAGCTGTATGTGTTCTCTGGTGAATAGTAAGAACTCCCTTCTTAGCAAACCCTTTCCCACATTCAGTACACACATGAGGTTTCTCACCTGTATGTGTTCTCTGGTGTATAGAAAGATCTATCTTCTGAGCAAACCCTTTCCCACATTCAGTACACACATGGGGTTTCTCACCTGTATGGGTTCTCTGGTGGCTAATAAGATTTCCCTTCTGAACGAACCCTTTCCCACATTCAGTGCACACATGAGGTGTCACACCTGTATGTGTTCTCTGGTGGCTAGTAAGAGCTAGCTTATGAGCAAACCATTTCCCACATTCAGTGCACTCATGAGATTTCTCACCTGTATGTGTTCTTTGGTGGCTAATCATATTTCCCTTCTGAACAAACCCTTTCCCACATTCAGTACACTCATAAGGTTTCTCACCTGTATGTGTTCTCTGGTGCATAGTGAGATCTCCCTTTGTAGCAAACCCTTTCCTACATTCAGTGCACTCATGAGGCTTCACACCTGTATGCATTCTCTGGTGGCTAATCAGATGTCCCTTCCGAGCAAACCCTTTCCCACATTCAGTGCACACATGAGGTTTCTCGCCTGTATGTGTTCTCTGGTGGCTAATCAGATGTCCCTTATGAGCAAACCCTTTCCCACATTCAGTGCACTCATGGGGTTTCTCACCTGTATGTGTTCTCTGGTGCTCAATAAGATGTCCCATCCAAGCAAACCCTTTCCCACATTCAGTGCACTCATGAGATTTCCCCCCGGTATGTGCTCTGTGGTGGTGAATAAGACCTCCCTTCTGAGCAGGCTCTTTCCCGCATTCATTGCAGCCATGAGGTTTCTCAGGTGTATGCATTTGCTGGTGGCAGATGAGTTTATTATGCAAATGAGCACTAGTCTCAAATTCTTGCCACGGATAAGTATTTTCACCCATGCCCTCATGTGGGCAATAAGTCTGTTCTTGAGATGACATTTCCCACATTCTGAACTTTCTCATGTGTAGGTCTTTTCTAGAGACAAACAATATGTTTTCTTCCGACTGACATTTAAAAAAAAAATCATCAGGGCCTGGATACAGTTGTATATTCACATTTTCAGGAGTTTAAAAAACAAAATCAATTAAACAAAATAGCCTTACATTCAGAATGTATAAAAATAGCACTCACATGTGGTTCTCTCAGGAACAATAGGCAAAACAAAAAGGCTTGTCTTACTGCACACCACAGCTGCAGCTACCATTAGTGTGTAATGCCAGGTAGTAAGTGCAGCTCTTGGATATTGATGTTACTATAAAGGGGCCTGCATGGACGGAAGCAACCATGTATTCAACAGGCTTCTCAATCGCAGTTCCTGAAATACTCAAAATAAAAGGACAACTGGACCCCAAACCTGCACACTTCTAAGGTGTGTGCAAATTGCATAATCTAACAATGAAACTTTGCAGCGCGTTATTCCAGAGAAATGAGTCACTGTTGTTGCATTTCTGGGGCATCCATCACCTATGGAAATAAAAGGAGATGCACATTGTTAGTTTCTACACGTTCAGTCAGCAGCATCACATGTAACAGGCAGAATGGTTCTCTGTAGTGTTGTGCACTATTTATACACAGAGTAACCATGGTACCATCTATTGGGGACATGCACCTCAATAGGTGGCAGAGTAGTAGTCTTTCAATGATAAAGATATGTGATCCCCCAACCCACTCTGGAACAAATTCATTATCACCCTAGAACAAGCCCATTCCATCCTCAAATCACTCCCAGTACTTTCTCTCCAGGAAGGCCCTCCCTCCATCAAACTCTTCGATCACTGGCTCACCAGTGCCCTCAACACCCTCGATACAGCAAAATGGGCCTCTGAGAGAACAAGCCCCACCCCAAAATGGTATGCCACCCACCTCAAATCTCTCAAAACTCTCAAACACGGTTTGGAATGTACCTGGAGAACCAGCCCGAGCCCCAAAAACAAGCCCCCCCACCCCATGGCAAGACCAACAAGGGCCTACAGGTCAGAAATAAGAAAAGCACAGAATCCGCTCTGAATGCAAGTCATCAGATTGCTCAAACTCTCCCCCACTTAACTCTCAATGTGATGCCTTATCCAAACATTTTCATAACATCACTATCGATAGAGATAGTGCCATTATCTCTAAAATAGCAGTGATGCCAAGGCATACATTAGTTTTCAAAAACTGATTAGCAGAGTTTGCTAATGAAAACATTTTTGATTAGCAAACCAACCCATCTGATTAGCAATGTTGTACTAATATTATTAGTGTCACTATAAACCCACTTTGTATGGCAGACTGCTGCCACCCAGAATCCAGCCATGCACAGTGAACTTGTGTTTGACATTTACTGCAAACAAAATAAATGTTAAATAAAAGTTTCAAACGTGAGCCATAGATGAGTATCTGTAAAATGTAAAAGGTTAGCCGCATCAATGGACACAAATAAATAGATATGATAAAAAAAAGGCTCTGAAAACATTTTGGCCAGTTGACTCCCGCAGGTGGTAATATATAATACAATCATAATGCAAAGTGAGCTCTGGAGCCCAACTACAGTGTTTGGTATTGCAGAGGATCTGTAAATGTACAGACTGGATGGAACTATTGATCACTACTTATTGTATGCCTTGGATTCCCCCTACCACCTCCCATCCCCTGCCCCAATTCCATCCCAATGCAAACCTTCTCCTATCTCTCCCTGATCTCAAATCAAGAGTTTCTCTTACTCCAAGTACAAAGCCGCCCGTCAGGATTCCCTGAAGACCCATGCCCGTCCACACTCCTCAAAAACACCCTAAAATCAACCTGAGAAGGTAACATTGTACGCTCAATCCTTAACCAATCCCTAACCTCAGGAATCTTCATCGAAAGCCTTCAAAACCTTCTATATCAAACCCCCCCTCAAAAAACCCAAGCTCGACCCGCTTATTGCCCAGAACTACTGGCCCATTTCCAACACCCGTTTCATGGCCAAATTCATGGACTGTACA
Organism: Ambystoma mexicanum; assembly: GCF_040938575.1. Classification (NCBI taxonomy): domain Eukaryota; kingdom Metazoa; phylum Chordata; class Amphibia; order Caudata; family Ambystomatidae; genus Ambystoma; species Ambystoma mexicanum. The sequence continues at coordinate 1,381,269,903 of NC_090933.1, forward strand.
GCATATAAGCAGCCTTGCAACTTCTCAACCTTCTTGACCCTACCCAATCTGGCTTCAGACCACTCAGAGGTACTGAGTCCTCCCAGGTGTCCGTTTGGGACGCGGAAGGATGAGCTGTGCTCATTCTGCTTGACCTCTTGGCCACCTTCAATACTATTGACCACACCCTACCCCCTAGACAGGCTACACCCCTTGTGAATAAAGGACACTGGTCTCACGTGGATCTCCTCCATCTCTAATCACTCGCAATTCATGCTCCTCTGCCCTTTCACCTACACCTCATCCAGTGCTGAAAGGGGTTCTGCAGGGACCATCCCTATGCCCCTCCTCTTGAATGTCTACATCAGCCCACCCCCTGCAATTATCCGCTCCCACAATCACACTTGCTACAACTACGCAGATCCCCAAATCATCCTCAAAATCCCCAAATAGCCAGGCACCACCCATTTGGATCTTTCATCATGCCTATCAGATATTGACCACTGGATGAGGACCAACCTCCTCCTCCTCCTCCTTAGCCCTGATAAAACAGACATTCTACTTTGTGGTAAAACCACTCTCCTACCCCAACTTATCCCCTGCCTTCAGTCTCTAGGGCCCCAACCCACAACCTCCAATTCGGTGAAAAACCTCAGATGCACGATGCACTCAAATATTTCCCTCTCCCAAAACATGAACTCTGTATCCAGAACCTGCTTTTTCCAACTAGGCATTCTGCGGTGAATCTTCCTGTACCTCACCTACTCACACTGAATATCTGTCATCCTTGCCATCATCTTCTCCCGCTTAGACTATGCAAACTGTCTTTATTTAGGCACACTGGCGTTCCAATTTAGGAAACTCCAAAGCATCCAAAACGCGGTGGCCCGCCTGCTCGTTGGCCTCTATGAGGAACTCATGGTGGCAACAGTAAAGACAGTCACAAGTGATCACAGTTCAAAAGGTGTTTACACTGTAAATGCACGGTGGATAAATGCCTAATCTAAATCTAAATCTAAGATGGGAGCAAGCTACAACCATCAAATGAAAAATACGGCAGTAAAAAGGCCTATACTAAAAGAATCCTTACAACTAATTATAGAAAGAGTGTGGGATTGGGTTTTCATAATGAAGTGTTCACAAATAATAAGTCAGGATATGATTGCCAGGGGTCTCCCTTCCCCACGTTTTGAGCACGACACAAGGTGGATCTCCGGAGCACAGAAGACGCTTGAGCCTTCCCAGCACGAGTCGACAGGGCCCTACCAGCTAGCTGTTTTTTTGATGGTTAAGTCTCTTTTCAATACAAGTCTCTTTCCTTTGAGGGCCTGATGCATTCAATTAAACAAACAAAATGTACCTCTTCAAATGAGCGTTTGGGTGATGCTTCTCCACCCACTGGATCTCCCTCTGCTGGGCTTGGATCCTACTGACAAGGGGGACAGTCCACTTCCCCTGGTCTTACAATCCTTCTTGCACTATCAAACCTTAATGTCTTTTTTAAACAGTTCAGGTTTCACCGCTTTTTGTTGGCTTCCCTCTGCTGGGTTCACTCTTACCAACTTTCGCCCAAACAGTTCGCTGTGGACATCCGATGTTCGGGTTTACTTCTTTCTTCACACTGTTCATAGGGACTTCAGACCTTGCCCCGTTTTGTTAGCATTCCTCCGCCGGGTTCACTCTTGTAAACCTTTGCAACCCACTCTTCATGTACTAATTACACCATGCGGGATTCATTTCCCTTAGCTTTCACAATCACCTGTCAGTCAAAGACTTTCAACGGTACAGAGAATTTGACAAAACCCCTGAATGACCACTTTGATCTCTCTTCGCCCCTTCCCAATGCCTTCTGGTTACGGTAGTCTCTACCATCGGGTAATCCCCAAGAGTTTCCTGCGTGAGCACCCACATGGGGCCGGATGCCTCTGTTGCAGGGTTTCCCCCTCTAATCAATTGTTTCTCAAAACCTTTCAAAGTTCAAATTAGCTGTTTGCTATTTTTCCGTCAACACAGCTTGGTTCCTAAATCGACTCTTCCCACGACTCACCCACTGTGATTAACCGCTTGGTTTTCTCTCTCTTTGGTGTCAAGGTTGGTACCTCCAACACGAGCATCTCTCCCCGGATTGGTAAACAGCAGAGATGGGTCTTGTGTACCGACACCTGCTGCAAGTGCAAGACACGCTGGCTATCGTTTGCGGACTTATGCTTCCGTCTGCAGCGGTTTCACGGGCCTTGATCGGAAAGGGCAAGGTGACTTCTCTCCTTGACACCCTCTCGGTATACGCCATCTTTCGCCTCCTCTTGAACTGCAATGCTGGGTTAGCTCTCACGTTGTGTGGTCTGCCTTGCTCGTCCTGCGCTCTCGTGCTCCATTTTTTATCCCTGTGGGGAAGGGAAAGGGTTGTTAGGTGTGTGCGATTCTGGTGATTTGCCTGACTTTTCCTGCCCCTTGTATTGGGGCGTATGAATGGTGGGATTCTAATAAAGGAGCTTCATTGGGAATAAGGGAGATAGATGTAGTACAAGCTACAAAGGTTTTAAGGATCTCATTCTACTCTCCTTCTTCCTCGGCATAAAACCACATCCCACCTGGGGCTCCCCCCCAGCACAACCCCGGACTCCCCTACCCAGGTGATGCTCCCTCGCTCGTCTACCCCTAGGATTGGAATCTGAGAGTGCCAGCCCTGCCCTGGCCACCTGAATAAGGGGTTCCCTTGGGTTTCTTCCACCTAGAGAACACATCAGTCCTGCACTGAGTCCTGCACTGGCTCCCTATTGCTCGATGGACTACCTTTAAAGCCATGTGCATTAATCACTTAGCGATCCACAGCTCCGGTTCTGAATTCCTCCAAGATAAACTTGCATGATACCAACCATTCATAGCCCTTAAATCCAGTGCAGCACTTCTAGTTATCCCCCATTATAACTGCACCATATTGGGAGGTTCCCTCTTCTCCATCCAAGCTCCCACCATCTGGAACTCTCCCCGTCCACACATCTGCTGCATTGACAACCACCTCTCAGACAGGCCCGCAAAACCTGGCTTTTTCCTTCCTCTTTTTGAATCCACACTATCCTTTTATTGGTCTTTGAACACAAGTACTGGCCCAGACCCAATAAAAATACAACAATTTCACAGTACAGCAGATGCCGACAGTGTTTGCAGTGGCAAACAGTGAGAAACTCATGCCTTTCCACTCCCACAGATGATCATACCTCACCTTACAACCCCCCCCCCCACCCCAACTCTCTAACTGGTGCACTCTGGTTACTGAACAACACCTGACAATCTGATTGTACCTTGTACGTTACCACTGAAAGGTGTCTGGACAGAACGCTCGATTAGACGGACCACTAGAGATTGCAACTGTAGCGCCCCTAGTTTGATTTAGGGGCAGGACATGTTAGACACGCAACTGGACCGCCCTATCTAATTATCAAGGGGCTTACCCAAGTACTGAGAACGCTCAATTCATAGGTTCACAGGAGGCAGAGAGGAAGTGCACCAGTTTTAAATCTGGATATAGGACAGAGTACACACTTAGATGGTTTTGGGGAGTAAGCATGGTGATGCGCTAAGACATAAAATACTACTCACTTAGACGGCTCTTTCTTTTGGGGACGGGAAATGATACCACAGGTCTGAGGCCATATGTAGTAAAGTCTGTTGAATGTATTTGCCTATTGCACTCAAAGAATGCCACTAGCCAGGTCCTTCCCAATAGAAGTATGCCAACTCCACCAGAAGATGCACTCGAACGACCAGCCTATCGCTTTGGGAGAGTTAGGCGTCAGAAAAACCTGACAAAGTGACATCGAAGAAACTCTGTCTGAGTTTAAGGTATGTATAAATCGCACCACGTCTGGACGCATGCAGCAGGCACAGCAACCCATCCATGCATTCTAGAATGCAGCTACGCTCATGTCAAATAGGGTCTAGCTGCTCACAAAACTTATTGCACTGAAACCCCAGATGTGCCTCAACACCTCTGCCATTAGTATACAGCGACAACCTACAACATAATCAGTCTAGCTGGGAACAAATCAAGTCTCCTGCACTAGCACTGTCTAGATCACCGACAGCACCTGCCCAAGTACCGAACCTCTTGGGTTGCTTACTGGTGCCTAGCCAGCCCTCCTAAATCCTAATCCCGGTGGAATGCACACACGCATTTGAATGTCTACTCTTAAAACTTTTTCCCCATACCTGGACTGCAGTCCCTGAGGGCTTTCCAACCACAAAGCACATTGTGGACATACAAATAAGAAAATGGTGCAATATAAATGGCAACTACAATACAATACATGCAGCAGGACTAGTGTGCTACACCATGAGGAAAAAAACACAGGCTGGGTGAATACCCTTTTTAAGTGGATATTTTATTCATCAGGACAGTGCATATATCGTCTAAGATTTTATTACTTCACAGATAACTAAACTAGTTCATGAAAGATCCCTTTGTCTACCAGTAGAGGATGCAGTTTGGTAGGTCAGCCGTTTGCCACCAATCAGACACATTTAACCACTCTATTATGTAATCACTGATGACCTCATTACACATGGCCAAATATGTATTTCACCAAACACAAATATATAACTGACGGCACATACACAGCCAACAGCACATACATAACCAACAGCACACACAAAACCAACAGCACATACACAACTGCAGCACACACACAACCAACAGCACACACACAACCAACAGCACACACACAACCGACAGCACACACACAACCGACAGCACACACACAACCGACAGCAGTATTGAGGAAACAAGGAATGAATTGAGATTTTAAAAAAAAGCACCAGTTTCATCCGCCAGTGAGAATGGCACAGGCCAAGCTATACTACATTCAAACATTGACCTTAAACCCAGATAAACCCCAAACGCATCCCTTTCCACAGGATGTCCGGGCCAAAAGATCAAGCTTGTGTCAGAGACCGATAGAATAACATGTTTGCAATGGAGTAAAGTGTATGGGAGACCCCCCAAACTCCTCAATATCATCCCATGTCGACTGCCACCAGCCATTCAGATTAGCCTGTCACTGTAACCAAAAAGCTAAAGGAGCAGTGAGAAAGGGGTGCAGTGTAATCCCTCAGCACGCCACATTATGTGTGGTGTGCTGAACTCACAAGAGCAAAGTTAGGAAGGATAAACATTATCCCCCTGCGCTTCGGAACATGTGTTCGCACAAGGATAATAATAAAATAAAAAGGAGAGCCCAAAGGTCCCCCGGCTCCTTTTACTCACTCCTGCTTTAGGTCTTTCAGAAACTTGGGAGCAAAGGATAGTGGCCTAAAATAAACTGAAAAGAGGAAAAGTTTCTGAAAGAGCGAGAGAGGTGTATGTCATACAAATATGCCTCCTGTTGCATTGTCCACCTTGCTCGCTGCCCGGATGAAAAGAATGGCATTGAAATGTGAATAGTAGGGTGTGCACGCAAGCAACGTTTTTAACAAAATATAAAGAGAACCTTATCAACTGCTACTCTTTCCAAGTCCTTAAAGTGAAATTTAGGGGATGGCTGGTTGGTGCCAAGGACATGCTGACAAACAAACCAGAACTTTTTACATGAAAAGGTGATGAAGGCTGCATTTTTCGCTCAAAGGACACCTGCATAAATTATGTATTTATTCTCCTGATTGACAGTGCAAAATAACATAGAGGAAAACAAATACCACTCCAAGTTAGAACTATGTGACATATAAAAAGACAAGGCCCAGAACTTTGGAATACATTTATATATTATACAAAATGTGTTCCTTTCCCCTCATGTGAACTCAAGGGACAATGCAATTCTAAACAAACAGGTGCACAAGTGAATTCTTAAACAAAATACAGCAAAATGTCATGTAGACGAATGAAGCCTCGTATAAAGTACCATTATATTCTGCCATGCATTCACGTCACTCTGAATAACAGTATTGCTGGATTTAGGTTGGAACCGACAATTCCCTATTGTAAAAGCCACACCCTAAGCAATGCAGTCATGGGACCTTGATCACCAGTTAAGGCCTTGTTTAAGTGGGAATCAAATGTCCAGCGAGGCATGCCCAAACCGGTTTTCCAGGCCTAAGTCATAAAACCATGGTTACTCCAAGAGAAACGCAAACTGAAGAAAATGTTCTTTGTGTAACTTTGAAATCAAAAATGTAATCATTTGAGAAAGTATATCTGTTTGAAATAAAGATTACGTTGAAATGGGAATAACTGCAAATTACAGACACAGAAATATGTCATTAGCTAATCTAAAATGGAAACGTTTAAATTTGAATAGAAGAAAACAAATCTGCAAATAAACCTTGCACAGAAGCAGGTGGTGGGACATGTGCTTATGCCACTGATCTAAAGAGTATGGGGATATTTACTTCATTACGAACATACATTTCAATGCTACGTTTTTTTCAAATTTATTTATTAGCTTTCATCTGACATTTTATCATTAGACAGCTTCGTTATACAATCGACTCATCAGACAACCCAATTCCCACTTGTCCCCAGCCCTACTCATCTGCTACTACCCACCCTAACCCTAAGCAAACAACAACATAAAACACGGCGTGCATTCTGTTCATATCTACAGAGAATATTATTTGTAATGAACCACAGGTGCATTCCCTCAGTGTCCATAATGGTCTATTTATGGCTTCTAGTGTCTCCAGTGTCTGTGAGACTTCAGGGGGGTCAATTATCTGGTGATCCGAACAGGTTGTGCACCAAAGTATTCCAGGTTGCTATGTCCTCTGGGGCTTCTGCCTTCTCATATATATTGCATGCGTCATTGTGGAATATGTTGGCAACTGTCCCTTATGAGCCCCAAATTCATTAGCTACCTATGGGAATCCCAGAAGCCTACCCTGGGACAGCAAATCTCCCACTGTTACCATCCCTTTCCTTTCCCAGTACTTCCTGATCTGCGGCAGGTCTTTAGCATTATTCTGCTGATGGCCGCCAGCGGTATCTGAAGTGAAAAAGGGTTCTCCCAGTTTGAATACCACCTTGGTTCTGGCCCAGATTTTCTTACCCAGTCGCAAAATGTTCATGCAATCGTCTCAGGTTGTCTGCCGTAGCCCTCCTTGGAAGGTACCCTGTCTGGTCTGGGTGTACCCAGTCGCAAAATGTTGAGAGGGTCAGGGATCTTGCTGTTTTCCTGCCAAAGTACCTCCTTTAATACATATGGGGAAATCCCCTGTTTGGACACGGGGTGTTCTATATTTCGTGGTCTGCTAACCATCCTGCTAAGTGTTGTAGTTGTCCCACCAAATAGTAAAGCTCAAAGTTCGGTAGTCTCAGCGCTCCATCCTCGTATTCTCTTTGTAAGGTGTCTAGGGCAATTCTCTGTCTACCACCCTCCTCAAGATTAACCCTGCTATCACAGAGTTTAGTTCCTTGAAGAAGGATTGTGATGTGAGGTAAGGGACATTCACAAAGTGATAACAAACGAGCGAGGGGCACCATTTTTAGAAGTGCAACCCTACCGGTCATTGAGAGGGGCATCTTTTCCCAGAATTTAATTGAAGCATCCAGCCCTGTGCCAGCTCTTACTGTATTCCACTGGTGGGTCTCTGCTACGTCGTGGTGGATATCTCTACCTAGGTACCTGAATGTTTTGATTTTAAACTACAGCCCAAAAACATGGGAGCCGTGACTTATCCACTCCAACCCAACCTTCCAAGGGAAATATACAGGACTTTCCCTACTAATTGATATACCCGATAAGTCGGCAAAGTTTGTTAATACCTCCAGATACGCCTCCAACATGTCCTCCGATTTCCGCACATACAGTAATATGTCATCTGCATATAATGAAAATACATGGTGTACCGCGTTTACTTGTATCCCTGTGTCTTTAAATTCCCTTCTAATGAAAACCGCAAGGGGTTCCAGGGCTCACATATATAACATGGGTGACAGCGGGCACCCTTGCTTTGTGCCTCTCTGTATAAGGAATGGTTTTGATATGTGTTTCCAGGTACTCACTCCGACCACGGGTCGGGTGCCTCAGATCTGGACCCATCTTATAAACCGTTCACCAATACCAAACCATTCCCATAAGACCGGGTCAAAGGCCTTGATGACATCTAGTGCTATCATGCAATCGTCTCAGGTTGTCTGTCGTAGCCCTCCTTGGAAGGTACCCTGTCTGGTCTGGGTGTATCAGCGATCCAATCAACCTCTTAAGCCTCTCTCCCAGGACCGCCCTAAGGATCTTCGTGTCCTCATTCCATAGTGCTATTGGGCGATACGATTCACAGTGCTTTCCGTCTTTCCCGGGCTTCAGGATCCAGACTATAATGACATTTAATTCCAAAGTTATGTCATAAAAACAAAATTGCCATTGTGTATAAGGAGTAGGTTTAAACCTCCCATTTATGCCATGAGACTTGTGGAAGCCATATCTGTCAATCCAATAGCATGTACACAGACAGAATATCAATATTGGGAGATGAACATTGATGGAGAGCACTAGAAGAGAATGGCTGGAGAAGTACAGCTGAAAGCATCTGAATGACTGACGCCATGCAGACTGGAGACAGAATTCAATGTTGGAAATTGGTTTCCAGACAGCCTGCTGAAAGGATCTTGCTATGGAGTATTTCTAGACTGACTGGGTAACAGCCAACGCTCCAGAACAAAACACCACATTTAAGAATCTAAGTAAAAACCCATATGTAGTTCAGAATTGTCACCTTAGTTGAATCATGGTAAAATCACAGGAGTCAGAGGGGCTGGAATTAGAGGAAATTCTAATGTCAAAAAGATATAGATGCAGTGTTAAATATGGTGCCCTGTGTCACCCATGTATATTTAATACCCAGTGAGATGTTATTTCCTTAAAAAACCTAATGCATTTTTGTTTTTAGGGGTGCAGTTTATAACTAGTTACATTTCTGCCTCTTAACTGCAAAATTATTTTTGTAGGCTTATACCAACTTGAAGTTAAATCCTTGGCACATGCTGGTATAGAATCTTTCAGATCAATAGTGCATTTGTGACATGCTATTATCCAATGTGATGCAATTTAGTGCCCACCGTGAGTCTAGGGATAAATTAAATGTTTGTGAAACATGAATTAATACATGGAATTAGTTCTATACACTGAAAATCATGGAAACTGTAAAAACCTCTGCAGTCCCTTACCTTGAAATGCACAAGTAGACCAATGATTAATGTGACAGGGAAAGGATAATGTAAACTGAACCTTTACTGGAGAATATTACACCCCCAACACCATCCACACAGTGCTGTAGGCAAATGAATTGAAAGACAAAGCTTTACACACACATGTATTCAGAGCAGAGTGTAAAATCCCCGAGATCATTATTTTCCAAATCAAAACCTCTATGAATCGTATGCAAACTGGTCATTACCTACATTTAACATGCACCCGGCCAACACATTTACAACTGCACACTTAAGAGGAGGCAAATAGAACAGATGTTTATTTCTGAATATGAGCTGTTCAAGTAACTTTCTCTGACGGCATACTTTTTTTAATACTGTTAGGTTAAGTTGTCTTATGCCGTGCACCGTTACCATAAGTATGGTCTCCAGGCGCCCTTGTTTTATACCGCACTGTTACTATTAGTTTGGTCTCAGGCGCTCTCGTGGTTCTGTAACATAATGGGTTGGGTACGTTAGTGGGACAAGAGGGAGTAGGATAGACATTGTGCTTTCTGTTGGTGTATTTCAAATTTGTTATTTATATTGCACCTTGTTAGGTAAGAATTAGTGCAGTCCAACTGGGGTGGGACTACGCAAGACTTATGTTCTTGGTTTTAGGTAATACCTTTTAATATAGGCCTGTAAGTTGGTAGTGTGACAATTGAAATCAGTAAGTACCAGTATCCAAGTAACACTTACACACTTAAAAGTTATATATAAATATGTATTTATAATGTACACAAGGTTTAAATAAGCATTCTTTAAAAAGCGTTACCTGCGAGTAACATTGTATCAATGTTTGGATTCAGTTTTTCAAAAACAATAAAAGTTGGTAAATACTTTTGTTATGCTAACACATGTTACAGCACACAGAGTGACTTCAGTAAAGGCCAGTATTGCTAACACATGTTCCAGCACACAGAGTGACTTCAGTAAAGGCCAGTATTGCTAACACATGTTCCAGCACACAGACTGACTTCAGTAAAGGCCAGCATTGCTAACACATGTTCCAGCACACAGAGTGACTTCAGTAAAGGCCAGCATTGCTAACACATGTTCCAGCACACAGAGTGACTTCAGTAAAGGCCAGCATTGCTAACACATGTTCCAGCACACAGAGTGACTTCAGTAAAGGCCAGCATTGCTAACACATGTTCCAGCACACAGAGTGACTTCAGTAAAGGCCAGCATTGCTAACACATGTTCCAGCACACAGAGTGACTTCAGTAAATGCCAGCATTGCTAACACATGTTCCAGCACACAGAGTGACTTCAGTAAAGGCCAGTATTGCACTTACTTCCAGTTACCAATTCAGTTATTGAGTTGTTTAAGGAAGGAAAGTTTAGAATAAGATTTAGAACATACTTTCAACAGTTTGTAAAACAATTACAATCTCCCAAAGGAAGGCAGGTAAACTTATCCCAGCAATAATAGTGTCAACAATTCTAACCTATGAGGGAACAAGTACTGCCAAAGCCAATAGGTTCAGGGGGTGCCTTTAGGGAGCCAGGACAGCCGAGATCTATGTGCAAAGTCAATAGTTCTGATGCACTTCTTCTTAGATAAAGTCTTGACAAAGTTAGTAAGTTCAGGAGAAATGAACAATTTAAGTGAACTACTTTGTAGAGAGCACAAGCTGATTTGAAGGAAATGGTTCCAGCTAGATTCCTCATTGCTACAGCTGGGCAGAGCCTTGTTCCTGGACCTTGGTTGTGGTGACGAAAGGGAGGCCCTCTGGCGGGCTCCCGCAGCAGTAACCGGGAGAGGGATTCACAGCAATGGATTTCCTTTTTATCAGCACCAATTAAGAAAGAAAAGCTCTGGCTAGAAGTGGCTTGCTCCCTGAGGGGACTCTGCATCAGGATCTCCTGCTTCGGTAGGGTCCTCTGGATGCCCACGAAGATTTGGCACAGCCGCAGGGCTTTTCCGGGCACTTTGCGGGCCAGGAGTGTGCTGCGTGCATCTCATCATGTCTTCTCCGTTGGATGTCCCTCTCTAGACCCAAAAACCTATGCTGTCAATCACACAGCAGGGTGTCTGCCCTTTCAGGACAGCCAGTCGGCCAATCGGACAAAGGATAGGGGAGTTTTGGGACCCTCCCTCACTTCCTGCCCTTACAGACATACTGAAGCCTTGGGCGGGTTTCAGGGGTGAAGCCTGCAAAAGGCAAAACACACAAAGGACTCAAACCTGTTCCAACTAACAGAGTAAAAGCCAAGAAGGAACTAACAAACAGAAAATGGTGAACAAAAAGAAGAAGACAGGGGCCATTTTGGGAAAATGGTCTCCCATGGGTGCTGTACTGCAGCTGAGGGTTCAGCCAGCAGTAAAAATGCACACTGGTAGTAAAATTAAACCACTGCCACCAACCATTTAAAGTAAGTTAGTGTACCAAAAAATAATCACATGAGAAGTGGGATAGGGAATTACTAAGTTACCCCACCCCTCAGCACTCCACATGGGGCGGTGTGTGCCGGTCCCACAAGGGAGAAAGCAAGTAGGACAGGGATCATTTTACTATTCTTGGGAACTGTAGTTCACTCAAGAAAATGTAACTAAACATTAACAGAAGTCCAAGGGCGTTCTTAGTGGCACCGCGCACAAGCGTGCCTACTTTCTTTTTATTGGCATAGTTGAATTATACACCAACCTTTCAATATTAAATAATATATACAAAATGGCTGAACACATTGTCATTTTTACAAAACTTGTTCAACATTTAAAATGCAGCGCAATCATATTGGTGTATACAGAAATAACGATGGCAATGAGAAAGAGAAAAAAAAAGGAAAAGCCACAGAATTGCAATTCAAATTATGAGTACATTATTGTTCTGAGTTGTAACCCCTTACAGTTGCTTTCGAGAAAGAAAAAATGAATGATGAGCCAATTATAACAACATTAAGCAACTTGGGTTATGATCAGCGAGAGTAGAAATTGAATGATTGCTATTCTGATTGTTTTTCGAGTAAAGCAAAATATTAAATGGCACAGAATTTCTGAATTTAAAACTTTAAGAAGTATAAAGCAGATGCCTATGGGGTTTGTCAGACTCGATAAGCATAAAACAGTAAATCACAAAAATCCTAGCCAGGAAAAATACACGAGGGAGTGATAAAAAGGTCCCAAAGTAAAAATCATACGCTTTAAGTCCTGCAAAAGAGCTTGGGGTCTCTAAGGTTGAAGGGAATTAGCACAGACATGAGAATTCTCCCTAACACTCGCCCCCCCCCAGACTAAGGGACAGGAGGATTTAATCCACTCCTGGGCGAATCTCCTATTCCAGCCGGGTATACTTTCTGGAGAGACCATCAGCATTTTGGGGATTGCATCCTGACTTATGCTCTATGATGAAATCAAACCCTTGGAGGCTGAAACACCATCTAAGTAATTTAGGATGTTCCCCTTTATTTGCATTAAACATCTCAAGGGTTGGTGGTCAGTTTGAATAAGGAAAGTGGAACCATACAAGTATGGCCAAAACTTCTTCAAAGACCACACAATGGCAAACCACCCACGTTCTATGGTTGCCCACCTTGTTTCTCGGTCCTTCAGCTTTCTGCTGATGAAGCAAATAGGGTGTTCTCTGCCTTGCTCATCCTGTTGACTCAAGACTGCACCTATCCCTGTATTGGAAGCTGTCTGTACAATGAAGGATTGGCTATAATCAGGAGCTCTCAAGACTGGAGCTTTTGCAGAGGGCTTGTTTCTACCCTTCAAATGCATTGGCACACTCCATTTGACCTTCTCGCGGAATTTTGGAGAGGAGATTTAGAGGAGACGCTATGGTGTCATAGTGCTCTATGAAGTTCCTATAATAACCAGTGAAACCTAAGAAGGCTCTCACTTGGGTTTGAGTAGTAGGGGTGGCCCTTTCTTGTACAGCTTGTACTTTACTAGGCAAAGGCCTTATTTCACCTCCTCCTACCTCAAGACCAAGGTAGACCACTTTGCTCTGACCAATTTGACATTACTTGCCTTTATGGTCAGATGGGCCTGTCCAAGAGCCTGCAAAACATATCCTAAGTGGTCAACATGTTCTTTCCAAGTAGGGCTGAACACTGCAATGTCCTCCAAGTATGCCATGCAGAAGTCCTCCATCCCATTCAGAACTTGATTAACCATCCTTTGGAATGTTGCAGGTGCATTCTTTAGTCCAAAAGGCATTACCTTAAACAGGTAGAGGCCTGATGGGGTTGGAAATGCAGTTTTCTCCTTGGCATGGTCTGTCAGGGATATTTGCCAATAGCCCGAGGTAAGGTCAAACGTACTGAGGTACTTGGCAGATCCAGGTGTATTCACCAGTTCATCTGTCCTAGTTAAAGGATGGGTATCACTATGTGACTGCATTCAGAGCCCTATAGTCCACGCTGAATCTCATTTATTTGGTGTGTGCCTTTGGCACTAGCACAACTGGACTAGCACATGAACTGGTAGAGGGCTCAATAACCCCAAGGTCAAGCATCTTGTTGACATCCTCCTTTATGTGTGTATATGATAGTCTATTTATATAGCGCCTATACACAATGTTTTTCAAAGCGCTTCAAGGCAAGGGAGGGAACAAGGGAAAATACAATGACATTCTTACAGGCCATGAACAGTAAGGATGTGAAATTAACTATCATACTTGGCCTGACGACATTGCAGAAATTGCAAGAGCTAAGACATAGATATGGAAGGGAGGAGGAGAGTGGGAAGGAAATGGAAACAGACATGTGACTACCATACTAGGCCTGGCGACATTTCTGGTACAGCCGGAGAAAAACAAGAGGTGAGGGATAGGGGTGCAGAAAGGTTTGGGAGGAACAAACAAGCGACTATCATACTAGGCCTGACGACATTTCAGATAGTGCTGGGGGGATAACAAGTAAGGGGAAGGGGGAGGAGACAGACGAGGTGGCTATCATACTGGGTCCAGGGATAATTCTGATAGAGTAAGTACATAATCAGACCAAGTGCCAAACATGATCAGACATTCTGTAGCCCCTGCATTGGACAGGGAGACTGTCACCAGTGAGGATAGCATGCTGTCCCCAAGGGGTCAATCCTGGTGTCAGTGAAGACAGGTAGATAAACTGACATAACTGAGATTTGCACTCCTCCTGTTTTGCAGCATCGGTTCACATTTAGAGAAATACTGAGTTGGATGTCAAAGGAAATGTTTTAGAGGGAGAAAACAATGGTTACCAAATATTCTTAAGTAGGTAAGTACTTTTTGAACCCCCCACAATGCAAAGTAAATGAACCCTTTCCCAGCAACACAAGTTATGGAATGTGTGACTTTTTGGAGGGACAGATTAAAACACAAAGTCAGAGGAAAGAAGAGTCTATCAGGGAGCTACGACAGCCAATGTCACTTGAGGAAAGTCTACGGGTGCTGAAGTTCTTCTTGCAGGTAAGTAAAAATCTTGCACAATGTTTTAGAAATGTTTGTAGAAATGAAATCACTGAAGGGTCGCAATCTGGGAGGCTTGTGAGAGGCAAATCTGCAAGCAACTCTGCAAAAGGGCAACCAAGAAACGTCTCAACTGAGAGCTAGCAAGGCTACACAACAAAATAAGCAACCCCTTTGTTTACAGTACCTTAGGTATGAAGAAAGTGGTTCCAGGGCCTCAGTCGTGGGGACAAGAGCAAGGACATCTGGGGACTCCTGCACTATAGATTGAAGGTCAGCGGTAGCAATGGTCAAAACTTCATATCAGTGGTTTCAGGTCCTTGCATCTCTCGCAAAGATCACCACCGCGGTTCTCGGATACCTTGATGGACTTTCCTCGCATTTGGGTTCCAGCACTCTGTTTAGGTGGCTCAGGCTCGGTCAATCCTGCTTCCTGGGAGTCGGAGGATCTTCCACGAGCTTGGGTCTGACTTAAAAACGATGCACTCGATCTGGTGTTCCTCTCCCTGGCAATCGGTTCCTGCAGCAGCAGTGGAAGTACAGCCAGCTCCGAGAGGATATCCTGACGAGTTCAATTTGGAGATGATTGGTCCCACAAACCCAAGGGGAGAATTCGTCCTTGCAGGGCTTCTCTAGTCGAGGTGAATTCGGAGCTTCAGAACAGCAGCAGGAAGTTCTTCTTCGGATTCCTTCGTCCAGTGGTCGGCTCTGCCTTCAAAGCAAAAGACCTCGCTTTTTAGGCAAGTTTCTCGCATTCATTTGCAGCCTCGCTGTCACTCACACAGCAGGGTGGCTGTCCTCCAAGGAGAGCCAGCCATCCAATCACCTTTAGGTGCATTCATGTCCCCTAGGAGATTACGCACAGGGTGTTTCAGGCACCTCCCTCGCTTCCTGCCCTGCCAGACACACAGGAGCCAGAAGCGGGCTTCAGCAGTGAACCACGCCAAAGATAAAACGACCAAAGGGACCAAACCTGATTTGGCGCACAGAGTACACCTCAGGAAATACCTTGTGATGCTGGAAATGCATTGGAGGGACAGGGCCTCTGTATCCTTGTCCTTTATTGCTTTATCATGTATGTTCTGAATTGTTTTCTGCACAGGAGTTCATGGGGGACTCCTGGCGGTATAACTCTTCCTCTTTTTGGTTTGGTAAACCGACCCTTATGGCACCCATGGGTGGGAGTACGACCCTGTACTCCTAGTGTATGTTTTGGGCACCTGTATGTGGCCCACAGAGCAGGGTATGGGCTGGTGGATCCGGTGAAACATGCTCAGATTTACACAAAGTAGAATTTGCGAGGGGCCTACCATCTTGTGAGAGTCAAAAAAGGAGAAGAGTGGAAGACTGCCTTTAGCACGAAGTATGGCCTCTTCGAATACCAGGTCATGCCTTTCGGGTTATGTAACGCCCCTGCGGCGTTCCAATTCTTTATGAATGACATGCTCTTTGAGCTATTGGACAACTTTATTATCACCTGTAGACCTGGAGTATGGAATGGGAAAGCAGACGCACTATCACGCATGAGTGAAGAAAAAGAGGCTTTTAGATCATCCGATCCCGTGACCATCATTGCAGAAGAACAAATCCAAACCAAGATCGCATCCACCAGGTGTGCAGATGACTTAAAAACCAGTTTACAGTCCCAGATGAATCAATCGACACAACAGGAATGGCTTTTAAAGGGAGACCGGTACGCCACAGGCAAAAAAAATCTACCATATTTTCAAGGATGCTTATATACCCAGGACAAGAAACTGCAAACTCAAATCATCACAAACTATCATGATTCATTAGTGGAAGGACATCTAGGAATAGCCAAGACGCAGGCAAAGATAAAGCAAAACTATTGGTGGAGAAAAGATATTGCCCAGTTTATTGCAACCTGTGGTGTCTGTGCTCAACACAAATCTCAGAAGCAAAACCCTGCTGGTTCACTACATCCATTGATGGTACCGCCAGTACCTTGGCATACACTATCAATGGACTTTATCACGAATCTTCCGTCCAGCAATGGTTACACCATCTTAGTCATTGTGGATTCATTCTCCAAAATGGCCCATTTCATCCCTCTGAAGGGACTTCCAACTGCATCGACTCTCGCTACTGTGTTCTTAGAACAAATTGTCCGGTTGCATGGATTTCCATCAATATTAATATTGGATCGCAGAACTTAATTTGTTTCTGTCTTTTGGAGAAAGTGTTGTACAATTGCCAAAATTGACCTCCGGTTGTCCGCAAGTCATCCCCCTCAAACCGATGGGCAAACCGAACAAACTAATCATACGTTAGAGCAGTATTTAAGGTGTATGCTACAGCACTCCGAAGACTCCTGGGAAAACATACTCAGGGTAGCCGAGTATGCATACAACAACTCTGTTCACACGAGTACTGGGCAAACCCCATTCTAAACTGTGCACGGAAGACATCCACGGACATCAGTGTTTGATCCACCCGATACTTTGGAAATGCCAGAAATAAAAACCTTGCATAAAACCATCACTCAGGTTCTTGAGGAAGCAACAGAACACCCGACTAAGGCCAAAGAAAGACAAAAACTGTTTGCTGACCAGCACCAAAAAGAAGCTCCCGATTACCAGATTGGGGATAAAGTCTGGTTAGCATCCGGATACAAACCATTGAAAGGACCACGGGCCTTCCGCCCCAGATATTTGGGACCCTATACTATCAAAGCAGTAATCAACCATGCCGCCATGAAATTGGAGTTACCATTGCACATGAAGATTCACCCAATATTTCATGTCTCTCTCCTCAAACCAATGAATCCGGATACACGGATTAGGCATCAACCAGAGCCCGAATTACTAGATGGGGAACCGGAGTATGAAGTTAAATCCATCTTGGACTCCAAGGTGGTTTGGTCCAAATTGTATTACCTTATAGACTGGAAAGATTACGGACCTCAAGACCAAACATGGGAACCCAGTGAAGATGTCCATGCTCCACGTTTAATCAAGCAATTCCATCACAATAATCCCACCAAGCCAGGACCAGGAGGAGGACCACCCTTGAGAGGGGCCTTGAGGGGGAGTGCTGTCATGGTCATCGGGTCAAGGACGCAAACCTTACATGGTCACATACACAGGAGGCCCGGATGGACACAGTCCTGGCGCCTTTGGCGACAGGCTCATGAAAAACAATAAGCAAGAACACTAATTTGGGTCAAGAATACTTTTATTATGAACATAGCACCTCATTTCGGGTGCAAAGTGTATTTGACATGAGAACTTTCATCTCTAAAGCAGCCCCAAGTGTACTATTGGGTGGGGCTGCTGCTATTGGGTTGCCTTGCACGTGCTGACTCACTAGGAGTGGCAGGGTGTGGCAGGCAAGCCGGGCCTAGTGGGTGTGCCCACGATCACAGCTATATAAACTGCTCCGATTCCTGAGGCAGACGCTTCGCGTTATTCTGCACTTCCATGCAGCGTAACGCTCACCGCCGCCTGGGATTAAACTTACCTTTGGAAATCCGGTTTCCTGCTTCCATACTTACCACCTGGGAATCCTGCTCTCACCTCTGCGCGTCTTCGATGGCATCGCAGCTCATCTTCAAATCTTCCGGAATGCTGATATCTTCATCTTGGCACCGCAGCTCACCTTCAAATCTTGTAAAACAGAAAAATGTGGATTAACGCGTAGAGGTCTGTGCGCTGGTGTTCACTGATTATGTTTAATAATTCAGTTAAAATTAAGGACTTGGAAGTGTAAGCTGCATTACCACCTGCGCCAACCAGTCCACCCTGGCTGGTACTAAAAATCGTATACAAATAAGGGGGGTTGAGGTGGAGATGCGCTAAACACTATGTAAATAAGGGACACTAGTAGTACAGTTGATGCTTTAATTGTAGCTTCAATTGTAGCTGGAACAGCCGACACGTGTTTCGACACGCAGGTCGTTTTCAAGGCACGAGCAAATCAAATATATCGAAAAAGTCAATGATGGGTAATCCACAAAGAACAGGACGTGGTAAGTATCACGCTGATGTTACATTCAGAAAATGTGTCCGTGCCATAATGGCCGTAACCAATATATAGCTCGCTAGATCGAGCGTTCACAGTTACAGAGGAAATCCCCGAAGCAACCCTGGTGTCCCTTATTTACATAGTGTTTAGCGCATCTCCACCTCAAGCCCCCTTTTTTGTATACCACCTTCAAATCTTCTATGATGCTGGAATCTTCATCTTGGTACCGCAGCTCATCTCCAAACCTTTCGGGAAACTGAAATCTTCATCTTGACACCGCAGCACAACGCGCTTCACCCGCACCGCAGCACCTGCAAATAAAAATGAAAGGCAAGATTAGACACTTAACAGACATTAAGTTTAAGGTCGCGCTACCACCAAACCTTACGCTTCACCTTAAACCATCACTCACCTGTTGTCAGACATTGCGGTTTCCTCCATCTTCATCGCGGCCGTGTTCCCGCACCTCCACAGCTGCTTTTGGGCCGCAACTCCATCTTTTGGGAAGAAAACAGAAGAAAAAACGTTATTCAGGAATTAACAACAATATTGAGAGCAATAATACCAAGAAAGAAAACAGAGGGGAAAAGACAAGAGACATTGAGAGAAAACAGAAAGGGGAAAAGACAAGAGACATTGAGAGACACTTACCACCAACCATGAGAAGCATAGTCGCAGCTGGACTGGACAATTACTTACCAGGGATCAGTGAAGGAATTAGATACCATCAACAAGCGCTCCTGCCAGAAGTAGCAGGACGGAGAGCTCATCGTCTATAATTACCAGGTGAGCCTCATGGGCCGATACATGCCCACAGAAATCGCACCTTGGGTAGAAGGGTTTGAGAGGTACAACAGTCACCGATCACCGCACTCACGTTTTCTCATATCCACGCAGGAGCAGTGCCACCAATTGACGCCGTCCACAGCTTGGCCGCAGGGGGAAAGACACAGGACAGAGTTCTAAATGCCAGAGCCCATAAGGATGAATGAGGGGAAAAATGGTCCACTCATTCAGGATAGAAAGAAAAAGGTCTAGAAGTCCAGCAAAAAGTGCTGGGGTCTCGCTAGGAGAGGGGATGAAGCATAACAATTATATATCTCCCTAACACTGGAAGCAGGTTGAAGGCTTTTTTCCCCTGGAAATAAGTTAAACTGCCTGATCCAGGTTATTTCATTATTCCAAGGAAAACAACATTGAACCTGCGCCAGTCCGCCCAGGCGGCTCTCTCGGGGAAATGAGCTTGCACCGGCCATGAGTAGATAATAGTCTATTGTAGACATTTATACCTGTGCCAGTATGGCCATGCGCCCCGCTCGGGAAATTGAGTTTGCACCGGCCATGAGTAAATGGTCTACTGTAGACAGTTATACCTGTGCCAGTCTGCCCATGCGCCACGCTCAGGGAAGTAAGCTTGCGCCGGCCACGAGTAGATGGTCTACTGTAGACATTTATACCTGTGCCAGTCCGCCCATGCACCCCACTCGGAGAGGTGAGCTTGCACCTGTCATGAGTAGGTGGTCTACTGTAGACAGTTATACCTGTGCCAGTCCGCCCATGCACCCCGCTCGGAGAGGTGAGCTTGCATCTGTCATGAGTAGGTGATCTACTGTAGACAGTTATACCTGTGCCAGTCCGCCCATGCACCCCGCTCGGGGAGGTGAGCTTGCACCTGTCATGAGTAGGTGGTCTACTGTAGACAGTTATACCTGTGCCAGTCCGCCCATGCACCCCGCTCGGGAAATTGAGTTTGCACCGGCCATGAGTAAATGGTCTACTGTAGACGGTTATACCTGTGCCAGTCCGCCCATGCACCCCGCTCGGAGAGGTGAGCTTGCACCTGTCATGAGTAGGTGGTCTACTGTAGACATTTATACCTGCGCCAGCCCGCCAAGGCGCCACTCTTGGGGAAGTGAGCTTTCATCTGCCATGAGTAGATGATAGTCTACTGTAGACAGTTATACCTGTGCCAGTCCGCCCATGCACCCCGCTCGGAGAGGTGAGCTTGCACCTGTCATGAGTAGGTGGTCTACTGTAGACAATTATACCTGTGCCAGTCCGCCCATGCACCCCGCTCGGAGAGGTGAGCTTGCATCTGTCATGAGTAGGTGGTCTACTGTAGACAGTTATACCTGTGCCAGTCCACCCATGCACCCCACTCGGAGAGGTGAGCTTGCACCTGTCATGAGTAGGTGGTCTACTGTAGACAGTTATACCTGTGCCAGTCCGCCCATGCACCCCGCTCGGAGAGGTGAGCTTGCACCTGTCATGAGTAGGTGGTCTACTGTAGACATTTATACCTGCGCCAGCCCGCCAAGGCGCTACTCTTGGGGAAGTGAGCTTTCATCTGCCATGAGTAGATGATAGTCTACTGTAGACAGTTATACGTGTGCCAGTCCGCCCATGCACCCCGCTCGGAGAGGTGAGCGTGCACCTGTCATGAGTAGGTGGTCTACTGTAGACAGTTATACCTGTGCCAGCCCGCCCATGCTCCCCGCTCAGGAAATTGAGTTTGCACCGGCCATGAGTAAATGGTCTACTGTAGATGGTTATACCTGTGCCAGTCCGCCCATGCACCCCGCTCGGAGAGGTGAGCTTGCACCTGTCATGAGTAGGTGGTCTACTGTAGACAGTTATACCTGTGCCAGTCCGCCCATGCACCCCGCTCGGAGAGGTGAGCGTGCACCTGTCATGAGTAGGTGGTCTACTGTAGACATTTATACCTGCGCCAGCCCGCCAAGGCGCCACTCTTGGGGAAGTGAGCTTTCATCTGCCATGAGTAGATGATAGTCTACTGTAGACAGTTATACCTGTGCCAGTCGCCCGCTCGGAGAGGTGAGCTTGCACCTGTCATGAGTAGGTGGTCTACTGTAGACATTTATACCTGCGCCAGCCCGCCAAGGCGCCACTCTTGGGGAAGTGAGCTTTCATCTGCCATGAGTAGATGATAGTCTACTGTAGACAGTTATACCTGTGCCAGTCGCCGGCTCGGAGAGGTGAGCTTGCACCTGTCATGAGTAGGTGGTCTACTGTAGACATTTATACCTGCGCCAGCCCGCCAAGGCGCCACTCTTGGGGAAGTGAGCTTTCATCTGCCATGAGTAGATGATAGTCTACTGTAGACAGTTATACCTGTGCCAGCCCGCCCATGCACCCCGCTCGGGAAATTGAGTTTGCACCGGCCATGAGTAATTGGTCTACTGTAGACGGTTATACCTGTGCCAGTCCGCCCATGCACCCCGCTCGGAGAGGTGAGCTTGCACCTGTCATGAGTAGGTGGTCTACTGTAGACAGTTATACCTGTGCCAGTCCGCCCATGCACCCCGCTCGGAGAGGTGAGCTTGCACCTGTCATGAGTAGATGATAGTCTACTGTAGACAGTTATACCTGTGCCAGTCCGCCCATGCACCCCGCTCGGAGAGGTGAGCTTGCACCTGTCATGAGTAGGTGGTCTACTGTAGACGGTTATACCTGTGCCAGTCTGCCCATGCACCCCGCTCGGAGAGGTGAGCTTGCACCTGTCATGAGTAGGTGGTCTACTGTAGACAGTTATACCTGTGCCAGTCCGCCCATGCACCCCGCTCGGAGAGGTGAGCTTGCACCTGTCATGAGTAGATGATAGTGTAGGGGAGGAGTGGTCCAAAAGACCCCCCCTTGCCTACATCCTCCACCCCGGGTGAGGGCCATGGCTCATCGGGCGTTCCCTCCTACCACCAGGGCCCAGGTGGTGGATGGCTCACCTGCTGAAGACATTGCCCGCACGTATTAAATCTAGCTAGGCCTCAGAAACCATTTTCTGTCTACTTAAGATGGTGTGAGCCCAGCGCGCTGCAGCGCGGCCCCCACCTTCAGAGAGTTCCAGTCCTCCCTGTCTCCGCAGCACCATGGTAGATCCGCTGCAAGCACGTTCCCACGAACAAGACGGGCATGATCTAGCGTAATACATTAACATTGTAACAGTTCACCTTCTGCAGTGTATCGCAGCTCCTACAATGACCCGGTCAGCCTGGCCTGGGCGATGGGAAAATCTGTAGAATGGTCATCTGCTGAAAGCAGACAGGTACCCAAATATGAATGGAAGAAACCACTTTTAACACATGTATCCTCTCCATACAACCACTCTTACTAGAGAAATCTGTGAAATAGTGTAATTATCGTACATGACACCAGCCGTGAAGGACCCACACCCCTGCAGGGGTGTACAAATGGTAAAAGCATTTCCGGGGGATTATTCTTCATAAGTACCACTGAAAGACCCACGCCCTGCGGTGCCACACCACAACTGAACTGATGCTGCTAGAGTACACAAGAAAACGAATGTAACCATACCCATGACACATGTGAAGAGTGTGCGAGAATGCACTCGTCACACGTGTATGTCTAGGCCCCTCATGTGCCATCTCCGCCACGCACAGTGGCGGGTTACTTTCTATGTACTCCACGAACCCTAAAACTACCTCACTCACTGCAAATATATATGCATATAACTAAATACTGTAGTTGTTAAGACATAGTGTATGAATAAGGTGCTCAGACTGGGTATAATCGAAACACATCCAGCAAAGTTTAAATGCATGTTTCAAAATTATTTGAATAAGTATTATAGAGTGTTCAAATGTTTGTGATGTTTTTACCTAAAATCGGCAACACACGAGGGAGATACCTTTGTGAACTGCATGCAAGGCCGTTCCCCCTCCCACCCTGCGAAGGCTGCCAAGACATGAGAGCAGAGGCCCGCGCTGCGCTACTCCGCCTCCCCCAACCAGACTGGAGCCGCTTCAAAGATTTGTAGCCCCCTCTGAAGCACCCAAGGCCACGGCCCGCCACCTGCACTATTTACAGCACAGCAGTAAACCTCTGCCCGAACACACACTTCTAACGGCGCCCCCTCGTAAACCCCACAGCAATCAGGACACCCAACACTGTGACAACACACAGCGGAACATCCATAACAACTTCTAACAAGGCAGAAAGACCTGCACCGCCCGTCCCAGGCCCTGAAGCTTAGCCCCTCGACCTATAGCCCCGGTCAACAGGACACTGGTAACCATGTCCTGACGTATTACCTCCAGACCCCTCACAAAGTACATTCCTCCTGTGTTGCATTAACCTGTAGAATAACCTATTGGAAGATTTACTAAAGAAGATAATATTGCAATGACTGAATGACTGCGGTGTGCATGGCCTAGGGCAAATAAGTCAGGAAAAGACATTCATCTCTGACACTGGCCGCGATGGCACAACGACACCGCCTGGATGAACCCAGCCAACCTGCCAGGCCCAGCCCAACTCGCGAGGCTGACCAGTGACGTTTTCCAGCCAAAGCCAACCACATCGCAGCAGCACCTATAGTTAGTCGTCGCCACCCAATCCCATTGAACTTGTGCCCCCTATAGTGTGTAGGTTCTTATGACGTTTTTTGTAAATATATACGCCTGTCTTTGCTATTGTCAGACAGAGCGCTCTTGGAGTTTTGCAGAGTTCTTTGCATGCCCTATTCTGATTGATAAACTCCCATTTAATCTCACCCGCACTCTGTCTTGGCTTGATTCCCAATTTGGGAGAGTCCTTCATTGTCTCTCATTGCGGGGAGGATCGTGCTGGTTGGGGACGCTTGCCTTCAGTGGTGACCCCTAAAGCGTGATCATAATTATTATTATTTTTTCCCGACCTAACATTACCGTCCCCTTTTGGCACGAGAATCTCCAGTCGAAAAGGGATACGCACGGTGAGCCGGCTCCGGGAGGCTGCCCGCCAACGGCGACCGGTACACTAAGAAGTGCGCACTCAATAGAGAGAGGGTACGGGATCCCGGTTGAAAAATCCCCTTTGAGTACCGCTCGCCGGAGCCGGGGCTGACTATTGAGCTGACGGCGACACTGCCTGGACGGACCCAGTTTCGGAGACTATCGGTTCAAGACGGGCACGTGAGTACTGAGTGCAAGCGATTGTAAAGGGAGTGGGGGAAGAGGTGTAGGACAGGGAACGAAGAGGGGGTAACGCAAATCTACTAAGGATCATCTTAAATTTTCCTTGCTTTTTCTTTGCATATGGCCATTAGGATTAAGAGGTGAATAAGAGATAAAAGTGACGGGAACCTAGCTCCGAAAGGGGGTGGAAGGCGGCGCCGCATAGTGCTATCTTGACTAGTACTGGGAATATATGAAGAAGTGGAATATAAGATAAAAGTGTTCAGCAAAAGGGGGCACTGAGAATATATTAGTGACCGCTATTACTTCTTTCTTTTCTTTTCTTTAGGGGTAGGGGGAGAATAAAAAGTGAGATTAACACAAACTTAGGGGGAAAGTAAGAGAAAAAGAGTCCTACTAGAAGGGGGGAGAGCAGGCTAACATATATATATATGCGCATCCATATATTCAAATAAGACGGACAGGGACAGCCGGCTAGGGAGGAAAGGGAGGGCAGCTTGAATGGTGAATTGAGTGGTACCAAGAGGTGTGTGCACCTCGTATGTGTCAGAAGACAATTTGATGTTGTGAATGTGTAAAACGGTTATAAATGTATAATAGTTAAATGGTCATGGTAAGTGTGACCGGATAAAACTTTTTTGAAGACAACGTTGATACAGTGAAGTGAGTGGGTACCTTTTGATTTCCGGGTTGATATTGTCAAAATAAATGATGGGTTGCTCTTGTATGTGCCCCCCAAAGAGAACAGAGTAGAAACTGTGTACAGTCAGTTTTGTATTGTGCAGTCAGGGGGGGGAGAGCCCAAAGGAGCCCAATATTGAATGTGAAGTAAAATACGAAAAATAATATTGATACTACATTTACATTGTAGTTGCAAACACACAGAGACACACAAGCACTAGGAGGGCACAGAGATGGGGGCCGAAACACCCTTATCACATATTTGTAAGAATCTCCCAGGGTACGCGGAGCGGATTAAGAAATATCACGACCAATGGATAACCGAGTTGAAGGGAGAGGGGTTACCCCAGATATGGCCCGAGGGAGGGTCATTTGATAAAAGTGTTCTGGATATGGTGGCCACATGTATTTATTTGAAGTACAAGGGGAAGCAGTTGCAAAATAGGAGGGAAATATTAGATCTTTGGAGGTTATTTGAAGAGATACCACCGCCTAAAACACCAGCATTAAATCCTGATCTCTCGTCCACCACAGACAATCCACTAATGATACAGAAAGATGTCAAAGAATTGTCAAGTGTAGCGCCACCAGTAGAGGTAATAAGTTTGTACCCGATATTAAACAAGCCTGTACCCGCAGAAGGATACAGTGACCCCACATATGTGCCTCCCCCGACAACTACTACACCCCACCGGCCCACGGCACCCCCACCATATGAAAGTACGAGAGAGCGAGGCCAGGCGAGAACACAAAGGGTGGACATAGAGAAACTCACAGATGATTTACAGCCAAGACCCTCAATAGCAAAAGATGAGCTCTCAAGGATAAAAGACATGTGTGGACAAACAGCACTTAATGCGGCTAGATCAGGGCGCACGTCTAGAGCGCCAACTTAGAATAGAAAACCTGAAGAGGGGTGGAAAAAAGGTGAGATACTGTTCAGAATTGAAGACAAAGACAGTACATGGAGGTCTAGCAAGATGGGGGCGTAGGGGATTTCGACGGGCAGACGGAACGCCAGTACAGCATGCAGAATTATTGAATGAGCTAATTGAGGCCCTACAAAACCCTACTGCAGTAGCCATAGTAAAATGCCAAGCACATACATCCAACACAGACGTTGTGTCTTTGGGGAACGCGGCAGCGGACGCTACCACCAAGGAGGCTTCCTATTTTCAGAAATATGACGCAGGTGAGTACATGCTTCAGCATAGGAGAAACGAAGAGCCCCCGGAAGGGTACAACATGATGCCCATATCACAAATACTAGAATTGCAGGAAGGAGCTAGTGCAGACGACTTGCTGTGGCGACAAAATAACTCAGGGAAAGTGGTAATGCCAGTACAGTTACTAGAAATTGCATTTCAACAGCTACACTTCCCTGCACATAATACCAAACAGCACATCGCAGCAGAGATACAGGAAGAATGGTTCATGCCCTGTCTCCAGGAGCATGTGTCTCGATTAGCAATGGAATGTACAACATGCCAAATATACAATTCAGGAATGACATTACGCATGCTCCGGGGAACAATCCCTAAGCCCATTGGTCCATTTAGAGAGCTGCATATAGATTACGCAGACATGGGGGAAAGGTGTAATGGCGCACGGTACATGATCGTGGTTGTGTGCCCATTCTCAAGGTGGGTGGAAGCTGGACCATGTGCACGGCCTGATGCCAAAAGCGCCGCCAAGTTCCTAGTGAGGGAAATATTCCCGCGCTGGGGAATTTGTGACGTGATTCGCTCAGACAATGGCACTCATTTTGTAAATGAGCTTTTCAAGGAAGTAACTGCATTATTGGGAATAAAACACAAATTGTGCTCCATTTATCATCCTCAAAGTAATGGCGTAGTGGAAAAGATGAACGGACTGCTAAAGAGCAGGCTATCAAAACTCTGCTTTTCATTGAAAAAGAACTGGATCTACTGTCTGCCCCTTGCGCTATTTGAACTGAGAAATCAGCCAAGTAAAGATCACCATTTGTCCCCGCACGAAATAGTGACTGGGAGACCAATGCATACAGCACACTCCCCGCTGCGCGAACACTCAGATGCACACAGAAGCGCCGCGATATTAGGAGAAGAATTCACGGACTATTTGAAAAAACTAACAAGAGCAGCGCGCGTAATATCAAAGCAGCTCTCCCCACCGTTCACTAGAGAGGAGGGAAACATAACAGGGTCTGTCACAGAACCTGAGCAGCAGCTACAGCTAATGCCAGGCAAACTAATTTATGTCAGGAGTTTTGTGCGTCGATGGAATGCACCACGGTTCCACGGCCCATACAAGGTAGTGTTCTGCACGCCCACAGCTGTAAAAGTGAAGGGCTTGCGGTACTGGATACACTTGACAGATGTGCGAAGAGCTTATAATAATGTGCAAGAGGAGGCAGATGAGGAGGCACAGACAACAGCAACCAATTTAACTGAATAAAATATCTGAACATCTACTTGTGTGTGTGTGTGTGGCAGCAATGAACACGGATGAGGAAGTGGCTGATGAAGTATTGTTGCATTCTCTTGGTTATTTGTTTTTTTTTTTTTTGTTTTGCCCTATTATGTGATTAATGAAATGATCAAATTATGACTTGTTAACACCCTTGTCTGTGAATTCCCCTCCCTACAACCCTACCCGCTTCCATTACCCGTCAACATATAACGGCACTAACGGTGCCAACAAAACGTTTACATGCATGCACTTAATGCACTTTTGTATCTTAAACAGGAACTACCATGGCATCAAACAGGCAGCCTGCAACGGATAGAATTAGTAGAATGAGAGAAATATTAAATGAGAGATGCAGATATTCGTATGAGTGTGGATTATCTATATGCATTACGATGTTTTTTATGCTAATGTTTGGCTTGGTTATATATTGGTTTATAGCGTTCATCTCTATCGAGATGAACGAGGGGGGAGGGATTAACAGCACTGGGATTAACAGCACTACTGGGACCAATGTAACTGCAAGTGTCAATATGAGGGAAGGTGATTTCCTGGTATGGGATGGAACTAAACTTGTATGGGGTTATCACACCACACCATCCAATACTATCATATCGGAAAAGAAAGAGCCACAGGGTGGAGTGCAAAATAATACAGTGTCTCCACCCGGGATACCTAATTACAATGCCCGTAGTTTAAATGACCGAAACCCGTCTGCCATATCATGGTTGTATAACACCCCCACCAGCCAGCCTGCCCCCACCCTAAAAAATGACCTGCAAGATAACGTCAGGGACGAAAGGGAAAAGCTGTTAGCAATACACGAGATATTATATGATGCATGGGCCACGGGGGACGGGAATGAGAAAGGGGGGTCTATTTTATCCTTCGCGCAGGAAGCTGGGAAGTACATGAGGAACAAGAACAACAGACAAAAGAGGGAAGCAGGGAGGAGGAAGTATGATGAGTACTATGGGTTAGGTCTAGATAAGATGGAAGACCCACGACACCCCCACCAAACAAATAAGTGGTATGCAGATATGAGTGCCACAGCTAAACAAACAACAAACTAGAGCTGTTATGTCTGCTCCCTCATCCCTCACACTTCAGGTACACCCAAAGTATTGTTACCCAAAGAGTTGCCAATTATAGATGCCCAATGTCTCCTTCATCTCACGTTGTGCAGAATTAAGAACACCTTCCAGGCACGCGAAGTTACTTTTCAAATGCTGCAGAACGAGAAAACGTGCTACCCAAAAACGGCAGGGGTGGTATGTTTGAAAGAACCATTTTTTGTAATACAAGGGACACTTTTTTCTGATAACAAGTGGAAGGATGAAGAAGTAATGTGCAAGGCAGAAGCACTGAGAGGTGTGGCACCAGAGAAATTGCAGTGGATAGCAAAGACATGCACACCAGTATGGAAAGAACACATTTCAAAACTAACTTGGGTAACCGCCATTGAAAAACCTTTCAAGCTACAGAGCGAAATAGACTATGAACTATGTTTTAAAGGAGAGGGGAAGACCTCCATGGGAACAAACGAGAACTGTAACAAGACCCCAATCATCCCAGATCTGAGGAAAGGGACAGCGGCCCTTATGGACACGTACTGGGTATGCGGCAACCAGGCATACCTACACCTCCCCCCGTCGTGGAGTGGCAGCTGCTCAATGGCCACTCTACACTCAGCCCTAATGGTAATACCGGAGAGCCACATCGACGGGAGCAAAAAGACACAGGAACGCCGGCAACAGAGTGCAGCCCAGCCAACTGCGGAGTCGCAAATGTACGTCCCATCTTCCGGAAGCGAGGGAGAAGTGCTCACCCGTAACAGACGTGCATCAAGCTACATATCAAAGGAATCATCAGAACTATTGGCCCAGATCCCAGATAAATATCGATTATTCAGCTCAGCAGAAACATTCTTTGCCTCACTGATCTCAAGTGTCCAAGCAAGAGCAAATGCAAAATGGCTCCAGATAACACGCTGGGAACTGATTCAGCTGGCGAACGACACTGAAGAAGGGTTTAACGTAATCAAAGTGGAACTAAGAGCTTTACGACTGATGACCATGCAAAACAGGTATGTCCTGGACCTGTTGACGGCGATGGACGGCGGTGTTTGCCGAAAAATAGGAAGTGCCTGCTGCACATTCGTACCTTCTGAAGACGCAGAGAACGGCTCCCTGTCCCATGTGATCGAAGCAGTCCACAACCTAGGAGAAAAAATGAAAATGGAAGATGGGGCAGAAGACAGTACATGGTTCGATAACATCTTCTCCTGGGTCCCCTCATGGCTTGGAACAACTGTGAAATTTTTGATGCCAGCTGTGGT
The DNA here is from genome assembly GCF_040938575.1 of Ambystoma mexicanum. Taxonomy (NCBI): domain Eukaryota; kingdom Metazoa; phylum Chordata; class Amphibia; order Caudata; family Ambystomatidae; genus Ambystoma; species Ambystoma mexicanum. The sequence goes on from NC_090933.1 coordinate 1,381,299,837, forward strand.
GTTCCTCCTTTTAATTTTTTGCCTGTGCCAGGTGGGTCTTCGGGTTTGTGCTAACGCAGTACCAAATGGTGCAATGATGATGGTGACAATGGGCAACACCCGTGGGACAATACAATAGTCTACTGTAGACAGTTATACCTGTGCCAGTCCGCCCATGCACCCCGCTCGGAGAGGTGAGCTTGCACCTGTCATGAGTAGGTGGTCTACTGTATACAGTTATACCTGTGCCAGTCCGCCCATGCACCCCGCTCGGAGAGGGGAGCTTGCACCTGTCATGAGTAGGTGGTCTACTGTAGACAGTTATACCTGTGCCAGTCCACACATGCACCCCGCTCGGAGAGGTGAGCTTGCACCTGTCATGAGTAGGTGGTCTACTGTAGACAGTTATACCTGTGCCAGTCCGCGCATGCACCCCGCTCGGAGAGGTGAGCTTGCACCTGTCATGAGTAGGTGGTCTACTGTAGACAGTTATACCTGTGCCAGTCCGCCCATGCACCCCGCTCGGAGAGGTGAGCTTGCATCTGTCATGAGTAGGTGATCTACTGTAGACAGTTATACCTGTGCCAGTCCGCCCATGCACCCCGCTCGGGAAATTGAGTTTGCACCGGCCATGAGTAAATGGTCTACTGTAGACGGTTATACCTGTGCCAGTCCGCCCATGCACCCCGCTCGGAGAGGTGAGCTTGCACCTGTCATGAGTAGGTGGTCTACTGTAGACATTTATACCTGCGCCAGCCCGCCAAGGCGCCACTCTTGGGGAAGTGAGCTTTCATCTGCCATGAGTAGATGATAGTCTACTGTAGACAGTTATACCTGTGCCAGTCCGCCCATGCACCCCGCTCGGAGAGGTGAGCTTGCACCTGTCATGAGTAGGTGGTCTACTGTAGACAATTATACCTGTGCCAGTCCGCCCATGCACCCCGCTCGGAGAGGTGAGCTTGCATCTGTCATGAGTAGGTGGTCTACTGTAGACAGTTATACCTGTGCCAGTCCACCCATGCACCCCACTCGGAGAGGTGAGCTTGCACCTGTCATGAGTAGGTGGTCTACTGTAGACAGTTATACCTGTGCCAGTCCGCCCATGCACCCCGCTCGGAGAGGTGAGCTTGCACCTGTCATGAGTAGGTGGTCTACTGTAGACATTTATACCTGCGCCAGCCCGCCAAGGCGCCACTCTTGGGGAAGTGAGCTTTCATCTGCCATGAGTAGATGATAGTCTACTGTAGACAGTTATACCTGTGCCAGTCCGCCCATGCACCCCGCTCGGAGAGGTGAGCGTGCACCTGTCATGAGTAGGTGGTCTACTGTAGACAGTTATACCTGTGCCAGCCCGCCCATGCACCCCGCTCGGGAAATTGAGTTTGCACCGGCCATGAGTAAATGGTCTACTGTAGACGGTTATACCTGTGCCAGTCCGCCCATGCACCCCGCTCGGAGAGGTGAGCTTGCACCTGTCATGAGTAGGTGGTCTACTGTAGACAGTTATACCTGTGCCAGTCCGCCCATGCACCCCGCTCGGAGAGGTGAGCGTGCACCTGTCATGAGTAGGTGGTCTACTGTAGACATTTATACCTGCGCCAGCCCGCCAAGGCGCCACTCTTGGGGAAGTGAGCTTTCATCTGCCATGAGTAGATGATAGTCTACTGTAGACAGTTATACCTGTGCCAGTCGCCCGCTCGGAGAGGTGAGCTTGCACCTGTCATGAGTAGGTGGTCTACTGTAGACATTTATACCTGCGCCAGCCCGCCAAGGCGCCACTCTTGGGGAAGTGAGCTTTCATCTGCCATGAGTAGATGATAGTCTACTGTAGATAGTTATACCTGTGCCAGTCGCCGGCTCGGAGAGGTGAGCTTGCACCTGTCATGAGTAGGTGGTCTACTGTAGACATTTATACCTGCGCCAGCCCGCCAAGGCGCCACTCTTGGGGAAGTGAGCTTTCATCTGCCATGAGTAGATGATAGTCTACTGTAGACAGTTATACCTGTGCCAGCCCGCCCATGCACCCCGCTCGGGAAATTGAGTTTGCACCGGCCATGAGTAATTGGTCTACTGTAGACGGTTATACCTGTGCCAGTCCGCCCATGCACCCCGCTCGGAGAGGTGAGCTTGCATCTGTCATGAGTAGGTGGTCTACTGTAGACAGTTATACCTGTGCCAGTCCACCCATGCACCCCACTCAGAGAGGTGAGCTTGCACCTGTCATGAGTAGGTGGTCTACTGTAGACAGTTATACCTGTGCCAGTCCGCCCATGCACCCCGCTCGGAGAGGTGAGCTTGCACCTGTCATGAGTAGGTGGTCTACTGTAGACATTTATACCTGCGCCAGCCCGCCAAGGCGCCACTCTTGGGGAAGTGAGCTTTCATCTGCCATGAGTAGATGATAGTCTACTGTAGACAGTTATACCTGTGCCAGTCCGCCCATGCACCCCGCTCGGAGAGGTGAGCGTGCACCTGTCATGAGTAGGTGGTCTACTGTAGACAGTTATACCTGTGCCAGCCCGCCCATGCACCCCGCTCGGGAAATTGAGTTTGCACCGGCCATGAGTAAATGGTCTACTGTAGACGGTTATACCTGTGCCAGTCCGCCCATGCACCCCGCTCGGAGAGGTGAGCTTGCACCTGTCATGAGTAGGTGGTCTACTGTAGACAGTTATACCTGTGCCAGTCCGCCCATGCACCCCGCTCGGAGAGGTGAGCGTGCACCTGTCATGAGTAGGTGGTCTACTGTAGACATTTATACCTGCGCCAGCCCGCCAAGGCGCCACTCTTGGGGAAGTGAGCTTTCATCTGCCATGAGTAGATGATAGTCTACTGTAGACAGTTATACCTGTGCCAGTCGCCCGCTCGGAGAGGTGAGCTTGCACCTGTCATGAGTAGGTGGTCTACTGTAGACATTTATACCTGCGCCAGCCCGCCAAGGCGCCACTCTTGGGGAAGTGAGCTTTCATCTGCAATGAGTAGATGATAGTCTACTGTAGACAGTTATACCTGTGCCAGCCCGCCCATGCACCCCGCTCGGGAAATTGAGTTTGCACCGGCCATGAGTAATTGGTCTACTGTAGACGGTTATACCTGTGCCAGTCCGCCCATGCACCCCGCTCGGAGAGGTGAGCTTGCACCTGTCATGAGTAGGTGGTCTACTGTAGACATTTATACCTGCGCCAGCCCGCCAAGGCGCCACTCTTGGGGAAGTGAGCTTTCATCTGCCATGAGTAGATGATAGTCTACTGTAGACAGTTATACCTGTGCCAGCCCGCCCATGCACCCCGCTCGGGAAATTGAGTTTGCACCGGCCATGAGTAATTGGTCTACTGTAGACGGTTATACCTGTGCCAGTCCGCCCATGCACCCCGCTCGGAGAGGTGAGCTTGCACCTGTCATGAGTAGGTGGTCTACTGTAGACAGTTATACCTGTGCCAGTCCGCCCATGCACCCCGCTCGGAGAGGTGAGCGTGCACCTGTCATGAGTAGGTGGTCTACTGTAGACATTTATTCATGGGCCGAGTGGTTTCCTGTGCAGTAATATGAATGGGTCATTAAGGTTCCAGGGTTTCTATCCATTCCTTAAATCCCGGGTGGGTCTACATGGTTTATCCTACAGTGGTAACAGAGAAAAATGCGGAGCTCTTTCCAAACCCCCTTGCAAGATACCAAGCCTGAGGCAGAGCAAGTGGCAGGGGTCACACCAGGGAAATCCAGTATGATCACCTCTGAGCCCTATAGTTCAATTTTAAAGTACACACACATCTGTGCACAGTCAGGATTATGGTCCATCCCAATATAAACATCTTCAGATAGCTCTGCACCTTTTATGCGACAGCTTGCGAAAGGCATGTGCTGCGAAGAGTACCACAGCGTTGGCAAGAGAAAGAAACACACCATTGACATGTTATGGAACTGCAGTGACTAGGGCCAAGTTCAATTTTCCTATTTCCATTTCTTCCCTGAAGTGTCTCAGGACCTCTCCCACTTCATGTTTGTATAATATGGTACAAGCTCAAAATGGCTTCAAAGCAAACAAAATACCCTGGAATTCCCTGGGGGCTGAAGCACTTGCAATGCTTCCTTTGATGGACTGGGATGTTTAAAGTCTTAATTCGCTGTCCCCACAGCCTCAGTTAATGCAATTGTGCTACAATGTGTCTTTTCACCCAAATTCATTCAATCAGTTTACAGATATACTGATGTGTGACTAGTAACCTCACATGTTTAGAAATTAACTGTGTTAACATAGCTTTAGTCATTGGAAAATATTCACCATGCAGGACACTCGCTAGAGCGCCAGTGAAGTCCAATGGCGTGACCATGTGGGTACAAAGATGTCCAGGCATAACACTTTGTGCAAGGAACCGTGAAACACAAGCAGGGGCAAAATGGCCACTACACCTTCAAAGTCATTGCTGTTCATCTTCACTTGTGACGCCTGAGACGCACATGGGTTCAGCTTCAGCACATAGCAATGGTAACAAGCATCGGCAATGCCAACAGTTTGGCTTGTGTAGGCATGGGAAAGGCACTTGCCAGGCACTACAGTAGTGGCATTAACTGGCCATCGATAAATGCCTAATACATATACACAGGCCAAAACGATTGGCTTTGCCAATGCTTGTTTTTAACATTCCCAGAAATGCTTTGTCCTTTACTTCTCTAATATAGAACATGGGCTCCTTTACCAGTCCAACCGTTGCTCATCAGCAGCCTTCAAAGAAATGCTGTGTTCTTGACTTCCCTAATACAGAACATGGGTTCCATTACCAGAGAAACCCTTGCTCAGCAGCATTCTCAGAAATGCTGTGTGCTTTACTTCCCTAGCAGAGAACCGGGTTCCTTTACCAGTCCAACCCTTGCTCAGCGCAGCATTCCCAGAAATGCGGTGTCCTTTACTTCCCTAACAAAGAACAGGGTTCCTTCACCAGTCCAACCCTTGCTTAACAGTAGCATTCCCAGAAATGCTGTGTCCTTTACTTCCCTAACACAGAGCAGGGTTCCTTTACAGTCCAGCCCTTGCTCCTCAGCAGCATTCCCAGAAAAGCTGTGTCCTTTACTTCCCTAACACAGAACAGGGTTCCTTTACCAGTCCAACCCTTGCTCATCAGCAGCATTCCCAGAAATGCTGTGTCCTTTACTTCCCTAACACGGAACAGGGTTCCTTTACCAGTCCAACCCTTGCTCATCAGCAGCATTCCCAGACATGCTGTGTCCTTTACTTCCCTAACACAGAACAGGGTTCCTTTACCAGTCCAACCCTTGCTCCTCAGCAGCATTCCCAGAAATGCTGTGTCCTTTACTTCCCTAATACAGAACATGGGTTCCATTACCAGAGAAACCCTTGCTCAGCAGCATTCTCAGAAATGCTGTGTGCTTTACTTCCCTAGCAGAGAACCGGGTTCCTTTACCAGTCCAACCCTTGCTCATCAGCAGCATTCCCAGAAATGCTGTGTCCTTTACTTCCCTAACACAGAACAGGGTTCCTTTACCAGTCCAACTGATGCTTATCAGCAACATTCCCAGAAATGCAGTGTCCTTTACTTCCCTAACACAGAACAGGGTTCCTTTACCAGTCCAACTGATGCTTATCAGCAACATTCCCAGAAATGCAGTGCCCTTTACTTCCCTAACACAGAACAGGGTTCCTTTACCAGTGCAACCCTTGCTCAGTAGCATTCTCAGAAATGCTGTGTGCTTTACTTCCCTAGCACAGAACCGGGTTCCTTTACCAGTCCAACCCTTGCTCAGTGCAGCATTCCCAGAAATGCGGTGTCCTTTACTTCCCTAACACAGAACAGGGTTCCTTCACCAGTCCAACTGATGCTTATCAGCAACATTCCCAGAAATGCTGTGTCCTTTACTTCCCTAACACAGAACAGGGCTCATTTACCAGTCCAACCCTTGCTCATCAGCAGCATTCCCAAAAATGCTGTGTCCTTTACTTCCCTAACACAGAATAGGGTTCCTTTACCAGTCCAACCCTTGCACATCAGCAGCATTCCCAGAAATGCTGTGTCCTTTACGTCCCTAACACAGAACAGGGTTCCTTTACCAGTCCAACCCTAGCTCATCAGCATCATTCCCAGAAATGCTGTGTCCTTTACTTCCCTAACACAGAACAGGGTTCCTTTACCAGTCCAACCCTTGCTCATCAGCAGCATTCCCAGAAATGCTGTGTCCTTTACTTCCCTAACACAGAACAGGGTTCCTTTACCAGTCCAACTGATGCTTATCAGCAACATTCCCAGAAATGCTGTGTCCTTTACTTCCCTAACACAGAACAGGGTTCCTTTACCAGTGCAACCCTTGCTCAGTAGCATTCTCAGAAATGCTGTGTGCTTTACTTCCCTAGCACAGAACCGGGTTCCTTTACCAGTCCAACCCTTGCTCAGTGCAGCATTCCCAGAAATGCTGTGTCCTTTACTTCCCTAACACAGAACAGGGTTCCTTCACCAGTCCAACTGATGCTTATCAGCAACATTCCCAGAAATGCTGTGTCCTTTACTTCCCTAACACAGAACAGGGCTCATTTACCAGTCCAACCCTTGCTTAACAGTAGCATTCCCAGAAATGCTGCGTCCTTTACTTCAATAACAGAACAGGGTTCCTTTACCAGTCCAACCCTAGCTCATCAGCAGCATTCCCAGAAATGCTGTGTCCTTTACTTCCCTAAAACAGAACAGGGTTCCTTTACCAGTCCAACCCTAGCTCAGTAGCATTCTCAGAAATGCTGTGTCCTTTACTGCCCTAACACAGAACAGGGTTCCTTTCCCAGTCCAACCCTTGCTCAGTAGCATTCTCAGAAATGATGTGTGCTTTACTTCCCTAACACAGAACATGGTTCCTTTACCAGTCCAACCCTTGCTCAGCAGCAGCATTCCCAGAAATGCTGTGTCCTTTACTGACCTAACACAGAACAGGGTTCCTTTCCCAGTCCAACCCTTGGTCAGTAGCATTTTCAGAAATGCTGTGTCCTTTACTTCCCTAACACAGAACATGGTTCCTTTACCAGTCCAACCCTTGCTCAGCAGAAGCATTCCCAGAAATGCTGTGTCCTTTACTGACCTAACACAGAACAGGGTTCCTTTCCCAGTCCAACCCTTGCTCAGTAGCATTCTCAGAAATGCTGTGTGCTTTACTTCCCAAGCACAGAACAGGGTTACTTTCCCAGTTCAACCCTTGCTCAGTAGCATTCCCAGAAATGCTGTGTCCTTTACTTCTCTAACACAGAACAGGGTTCCTTTACCAGTCCAACCCTTGCTCCTCAGCAGCATTCCCAGAAATGCTGTGTCCTTTACTGCCCTAACACAGAACAACGTTCCTTTCCCAGTCCAACCCTTGCTCAGTAGCAGTCTCAGAAATGCTGTGTGCTTTACTTCCCTAGCACAGAACAGGGTTACTTTCCCAGTCCAACCCTTGCTCCTCAGCAGCATTCCCAGAAATGCTGTGTTCTTTACTTCCCTAGCACAGAACCGGGTTCCTTTACCAGTCCAACCCTTGCTCCTCAGCAGCATTCCCAGAAATGCTGTGTTCTTTACTTCCCTAACACAGAGCAGGGTTCCTTTATCAGTCAACCCTTGCTTATCAGCAGCATTCCCAGAAATGCTGTGTCCTTTACTTCCCTAACACAGAACAGGGTTCCTTTACCAGTCCAACCCGTGCTCATCAGCAGCATTCCCAGAAATGCTGTGTCCTTTACTTCCCTAACACAGAACAGGGTTCCTTTACCAGTCCAACCCTTGCTCATCAGCAGCATTCCCAGACATGCTGTGTCCTTTACTTCCCTAACACAGAACAGGGTTCCTTTACCAGTCCAACCCTTGCTCCTCAGCAGCATTCCCAGAAATGCTGGGTCCTTTACTTCCCTAACACAGAACAGGGCTCCTTTACCAGTCCAACCCTTGCTTATCAGCAGCATTCCCAGAAATGCTGTGTCCTTTACTTCCCTAACACAGAACAGGGCTCCTTTACCAGTCCAGCCCTTGCACATCAGCAGCATTCCCAGAAATGCTGTGTCCTTTACTTCTCTAACACAGAACAGGGTTCCTTTACCAGTCCAACCCTTGCTCCTCGGCAGCATTCCCAGACATGCTGTGTCATTTGCTTCCCCAACACAGAACAGGGTTCCTTTACCAGTCCAACCCTTGCTTAGTAGCAGCATTCCCAGAAATGCTGTGTCCTTTACGTCCCTAACACAAAACAGGGTTTCTTTACCAGCCCAACCCTTGTTCAACAGCAGCAGCATTCCCAGAAATGATGTGTCCTTTACTTCCCTAACACAGAACAGGGTTCCTTTACCAGTCCAACCCTGGCTCATCAGCAGCATTCTCAGAAATGCTGTGTCCTTTACTTCCCTAACACAGAACAGGGTTCCTTCACAGTCCAGCCCTTGCTCCTAAGCAGCATTCCCAGAAATGCTGTGTCCTTTACTTCCCTAACTCAGAACAGGGTTCCTTTACCAGTCCAACCCTGGCTCATCAGCAGCATTCCCAGAAATGCTGTGTCCTTTACTTCCCTAACACAGAACAGGGTTCCTTTACCAGTCCAACCCTGGCTCATCAGCAGCATTCTCAGAAATGCTGTGTCCTTTACTTCCCTGACACAGAACAGGGTTCCTTTACCAGTCCAACCCTTGCTCCTCAGCAGCATTCCAAGAAATGCTGTGTCCTTTACTTCCCTAACACAGAACAGGGTTCCTTTACCAGTCCAACCCTTGCTCCTAAGCAGCATTCCCAGAAATGCAGTGTCCTTTACTTCCCTAACACAGAACAGGGTTCCTTTACCAGTCCAACCCTGGCTCATCAGCAGCCTTCGCAGAAATGCTGTGTCCTTTACTTCCCTAACACAGAACTGGGTTCCTTTACCAGTCCAACCCTTGCTCATCAGCAGCATTCCCAGAAATGCTGGGTCCTTTACTACCCTAACACAGAACAGGGTTCCTTTACCAGTCCAACCCTTGCTCCTCAGCAGCATTCCCAGAAAGGCTGTGTCATTTGCTTCCCCAACACAGAACAGGGTTCCTCTACCAGTCCAACCCTTGCTTAGTAGCAGCATTCCCAGAAATGCTGTGTCCTTTACGTCCCTAACACAAAACAGGGTTTCTTTACCAGCCCAACCCTTGTTCAACAGCAGCAGCATTCCCAGAAATGCTGTGTCCTTTACTTCCCTAACACAGAACAGGGTTCCTTCACAGTCCAGCCCTTGCTCCTAAGCAGCATTCCCAGAAATGCTGTGTCCTTTACCTCCCTAACACAGAACAGTGTTCCTTTACCAGTCCAACCCTTGCTCCTCAGCAGCATTCCCAGAAATGCTGTGTCCTTTACTTCCCTAACACAGAACAGGGTTCCTTTACCAGTGCAACCCTTGCTCAGTAGCATTCTCAGAAATGCTGTGTGCTTTACTTCCCTAGCACAGAACCGGGTTCCTTTACCAGTCCAACCCTTGCTCAGCGCAGCATTCCCAGAAATGCGGTGTCCTTTACTTCCCTAACACAGAACAAGGTTCCTTCACCAGTCCAACTGATGCTTATCAGCAACATTCCCAGAAATGCAGTGTCCTTTGCTTCCCTAACACAGAACAGGGCTCATTTACCAGTCCAACCCTTGCTTAACAGTAGCATTCCCAGAAATGCTGTGTCCTTTACTTCCCTAACAGAACAGGGTTCCTTTACCAGTCCAACCCTAGCTCATCAGTAGCATTCTCAGAAATGCTGTGTCCTTTACTGCCCTAACACAGAACATGGTTCCTTTACCAGTCCAACCCTTGCTCAGCAGCAGCATTCCCAGAAATGCTGTGTCCTTTACTGACCTAACACAGAACAGGGTTCCTTTCCCAGTCCAACCCTTGCTCAGTAGCATTCTCAGAAATGCTGTGTGCTTTACTTCCCTAGCACAGAACAGGGTTACTTTCCCAGTTCAACCCTTGCTCAGTAGCATTCCCAGAAATGCTGTGTCCTTTACTTCCCTAACACAGAACAGGGTTCCTTTACCAGTCCAACCCTTGCTCATCAGCAGCATTCCCAGAAATGCTGTGTCCTTTACTTCCCTAACACAGAACAGGGTTCCTTTACCAGTCCAACTGATGCTTATCAGCAACATTCCCAGAAATGCTGTGTCCTTTACTTCCCTAACACAGAACAGGGTTCCTTTACCAGTGCAACCCTTGCTCAGTAGCATTCTCAGAAATGCTGTGTGCTTTACTTCCCTAGCACAGAACCGGGTTCCTTTACCAGTCCAACCCTTGCTCAGTGCAGCATTCCCAGAAATGCGGTGTCCTTTACTTCCCTAACACAGAACAGGGTTCCTTCACCAGTCCAACTGATGCTTATCAGCAACATTCCCAGAAATGCTGTGTCCTTTACTTCCCTAACACAGAACAGGGCTCATTTACCAGTCCAACCCTTGCTCATCAGCAGCATTCCCAGAAATGCTGTGTCCTTTACTTCCCTAATACAGAACATGGGTTCCATTACCAGAGAAACCCTTGCTCAGCAGCATTCTCAGAAATGCTGTGTGCTTTACTTCCCTAGCAGAGAACCGGGTTCCTTTACCAGTCCAACCCTTGCTCAGCGCAGCATTCCCAGAAATGCTGTGTCCTTTACTTCCCTAACACAGAACAGGGTTCCTTTACCAGTCCAACCGTTGCTAATCAGCAGCATTCCCAGAAATGCTGTGTCCTTTACTTCCCTAACACAGAACAGGGTTCCTTTACCAGTCCAACTGATGCTTATCAGCAACATTCCCAGAAATGCAGTGTCCTTTACTTCCCTAACACAGAACAGGGTTCCTTTACCAGTGCAACCCTTGCTCAGTAGCATTCTCAGAAATGCTGTGTGCTTTACTTCCCTAGCACAGAACCGGGTTCCTTTACCAGTCCAACCCTTGCTCAGTGCAGCATTCCCAGAAATGCGGTGTCCTTTACTTCCCTAACACAGAACAGGGTTCCTTCACCAGTCCAACTGATGCTTATCAGCAACATTCCCAGAAATGCTGTGTCCTTTACTTCCCTAACACAGAACAGGGCTCATTTACCAGTCCAACCCTTGCTCATCAGCAGCATTCCCAGAAATGCTGTGTCCTTTACTTCCCTAACACAGAACAGGGTTCCTTTACCAGTCCAACCCTTGCTCAGTAGCATTCTCAGAAATGCTGTGTGCTTTACTTCCCAAGCACAGAACAGGGTTACTTTCCCAGTTCAACCCTTGCTCAGTAGCATTCCCAGAAATGCTGTGTCCTTTACTTCTCTAACACAGAACAGGGTTCCTTTACCAGTCCAACCCTTGCTCCTCAGCAGCATTCCCAGAAATGCTGTGTCCTTTACTGCCCTAACACAGAACAACGTTCCTTTCCCAGTCCAACCCTTGCTCAGTAGCAGTCTCAGAAATGCTGTGTGCTTTACTTCCCTAGCACAGAACAGGGTTACTTTCCCAGTCCAACCCTTGCTCCTCAGCAGCATTCCCAGAAATGCTGTGTTCTTTACTTCCCTAGCACAGAACCGGGTTCCTTTACCAGTCCAACCCTTGCTCCTCAGCAGCATTCCCAGAAATGCTGTGTTCTTTACTTCCCTAACACAGAGCAGGGTTCCTTTATCAGTCAACCCTTGCTTATCAGCAGCATTCCCAGAAATGCTGTGTCCTTTACTTCCCTAACACAGAACAGGGTTCCTTTACCAGTCCAACCCGTGCTCATCAGCAGCATTCCCAGAAATGCTGTGTCCTTTACTTCCCTAACACAGAACAGGGTTCCTTTACCAGTCCAACCCTTGCTCATCAGCAGCATTCCCAGACATGCTGTGTCCTTTACTTCCCTAACACAGAACAGGGTTCCTTTACCAGTCCAACCCTTGCTCCTCAGCAGCATTCCCAGAAATGCTGGGTCCTTTACTTCCCTAACACAGAACAGGGCTCCTTTACCAGTCCAACCCTTGCTTATCAGCAGCATTCCCAGAAATGCTGTGTCCTTTACTTCCCTAACACAGAACAGGGCTCCTTTACCAGTCCAGCCCTTGAACATCAGCAGCATTCCCAGAAATGCTGTGTCCTTTACTTCTCTAACACAGAACAGGGTTCCTTTACCAGTCCAACCCTTGCTCCTCGGCAGCATTCCCAGACATGCTGTGTCATTTGCTTCCCCAACACAGAACAGGGTTCCTTTACCAGTCCAACCCTTGCTTAGTAGCAGCATTCCCAGAAATGCTGTGTCCTTTACGTCCCTAACACAAAACAGGGTTTCTTTACCAGCCCAACCCTTGTTCAACAGCAGCAGCATTCCCAGAAATGCTGTGTCCTTTACTTCCCTAACACAGAACAGTGTTCCTTTACCAGTCCAACCCTGGCTCATCAGCAGCATTCTCAGAAATGCTGTGTCCTTTACTTCCCTAACACAGAACAGGGTTCCTTCACAGTCCAGCCCTTGCTCCTAAGCAGCATTCCCAGAAATGCTGTGTCCTTTACTTCCCTAACTCAGAACAGGGTTCCTTTACCAGTCCAACCCTGGCTCATCAGCAGCATTCTCAGAAATGCTGTGTCCTTTACTTCCCTAACACAGAACAGGGTTCCTTTACCAGTCCAACCCTGGCTCATCAGCAGCATTCTCAGAAATGCTGTGTCCTTTACTTCCCTGACACAGAACAGGGTTCCTTTACCAGTCCAACCCTTGCTCCTCAGCAGCATTCCAAGAAATGCTGTGTCCTTTACTTCCCTAACACAGAACAGGGTTCCTTTACCAGTCCAACCCTTGCTCCTAAGCAGCATTCCCAGAAATGCAGTGTCCTTTACTTCCCTAACACAGAACAGGGTTCCTTTACCAGTCCAACCCTGGCTCATCAGCAGCCTTCGCAGAAATGCTGTGTCCTTTACTTCCCTAACACAGAACTGGGTTCCTTTACCAGTCCAACCCTTGCTCATCAGCAGCATTCCCAGAAATGCTGGGTCCTTTACTACCCTAACACAGAACAGGGTTCCTTTACCAGTCCAACCCTTGCTCCTCAGCAGCATTCCCAGAAAGGCTGTGTCATTTGCTTCCCCAACACAGAACAGGGTTCCTCTACCAGTCCAACCCTTGCTTAGTAGCAGCATTCCCAGAAATGCTGTGTCCTTTACGTCCCTAACACAAAACAGGGTTTCTTTACCAGCCCAACCCTTGTTCAACAGCAGCAGCATTCCCAGAAATGCTGTGTCCTTTACTTCCCTAACACAGAACAGGGTTCCTTCACAGTCCAGCCCTTGCTCCTAAGCAGCATTCCCAGAAATGCTGTGTCCTTTACCTCCCTAACACAGAACAGTGTTCCTTTACCAGTCCAACCCTTGGTCCTCAGCAGCATTCCCAGAAATGCTGTGTCCTTTACTTCCCTAACACAGAACAGGGTTCCTTTACCAGTGCAACCCTTGCTCAGTAGCATTCTCAGAAATGCTGTGTGCTTTACTTCCCTAGCACAGAACCGGGTTCCTTTACCAGTCCAACCCTTGCTCAGCGCAGCATTCCCAGAAATGCGGTGTCCTTTACTTCCCTAACACAGAACAGGGTTCCTTCACCAGTCCAACTGATGCTTATCAGCAACATTCCCAGAAATGCAGTGTCCTTTACTTCCCTAACACAGAACAGGGCTCATTTACCAGTCCAACCCTTGCTTAACAGTAGCATTCCCAGAAATGCTGTGTCCTTTACTTCCCTAACAGAACAGGGTTCCTTTACCAGTCCAACCCTAGCTCATCAGTAGCATTCTCAGAAATGCTGTGTCCTTTACTGCCCTAACACAGAACATGGTTCCTTTACCAGTCCAACCCTTGCTCAGCAGCAGCATTCCCAGAAATGCTGTGTCCTTTACTGACCTAACACAGAACAGGGTTCCTTTCCCAGTCCAACCCTTGCTCAGTAGCATTCTCAGAAATGCTGTGTGCTTTACTTCCCTAGCACAGAACAGGGTTACTTTCCCAGTTCAACCCTTGCTCAGTAGCATTCCCAGAAATGCTGTGTCCTTTACTTCCCTAACACAGAACAGGGTTCCTTTACCAGTCCAACCCTTGCTCATCAGCAGCATTCCCAGAAATGCTGTGTCCTTTACTTCCCTAACACAGAACAGGGTTCCTTTACCAGTCCAACTGATGCTTATCAGCAACATTCCCAGAAATGCTGTGTCCTTTACTTCCCTAACACAGAACAGGGTTCCTTTACCAGTGCAACCCTTGCTCAGTAGCATTCTCAGAAATGCTGTGTGCTTTACTTCCCTAGCACAGAACCGGGTTCCTTTACCAGTCCAACCCTTGCTCAGTGCAGCATTCCCAGAAATGCGGTGTCCTTTACTTCCCTAACACAGAACAGGGTTCCTTCACCAGTCCAACTGATGCTTATCAGCAACATTCCCAGAAATGCTGTGTCCTTTACTTCCCTAACACAGAACAGGGCTCATTTACCAGTCCAACCCTTGCTCATCAGCAGCATTCCCAGAAATGCTGTGTCCTTTACTTCCCTAATACAGAACATGGGTTCCATTACCAGAGAAACCCTTGCTCAGCAGCATTCTCAGAAATGCTGTGTGCTTTACTTCCCTAGCAGAGAACCGGGTTCCTTTACCAGTCCAACCCTTGCTCAGCGCAGCATTCCCAGAAATGCTGTGTCCTTTACTTCCCTAACACAGAACAGGGTTCCTTTACCAGTCCAACCCTTGCTCATCAGCAGCATTCCCAGAAATGCTGTGTTCTTTACTTCCCTAACACAGAACAGGGTTCCTTTACCAGTCCAACTGATGCTTATCAGCAACATTCCCAGAAATGCAGTGTCCTTTACTTCCCTAACACAGAACAGGGTTCCTTTACCAGTGCAACCCTTGCTCAGTAGCATTCTCAGAAATGCTGTGTGCTTTACTTCCCTAGCACAGAACCGGGTTCCTTTACCAGTCCAACCCTTGCTCAGTGCAGCATTCCCAGAAATGCGGTGTCCTTTACTTCCCTAACACAGAACAGGGTTCCTTCACCAGTCCAACTGATGCTTATCAGCAGCATTCCCAGACATGCTGTGTCCTTTACTTCCCTAACACAGAACAGGGTTCCTTTACCAGTCCAACCCTTGCTCCTCAGCAGCATTCCCAGAAATGCTGGGTCCTTTACTTCCCTAACACAGAACAGGGCTCCTTTACCAGTCCAACCCTTGCTTATCAGCAGCATTCCCAGAAATGCTGTGTCCTTTACTTCCCTAACACAGAACAGGGCTCCTTTACCAGTCCAGCCCTTGAACATCAGCAGCATTCCCAGAAATGCTGTGTCCTTTACTTCTCTAACACAGAACAGGGTTCCTTTACCAGTCCAACCCTTGCTCCTCGGCAGCATTCCCAGACATGCTGTGTCATTTGCTTCCCCAACACAGAACAGGGTTCCTTTACCAGTCCAACCCTTGCTTAGTAGCAGCATTCCCAGAAATGCTGTGTCCTTTACGTCCCTAACACAAAACAGGGTTTCTTTACCAGCCCAACCCTTGTTCAACAGCAGCAGCATTCCCAGAAATGCTGTGTCCTTTACTTCCCTAACACAGAACAGTGTTCCTTTACCAGTCCAACCCTGACTCATCAGCAGCATTCTCAGAAATGCTGTGTCCTTTACTTCCCTAACACAGAACAGGGTTCCTTCACAGTCCAGCCCTTGCTCCTAAGCAGCATTCCCAGAAATGCTGTGTCCTTTACTTCCCTAACTCAGAACAGGGTTCCTTTACCAGTCCAACCCTGGCTCATCAGCAGCATTCTCAGAAATGCTGTGTCCTTTACTTCCCTAACACAGAACAGGGTTCCTTTACCAGTCCAACCCTGGCTCATCAGCAGCATTCTCAGAAATGCTGTGTCCTTTACTTCCCTGACACAGAACAGGGTTCCTTTACCAGTCCAACCCTTGCTCCTCAGCAGCATTCCAAGAAATGCTGTGTCCTTTACTTCCCTAACACAGAACAGGGTTCCTTTACCAGTCCAACCCTTGCTCCTAAGCAGCATTCCCAGAAATGCAGTGTCCTTTACTTCCCTAACACAGAACAGGGTTCCTTTACCAGTCCAACCCTGGCTCATCAGCAGCCTTCGCAGAAATGCTGTGTCCTTTACTTCCCTAACACAGAACTGGGTTCCTTTACCAGTCCAACCCTTGCTCATCAGCAGCATTCACAGAAATGCTGGGTCCTTTACTACCCTAACACAGAACAGGGTTCCTTTACCAGTCCAACCCTTGCTCCTCAGCAGCATTCCCAGAAAGGCTGTGTCATTTGCTTCCCCAACACAGAACAGGGTTCCTCTACCAGTCCAACCCTTGCTTAGTAGCAGCATTCCCAGAAATGCTGTGTCCTTTACGTCCCTAACACAAAACAGGGTTTCTTTACCAGCCCAACCCTTGTTCAACAGCAGCAGCATTCCCAGAAATGCTGTGTCCTTTACTTCCCTAACACAGAACAGGGTTCCTTCACAGTCCAGCCCTTGCTCCTAAGCAGCATTCCCAGAAATGCTGTGTCCTTTACCTCCCTAACACAGAACAGTGTTCCTTTACCAGTCCAACCCTTGCTCCTCAGCAGCATTCCCAGAAATGCTGTGTCCTTTACTTCCCTAACACAGAACAGGGTTCCTTTACCAGTGCAACCCTTGCTCAGTAGCATTCTCAGAAATGCTGTGTGCTTTACTTCCCTAGCACAGAACCGGGTTCCTTTACCAGTCCAACCCTTGCTCAGCGCAGCATTCCCAGAAATGCGGTGTCCTTTACTTCCCTAACACAGAACAGGGTTCCTTCACCAGTCCAACTGATGCTTATCAGCAACATTCCCAGAAATGCAGTGTCCTTTACTTCCCTAACACAGAACAGGGCTCATTTACCAGTCCAACCCTTGCTTAACAGTAGCATTCCCAGAAATGCTGTGTCCTTTACTTCCCTAACAGAACAGGGTTCCTTTACCAGTCCAACCCTAGCTCATCAGTAGCATTCTCAGAAATGCTGTGTCCTTTACTGCCCTAACACAGAACATGGTTCCTTTACCAGTCCAACCCTT
Source organism: Ambystoma mexicanum (assembly GCF_040938575.1). Lineage (NCBI taxonomy): Eukaryota > Metazoa > Chordata > Amphibia > Caudata > Ambystomatidae > Ambystoma > Ambystoma mexicanum. Next base: position 1,381,316,831 of record NC_090933.1, read on the forward strand.
GCTCAGCAGCAGCATTCCCAGAAATGCTGTGTCCTTTACTGACCTAACACAGAACAGGGTTCCTTTCCCAGTCCAACCCTTGCTCAGTAGCATTCTCAGAAATGCTGTGTGCTTTACTTCCCTAGCACAGAACAGGGTTACTTTCCCAGTTCAACCCTTGCTCAGTAGCATTCCCAGAAATGCTGTGTCCTTTACTTCCCTAACACAGAACAGGGTTCCTTTACCAGTCCAACCCTTGCTCATCAGCAGCATTCCCAGAAATGCTGTGTCCTTTACTTCCCTAACACAGAACAGGGTTCCTTTACCAGTCCAACTGATGCTTATCAGCAACATTCCCAGAAATGCTGTGTCCTTTACTTCCCTAACACAGAACAGGGTTCCTTTACCAGTGCAACCCTTGCTCAGTAGCATTCTCAGAAATGCTGTGTGCTTTACTTCCCTAGCACAGAACCGGGTTCCTTTACCAGTCCAAGCCTTGCTCAGTGCAGCATTCCCAGAAATGCGGTGTCCTTTACTTCCCTAACACAGAACAGGGTTCCTTCACCAGTCCAACTGATGCTTATCAGCAACATTCCCAGAAATGCTGTGTCCTTTACTTCCCTAACACAGAACAGGGCTCATTTACCAGTCCAACCCTTGCTCATCAGCAGCATTCCCAGAAATGCTGTGTCCTTTACTTCCCTAATACAGAACATGGGTTCCATTACCAGAGAAACCCTTGCTCAGCAGCATTCTCAGAAATGCTGTGTGCTTTACTTCCCTAGCAGAGAACCGGGTTCCTTTACCAGTCCAACCCTTGCTCAGCGCAGCATTCCCAGAAATGCTGTGTCCTTTACTTCCCTAACACAGAACAGGGTTCCTTTACCAGTCCAACCCTTGCTCATCAGCAGCATTCCCAGAAATGCTGTGTCCTTTACTTCCCTAACACAGAACAGGGTTCCTTTACCAGTCCAACTGATGCTTATCAGCAACATTCCCAGAAATGCAGTGTCCTTTACTTCCCTAACACAGAACAGGGTTCCTTTACCAGTGCAACCCTTGCTCAGTAGCATTCTCAGAAATGCTGTGTGCTTTACTTCCCTAGCACAGAACCGGGTTCCTTTACCAGTCCAACCCTTGCTCAGTGCAGCATTCCCAGAAATGCGGTGTCCTTTACTTCCCTAACACAGAACAGGGTTCCTTCACCAGTCCAACTGATGCTTATCAGCAACATTCCCAGAAATGCTGTGTCCTTTACTTCCCTAACACAGAACAGGGCTCATTTACCAGTCCAACCCTTGCTCATCAGCAGCATTCCCAGAAATGCTGTGTCCTTTACTTCCCTAACACAGAACAGGGTTCCTTTACCCGTCCAACCCTTGCTCATCAGCAGCATTCCCAGAACTGCTGTGTCCTTTACTTCCCTAACACAGAACAGGGTTCCTTTACCAGTCCAACCCTTGCTCCTCAGCAGCATTCCCAGAAATGCTGTGTCCTTTACTTCCCTAACACAGAACAGGGTTCCTTTACCAGTCCAGCCCTTGCTCATCAGCAGAATTCCCAGAATTGCTGTGTCCTTTACTTCCCTAATACAGAACATGGGTTCCATTACCAGAGAAACCCTTGCTCAGCAGCATTCTCAGAAATGCTGTGTGCTTTACTTCCCTCGCAGAGAACCGGGTTCCTTTACCAGTCCAACCCTTGCTCAGCGCAGCATTCCCAGAAATGCGGTGTCCTTTACTTCCCTAACAAAGAACAGGGTTCCTTCACCAGTCCAACCCTTGCTTAACAGTAGCATTCCCAGAAATGCTGTGTCCTTTACTTCCCTAACACAGAGCAGGGTTCCTATACCAGTCCAGCCCTTGCTGAGCAGCATTCCCAGACATGCTGTGTCCTTTACTTCCCTAACACAGAACAGGGTTCCTTTACCAGTCCAACCCTTGCTCAGCAGCATTCCCAGACATGCTGTGTCCTTTACTTCCCTAACACAGAACACGGTTCCTTTACCAGTCCAACCCTTGCTCCTCAGCAGCATTACCAGAAATGCTGGGTCCTTTACTTCCCTAACACAGAACACGGTTCCTTTACCAGTCCAACCCTTGCTTAACAGTAGCATTCCCAGAAATGTTGTGTCCTTTACTTCCCTAACACAGAGCAGGGTTCCTTTACCAGTCCAACCCTTGCTCATCAGCAGCATTCCCAGAAATGCTGGGTCCTTTACTTCCCTAACACAGAACACGGTTCCTTTACCAGTCTAACCTTTGCTTATCTGCATTCCCCAAAATGCTGTGTCCTTTACTTCCCTAACACAGAACAGGGTTCCTTTACCAGTCCAACCCTGGCTCATCAGCAGCATTCCCAGAAATGCTGTGTCCTTTACTTCCCTAACACAGAACAGGGTTCCTTTACCAGTGCAACCCTTGCTTATCAGCAGCATTGCAAGAAATGCTGTGTCCTTTACTTCCCTAGCACAGAACCGGGTTCATTTACCAGTCCAACCCTTGCTCAGCGCAGCATTCCCAGAAATGCGGTGTCCTTTACTTCCCTAACACAGAACAGGGTTCCTTCACCAGTCCAACTGATGCTTATCAGCAACATTCCCAGAAATGCAGTGTCCTTTAATTCCCTAACACAGAACAGGGTTCCTTTACCAGTGCAACCCTTGCTCAGTAGCATTCTCAGAAATGATGTGTGCTTTACTTCCCTAGCACAGAACCGGGTTCCTTTACCAGTCCAACCCTTGCTCAGTGCAGCATTCCCAGAAATGCGGTGTCCTTTACTTCCCTAACACAGAAAAGGGTTCCTTCACCAGTCCAACTGATGCTTATCAGCAACATTCCCAGAAATGCAGTGTCCTTTACTTCCCTAACACAGAACAGGGCTCATTTACCAGTCCAACCCTTGCTTAACAGTAGCATTCCCAGAAATGCTGCGTCCTTTACTTCCCTAACAGAACAGGGTTCCTTTACCAGTCCAACCCTAGCTCATCAGCAGCATTCCCAGAAATGCTGTGTCCTTTACTTCCCTAAAACAGAACAGGGTTCCTTTACCAGTCCAACCCTAGCTCAGTAGCATTCTCAGAAATGCTGTGTCCTTTACTGCCCTAACACAGAACAGGGTTCCTTTCCCAGTCCAACCCTTGCTCAGTAGCATTCTCAGAAATGCTGTGTGCTTTACTTCCCTAACACAGAACATGGTTCCTTTACCAGTCCAACCCTTGCTCAGCAGCAGCATTCCCAGAAATGCTGTGTCCTTTACTGACCTAACACAGAACAGGGTTCCTTTCACAGTACAACCCTTGGTCAGTAGCATTTTCAGAAATGCTGTGTCCTTTACTTCCCTAACACAGAACATGGTTCCTTTACCAGTCCAACCCTTGCTCAGCAGCAGCATTCCCAGAAATGCTGTGTCCTTTACTGACCTAACACAGAACAGGGTTCCTTTCCCAGTCCAACCCTTGCTCAGTAGCATTCTCAGAAATGCTGTGTGCTTTACTTCCCAAGCACAGAACAGGGTTACTTTCCCAGTTCAATCCTTGCTCAGTAGCATTCCCAGAAATGCTGTGTCCTTTACTTCTCTAACACAGAACAGGGTTCCTTTACCAGTCCAACCCTTGCTCCTCAGCAGCATTCCCAGAAATGCTGTGTCCTTTACTGCCCTAACACAGAACAACGTTCCTTTCCCAGTCCAACCCTTGCTCAGTAGCAGTCTCAGAAATGCTGTGTGCTTTACTTCCCTAGCACAGAACAGGGTTACTTTCCCAGTCCAACCCTTGCTCCTCAGCAGCATTCCCAGAAATGCTGTGTTCTTTACTTCCCTAGCACAGAACCGGGTTCCTTTACCAGTCCAACCCTTGCTCCTCAGCAGCATTCCCAGAAATGCTGTGTTCTTTACTTCCCTAACACAGAGCAGGGTTCCTTTATCAGTCAACCCTTGCTTATCAGCAGCATTCCCAGAAATGCTGTGTCCTTTACTTCCCTAACACAGAACAGGGTTCCTTTACCAGTCCAACCCGTGCTCATCAGCAGCATTCCCAGAAATGCTGTGTCCTTTACTTCCCTAACACAGAACAGGGTTCCTTTACCAGTCCAACCCTTGCTCATCAGCAGCATTCCCAGACATGCTGTGTCCTTTACTTCCCTAACACAGAACAGGGTTCCTTTACCAGTCCAACCCTTGCTTATCAGCAGCATTCCCAGAAATGCTGTGTCCTTTACTTCCCTAACACAGAACAGGGCTCCTTTACCAGTCCAGCCCTTGCACATCAGCAGCATTCCCAGAAATGCTGTGTCCTTTACTTCTCTAACACAGAACAGGGTTCCTTTACCAGTTCAACCCTTGCTCCTCGGCAGCATTCCCAGACATGCTGTGTCATTTGCTTCCCCAACACAGAACAGGGTTCCTTTACCAGTCCAACCCTTGCTTAGTAGCAGCATTCCCAGAAATGCTGTGTCCTTTACGTCCCTAACACAAAGCAGGGTTTCTTTACCAGCCCAACCCTTGTTCAACAGCAGCAGCATTCCCAGAAATGCTGTGTCCTTTACTTCCCTAACACAGAACAGGGTTCCTTCACAGTCCAGCCCTTGCTCCTAAGCAGCATTCCCAGAAATGCTGTGTCCTTTACTTCCCTAACTCAGAACAGGGTTCCTTTACCAGTCCAACCCTGGCTCATCAGCAGCATTCTCAGAAATGCTGTGTCCTTTACTTCCCTAACACAGAACAGGGTTCCTTTACCAGTCCAACCCTGGCTCATCAGCAGCATTCTCAGAAATGCTGTGCCCTTTACTTCCCTGACACAGAACAGGGTTCCTTTACCAGTCCAACCCTTGCTCCTCAGCAGCATTCCAAGAAATGCTGTGTCCTTTACTTCCCTAACACAGAACAGGGTTCCTTTACCAGTCCAACCCTTGCTCCTAAGCAGCATTCCCAGAAATGCAGTGTCCTTTACTTCCCTAACACAGAACAGGGTTCCTTTACCAGTCCAACCCTGGCTCATCAGCAGCCTTCGCAGAAATGCTGTGTCCTTTACTTCCCTAACACAGAACTGGGTTCCTTTACCAGTCCAACCCTTGCTCATCAGCAGCATTCCCAGAAATGCTGGGTCCTTTACTACCCTAACACAGAACAGGGTTCCTTTACCAGTCCAACCCTTGCTCCTCAGCAGCATTCCCAGAAAGGCTGTGTCATTTGCTTCCCCAACACAGAACAGGGTTCCTCTACCAGTCCAACCCTTGCTTAGTAGCAGCATTCCCAGAAATGCTGTGTCCTTTACGTCCCTAACACAAAACAGGGTTTCTTTACCAGCCCAACCCTTGTTCAACAGCAGCAGCATTCCCAGAAATGCTGTGTCCTTTACTTCCCTAACACAGAACAGGGTTCCTTCACAGTCCAGCCCTTGCTCCTAAGCAGCATTCCCAGAAATGCTGTGTCCTTTACCTCCCTAACACAGAACAGTGTTCCTTTACCAGTCCAACCCTTGCTCCTCAGCAGCATTCCCAGAAATGCTGTGTCCTTTACTTCCCTAACACAGAACAGGGTTCCTTTACCAGTGCAACCCTTGCTCAGTAGCATTCTCAGAAATGCTGTGTGCTTTACTTCCCTAGCACAGAACCGGGTTCCTTTACCAGTCCAACCCTTGCTCAGCGCAGCATTCCCAGAAATGCGGTGTCCTTTACTTCCCTAACACAGAACAGGGTTCCTTCACCAGTCCAACTGATGCTTATCAGCAACATTCCCAGAAATGCAGTGTCCTTTACTTCCCTAACGCAGAGCAGGGCTCATTTACCAGTCCAACCCTTGCTTAACAGTAGCATTCCCAGAAATGCTGTGTCCTTTACTCCCCTAACAGAACAGGGTTCCTTTACCAGTCCAACCCTAGCTCATCAGTAGCATTCTCAGAAATGCTGTGTCCTTTACTGCCCTAACACAGAACATGGTTCCTTTACCAGTCCAACCCTTGCTCAGCAGCAGCATTCCCAGAAATGCTGTGTCCTTTACTGACCTAACACAGAACAGGGTTCCTTTCCCAGTCCAACCCTTGCTCAGTAGCATTCTCAGAAATGCTGTGTGCTTTACTTCCCTAGCACAGAACAGGGTTACTTTCCCAGTTCAACCCTTGCTCAGTAGCATTCCCAGAAATGCTGTGTCCTTTACTTCTCTAACACAGAACAGGGTTCCTTTACCAGTCCAACCCTTGCTCCTCAGCAGCATTCCCAGAAATGCTGTGTCCTTTACTGACCTAACACAGAACAGGGTTCCTTTCCCAGTCCAACCCTTGCTCAGTAGCAGTCTCAGAAATGCTGTGTGCTTTACTTCCCTAGCACAGAACAGGGTTCCTTTCCCAGTCCAACCCTTGCTCAGTAGCATTCTCGGAAATGCTGTGTGCTTTACTTCCCTAACACAGAACATGGTTCCTTTACCAGTCCAACCCCTGCTCAGCAGCAGCATTCCCAGAAATGCGGTGTCCTTTACTGACCTAACACAGAACAGGGTTCCTTTCCCAGTCCAACCCTTGCTCAGTAGCATTCTCAGAAATGCTGTGTCCTTTACTTCTCTAACACAGAACAGGGTTCCTTTACCAGTCCAACCCTTGCTCCTCAGCAGCATTCCCAGAAATGCTGTGTCCTTTACTGCCCTAACACAGAACAGGGTTCCTTTCCCAGTCCAACCCTTGGTAAGTAGCATTTTCAGAAATGCTGTGTCCTTTACTTCCCTAACACAGAACATGGTTCCTTTACCAGTCCAACCCTTGCTCATCAGTAGCATTCCCAGAAATGCTGTGTCCTTTACTTCTCTAACACAGAACAGGGTTCCTTTACCAGTCCAACCCTTGCTCAGCAGCATTCTCAGAAATGCTGTGTCCTTTACTTCTCTAACACAGAACAGGGTTCCTTTACCAGTCCAACCCTTGCTCCTCAGCAGCATTCCCAGAAATGCTGTGTCCTTTACTGCCCTAACACAGAACAGGGTTCCTTTGCCAGTGCAACCCTTGCTCCTCAGCAGCATTCCCAGAAATGCTGTGTCCTTTACTTCCCTAACACAGAACAGGGTTCCTTTCCCAGTCCAACCCTTGCTCAGTAGCATTCTCAGAAATGCTGTGTGCTTTACTTCCCTAGCACAGAACAGGGTTAATTTCCCAGTCCAACCCTTGCTCAGTAGCATTCTCAGAAATGCTGTGTCCTTTACTTCCCTAACACAGAACATGGTTCCTTTACCAGTCCAACCCTTGCTCAGCAGCAGCATTCCCAGAAATGGGGCCTCATTACGCGTTTGGAGGCGGCCATGTCCTTAATAGGCATGGCTGCCTCCAAACTCGGGTCCGTGGTCCCTGAATTGGGAAATACCTGGCCATTCTGACTTTGGAGGGCCCAGTATTTCCCCATTCAGGGAACCCAGACCATTCCCATTCGAGGCCCCATAGGGCTCAATGGAAATGGGGAGAGAGCTAACAACGGGGCTGTCAATAACAGTCCTGTTGTTAGATCCGTGGTCGCCTCGCGGGACCTGCTAAGGACGTCTGGTTAAATCAGATGTCCAGAGCGGGTCCCGCAAGGGGACCTTGTAATTGGGCGGTACGGGGGTTAACAGCTCCGGGGCCTTTACCGGCGGTGTTAACCCCTGTTAGGCAGAAACCTGTGCAGTTCCCTTGGGGAACACTGCAAAAGATTTAAGACTACAGGTAGAGCAGTAAACCCCTTTGGTAGCAGTCTGTACCACCCAGATTTACCTGGTAGCTGTGGCTGAGCAGTCAGACTTCCCTCAAGAAGAGTTAGGCAGTATGCAAAGTATACACAATATGTACCAAAACACAATAGCACAAGCAAACACTGACCAGAGCTTGGTTCCAAAAGAATATTGTTATTTATTTAAAAACACACATAAGTAAAAACACTCTAGCAACGAATATGGTAAAAACACTTCAACACAGTTATAATGAAAGTAAATTCAATCCTTTCTCCTATCTAGACAACTCTAGGTTAACACCACTTAATTAAAACAGAGGTGAGTGCTTAACGTTAGATGACACTCTAGTAGTTTCCAAGAAAGGGAGAGAAAAAGCAGAAATAGGTTAAACACACCACTCTAAGGTCCAGAACACTTGCAATAGGCTTAAAGAAGCACAAAGTCACAGGTGAGCAAAAGTCACTAGGCAGGGCCCACTCTTAGAGTAGCCGGAGCGAAAAGGTGCCCAAGATCACACTGTTAGTTAGAGATTCAAGTCTTGCAAAGAGTCAAAAAGAGTTTTAGAGTGGCTCAGAAAGTTTAGCCAAAGTGTCCCAGGCACTCCCAGGTTCGAAAGCCGGGGACTAAATCTACCCCGTACAGTCGGTGGCAAGGGAAGCCAGGCGGAACACAGTACCTTAAGCGGAAAGGATCCTCCAGCGGTGGCAGTTGTTCCAGGCAGTGGCAGCAGGGCTCGACGTCGGTCAGGGGAGAAGAAGTTCTCGCTGAAGAGCAGAAGAGGAGGGTCGTTGCACTGCCCGGGAAGAAACCAGCCGCGGAGTCCTCCGGTTAAAGGGTTGGTACCGACTTTCGCGGTAGGGGGGTAAAGTGTGGTATTCCGGTTGCCGGGGTGCTTGGCACAGGCAAGGCGGCCACGAGATACCTCAAAGAACGGAAAGAAGGCGAAAACTGGTTGTCCCCACCAGTTAAGGGAAGGAGCCACTCCGTTAAGAGTTCTCCTCGGTCGTCGGGAAAAAGTGGTGAGACGGTTCAGCAGGGCTCCACCGGGTGGTGTCGTCGAAGCAGGTCGGCTCAGCTCTTCCCTCGTCGGATTCTTGGTCCTGTGGCGACTTCTCAAGTCCCAGTCCCCAAAGCCCTGCTTTTATGCAGCAAACCCCCATTCACCCAGCCTAGCTGTCACTCAAACATGCTAAGTGGTGAGCCGGGCGGCTCACCACTTGGGCCAATCAGGACGGAGTGCGACTTGAGTTACCAAGGTAACTCAGTCCAGGGTGCCTAAATCCCCCTCCACCCCTCCTAAGTACCCCAGACAGAGTGGCACCACTTTGGAGGGCTTCTGTGGAGAAGCCCGCCAAAAGTGGAACAAAGGGCTCCACTTTGGGTCAGAGTTACAGAGGCGAACACCAACGCCATTTTAGAATCAAGTTTTGGCAAAAAGTCCCAACCGGAGTTTTAAAAAATAAATATATAAACCGGCGGTATGTTTAAGGCTACCGTAAATAAATAATTAAATGTGTTAGCCTAAAACAATGGGAAATCCCATAGGGAAATATTCGCGGTCGAATATAAAAAGTAGTTTCCACTGCCACCAGCCAAAACTCGATCAGGGGGGACGGGGACGTGCCCCCTCGACTAACAGACCCTGGGGCAATCGAATTGCCCCAGCCAGTACGTCCACAATATGATGGTTTGTACTGGTTCTGTTCAGGATTCAAGACTAGCAAAGTCTTTGGTGACTTTACATGCCCTGGGAGACAGTAGTCAGTCCCAGGGTATGGAGTCTATGTTGGGGAGTCCCTAGGACACCCCTGGGTCACGGCACAGAGGGTGCTGTGTGACCCACATCACAAAAATACATGAGGCCCTATGGAGTAAAAGACCCCATAGCCCATTCAACACAAGGTTTAACCAAGAAAACACACTTCAACATGTCCAAGAGTGAGGGTAAAAGAGTCTCACTCTTGGCAGGAGAAAAAAATTAAACCCCAGAAATCCAGCAAAGCTGCTGGGGGACTCACTAGGTAGGGAAATTCAGCCTAAACAGAGAATTCTCCCTAACACTCGCCCCCCCCAGACTAAGGGACAGGAGGATTTAATCCACTCCTGGATGAACCTCATACCTCTAGTCGATGATATACATCCTAGAGAGTCCATCAGCATTTTGATGGTGACACCCTGACCTGTGCTCAATGGTGAACTCAAAGGTTTTCTTTTGTAAGCTAACGGACCTACAGACCCTTTGAGGAACATCAGTCTTTTTGTTATAGGGGATCTGGTTGCCCAGTCCCTCAGAAGTTGGTACAACTTCTGAACCTATGTTAGGCTTTTTCAAGGGGTCCTTATAAAGGATTCCCTTAGATCTAGAGGGGCCTCCAAGGTTCCTCACCACCTCTCTTGTGGGAGCAGGTTGGGTCTTAGGCCTCTTGGTTGGAGGGGTTGGGGTTAGGCAATGCACCTGCTTCCCCTTCCTCTTAGATCTACCCTTACCTATTTTAGGAGTTTCCCCCCTAATATTAGGATTTGAGTTGGGGTCTTCAGTAGAAGGTCCAACAGTCTGAAGGTTTTTGGCCTTAGACTTTGCTTTTCTGGTTTTCCACCAGCACTGAGAATTACCAGTTCTCTCAGGTCCAGATAGGGGCCTAGTTGGTCTATCCACCTCTTCCTCAGAAGCAGGGGGGGTCAGAGACTCTGAAACTAGGGGAACAAGGGTGGAGCTTGGTTGGGGCTCCCATGTTCCTAGCATACTATCCTGAACTGTGCCTGGGTTAGAGGTCAACTTACTAAAACCAGGGCTTGTAGTGGGGTTCTCAGTAGAGGGTCCCACAGGCTTAGAAGGGTCCTTCAAGGTAGCCTTTCTAGCCAATTTGGTTAAGTTCTGCTTCTCCATACTGGGAGGCCTGGGGGTATGTGACACTACTCCTAGAGTTCTTAGGTCATTCCCCAACAGGACCTTCCCAGGTACCTCAGTCTGAACACTGACAGGGATCCTCACTGTCATGTTGTTACACTGAATGAGGGCTGGTAGAATAGGAACCATTTGGACAGGGCCTCCAGACATCTTAGTGGGACCTTTGGGTGCTTTGGCCACATCCTCAGGTTGAAAGAAGCTTTCATCCACTACTGTTCTGCTGGCCCTAGTGTCTCTCCTGGCAGGAGTATCCTGGCCATTGACAAGAACACTGTCCACATAATACACCTTAGAGTTAACAGGTAGGGAGTTATACACAACCCTATTCTGGGGACTAACCAGACCCATAGGCTCTAAGTTTACAGTTGCTTGAAGACCCAAGGGTTCTTCAGCAAAGAGTTCAAAGTGGGCACTAGCCATCTGTACTTCATCCTCAGGAGTGAAGGCTAAGGAGACTGTGCTGATCCCTGCAGGTTTACCCTTGCACTTGGGATCTCCTTTGATATGGTCAGTACCCTGACAGACATAGCATTGTCCAAATGCTCTATGGAAGGGTGGCTTGTTCTGACCTCCTTCTGGCTTGTGGCCAGAAGGTACAGTAGCCTGACTAGGTTTCCCATGTGGCTTACCCTGGTTATTTTGTGGTTTGGGGCCCTCTTTGGGATAGGAATTATTAGAATTCTCTTTGGAGTCTTTTTTAGGCTGTTTCTCCCCATCCTTCTTCTGAGTTACCCCAGAATCCTTGTGAGTGGCCCTGTTGGCAACCCACAAGTCAGCAGCCTTAGCTAGTTTCCGGGAATCTAATTCCTTGGAATCAGCCAAGTGTTGTCTGAGCTCAGGAGAGCAGGCATCATAAATAGTCTCCAACATAAACAAATTCTTCATACCTTCATAAGTGTTCACCTTGTAACCCTTAATCCATCCCTCTAAGTTTTTCAAACATTCACTCACCCAGGTAGCCCAAGGGGTACCATCATGCTTTTTGAGGCTCCTAAACCTCTTAAGATACTGGGAAGGGGTCTTCCCAAACCTAGCTATCAAAGCTAGTTTCACACATTCATAGTCCTTCCTATCCTCCTCCCCCATCTCCATTACCACATCAGTGGCAACAGGGGGAAGCCTAGAGAACAACCAGGTGAGTAAGTCATTTCCTGTGATGTTCTGGAGCCCATGATTATATTCAAACAGAGACAACCAATCCAACACATCCAACTTAGGCTCATACATACCAACCAATTCTTTAGGCATCCGGGGTCTTTTAGGACTGGAACTTCTAGAGGAGCCAGAGAGAGAAACATTCTCAACAGATAATTTCTTCATTTCTAAGTCATACTTGAGCTCCATTTCCCTTAGCCTTAGTTCTTTGTCAGTTTGAGCATTAAGTTTCTTATACTCCAATTCTAGCTTCATTTTCTCTAGTTCAAAGTACTGAGGACTAAATGTGGGACCTGGTAAAGGTCCAGTAGGCACAGCAGGTAGAGCAGGCAGAGGCCTAGGGGGGACAGTTACAACAGCCTCACCCTCCTCTTCTGACTCTTCCTCAGAAACATCAACATTTTGCTCCATGTTAACTTCAACACTGTCATCTACAGTTGCTGGAGTGGTAGGTTCCTCTGAACCATCACCCAGACTTTGGTTAGCTAACAATCTTTCAATCAGCTCCATTTTCTTGCCCTTAGTCAGGAGATCCTTATGTTTACAGAGTACTCTTAAACAATCAGCAGTTTTGGCTGCAAGGGACTCTTGACTATAGCTTTCTATAACTGACATGTTAGAGGTTTTACTTTTTCAGTGCTAAGCTTTGTGGTTAGTTGCACTAAGGTATCTAAAGCACAATAAAATGTATACTCAATACAAATCCCACCGCTGCCACCAGTGTTAGGCAGAAACCTGTGCAGTTCCCTTGGGGAACACTGCAAAAGATTTAAGACTACAGGTAGAGCAGTAAACCCCTTTGGTAGCAGTCTGTACCACCCAGATTTACCTGGTAGCTGTGGCTGAGCAGTCAGACTTCCCTCAAGAAGAGTTAGGCAGTATGCAAAGTATACACAATATGTACCAAAACACAATAGCACAAGCAAACACTGACCAGAGCTTGGTTCCAAAAGAATATTGTTATTTATTTAAAAACACACATAAGTAAAAACACTCTAGCAACGAATATGGTAAAAACACTTCAACACAGTTATAATGAAAGTAAATTCAATCCTTTCTCCTATCTAGACAACTCTAGGTTAACACCACTTAATTAAAACAGAGGTGAGTGCTTAACGTTAGATGACACTCTAGTAGTTTCCAAGAAAGGGAGAGAAAAAGCAGAAATAGGTTAAACACACCACTCTAAGGTCCAGAACACTTGCAATAGGCTTAAAGAAGCACAAAGTCACAGGTGAGCAAAAGTCACTAGGCAGGGCCCACTCTTAGAGTAGCCGGAGCGAAAAGGTGCCCAAGATCACACTGTTAGTTAGAGATTCAAGTCTTGCAAAGAGTCAAAAAGAGTTTTAGAGTGGCTCAGAAAGTTTAGCCAAAGTGTCCCAGGCACTCCCAGGTTCGAAAGCCGGGGACTAAATCTACCCCGTACAGTCGGTGGCAAGGGAAGCCAGGCGGAACACAGTACCTTAAGCGGAAAGGATCCTCCAGCGGTGGCAGTTGTTCCAGGCAGTGGCAGCAGGGCTCGACGTCGGTCAGGGGAGAAGAAGTTCTCGCTGAAGAGCAGAAGAGGAGGGTCGTTGCACTGCCCGGGAAGAAACCAGCCGCGGAGTCCTCCGGTTAAAGGGTTGGTACCGACTTTCGCGGTAGGGGGGTAAAGTGTGGTATTCCGGTTGCCGGGGTGCTTGGCACAGGCAAGGCGGCCACGAGATACCTCAAAGAACGGAAAGAAGGCGAAAACTGGTTGTCCCCACCAGTTAAGGGAAGGAGCCACTCCGTTAAGAGTTCTCCTCGGTCGTCGGGAAAAAGTGGTGAGACGGTTCAGCAGGGCTCCACCGGGTGGTGTCGTCGAAGCAGGTCGGCTCAGCTCTTCCCTCGTCGGATTCTTGGTCCTGTGGCGACTTCTCAAGTCCCAGTCCCCAAAGCCCTGCTTTTATGCAGCAAACCCCCATTCACCCAGCCTAGCTGTCACTCAAACATGCTAAGTGGTGAGCCGGGCGGCTCACCACTTGGGCCAATCAGGACGGAGTGCGACTTGAGTTACCAAGGTAACTCAGTCCAGGGTGCCTAAATCCCCCTCCACCCCTCCTAAGTACCCCAGACAGAGTGGCACCACTTTGGAGGGCTTCTGTGGAGAAGCCCGCCAAAAGTGGAACAAAGGGCTCCACTTTGGGTCAGAGTTACAGAGGCGAACACCAACGCCATTTTAGAATCAAGTTTTGGCAAAAAGTCCCAACCGGAGTTTTAAAAAATAAATATATAAACCGGCGGTATGTTTAAGGCTACCGTAAATAAATAATTAAATGTGTTAGCCTAAAACAATGGGAAATCCCATAGGGAAATATTCGCGGTCGAATATAAAAAGTAGTTTCCACTGCCACCAGCCAAAACTCGATCAGGGGGGACGGGGACGTGCCCCCTCGACTAACAGACCCTGGGGCAATCGAATTGCCCCAGCCAGTACGTCCACAATATGATGGTTTGTACTGGTTCTGTTCAGGATTCAAGACTAGCAAAGTCTTTGGTGACTTTACATGCCCTGGGAGACAGTAGTCAGTCCCAGGGTATGGAGTCTATGTTGGGGAGTCCCTAGGACACCCCTGGGTCACGGCACAGAGGGTGCTGTGTGACCCACATCACAAAAATACATGAGGCCCTATGGAGTAAAAGACCCCATAGCCCATTCAACACAAGGTTTAACCAAGAAAACACACTTCAACATGTCCAAGAGTGAGGGTAAAAGAGTCTCACTCTTGGCAGGAGAAAAAAATTAAACCCCAGAAATCCAGCAAAGCTGCTGGGGGACTCACTAGGTAGGGAAATTCAGCCTAAACAGAGAATTCTCCCTAACAACCCCTTACCGCCCACCTTGTAATGAGGCCCATGGTGTGCCCTTTACTTCCCTAACACAGAACAGGGTTCCTTTACCAGTCCAACCCTTTCTCCTCAGCAGCATTCCCAGAAAGGCTGTGTCCTTTACTTCCCTAACACAGAACAGGGTTCCTTTCCCAGTCCAACCCTTGCTCATCAGCAGCAGACCCAGAAATGCTGTGTCCTTTACTTCCCTAACACAGAACAGGGTTCCTTTACCTGTCCAACCCTTGCTCCTCAGCAGCATTCCCAGAAATGCTGGGCCCTTCACTTCCCTAACACAGAACAGGGTTCCTTTACCTGTCCAACCCTTGCTCCTCCGCAGCATTCCCAGAAATGCTGTGTCCTTTACTTCCCTAACACAGAACAGGGTTCCTTTACCAGTCCAACCCCTTCTCATCAGCAGCATTCCCAGAAATGCTGTGTCCTTTACTTCCCTAACACAGAACAAGGTTCCTTTACCAGTGCAGCCCTTGCTCCTCAGCAGCATTCCCAGAAAGGTTGTGTCCTTTACTTCCCTAACACAGAACAGGGTTCCTTTACGATCCAACCCTTGCTCAGCAGCATTCCCAGAAATGCTGTGTCCTTTACTTCTCTAACACAGAACAGGGCTCCTTTACCTGTCCAACCCTTGCTCAGTAGCATTCCCAGAAATGCTGGGTCCTTTACTTCCCTAACACAGAACAGGGTTCCTTTACCAGTCCAACCCAGGCTCATCAGCAGCATTCCCAGAAATGCTGGGTCCTTTACTTCCCTTACACAGAACAGGGTTCCTTTACCAGTCCAACCCTTGCTCCTCAGCAGCATTCCCAGAAATGCTGTGTCCTTTACTTCCCTAACACAGAACAGGGTTCCTTTACCAGTCCAGCCCTTGCTTAGTAGCAGCATTCCCAGACATGCTGTGCCCTTTACTTCCCTGACACAGAACAGGGTTCCTTTACCAGTCCAACCCTTGCTCCTAAGCAGCATTCCCAGAAATGCTGGGTCCTTTACTTCCCCAACACAGAACAGGGCTCCTTTACCAGTCCAACCCTTGCTCATCAGCAGCATTGCCAGAAATGCTGTGTCCTTTACTTCCCTGAGACAGAACAGGGTTCCTTTACCAGCCCAACCCTTGCTTAACAGTAGCATTCCCAGAAATGCTGTGTCCTTTACTTCCCCAACACAGAGCAGGGTTCCTTTACCAGCCCAACCCTTGCTCATCAGCAGCATTCCCAGAAATGCTGGGTCCTTTACCCGTCCAACCCTTGCTCCTCAGCAGCATTCCCAGAAATGCTGTGGCCTTTACTTCCCTAACACAGAACAGGGTTCCTTTACCAGTCCAACCCTTGTACAGCAGCAGCATTCCCAGAAATGCTGTGTCCTTTACTTCCCTAACACAGAGCAGGGTTCCTTAACCAGTCCAACCCTAGCTCCTCAGCAGCATTCCCAGAAATGTTGTGTCCTTTACTTCCCTAACACAGAACAGGGTTCCTTTACCAGTCCAGCCCTTGCTCCTCCGCAGCATTACCAGAAATGCTGGGTCCTTTACTTCCCTAACACAGAGCAGGGTTCCTTTACCAGTCCAGCCCTTGCTCCTAAGCAGCATTCCCAGAAATGCTGTGGCCTTTACTTCCCTAACACAGAACAGGGTTCCTTTACCAGTCCAGCCCTTGCTCCTAAGCAGCATTACCAGAAATGCTGTGGCCTTTACTTCCCTAACACAGAACAGGGTTCCTTTACCAGTCCAACCCATGCTCCTCAGCAGCATTCCCAGAAATGCTGTGTCCTTTACGTCCCTAACACAGAACAGGGTTCCTTTACCAGTCCAGCCCTTGCTCCTAAGCAGCATTACCAGAAATGCTGGGTCCTTTACTTCCCTAACACAGAGCAGGGTTCCTTTACCAGTCCAGCCCTTGCTCCTAAGCAGCATTCCCAGAAATGCTGTGGCCTTTACTTCCCTAACACAGAACAGGGTTCCTTTACCAGTGCAACCCTTGCTCCTAAGCAGCATTACCAGAAATGCTGGGTCCTTTACTTCCCTAACACAGAACAGGGTTCCTTTACCAGTGCAACCCTTGCTCATCAGCAGCATTCCCAGAAATGCTGTGTCCTTTACTTCCCTAACACAGAACAGGGTTCCTTTACCAGTGCAACCCTTGCTCCTCAGCAGCATTCCCAGAAATGCTGTGTCCTTTACTTCCCTAACACAGAACAGGGTTCCTTTACCAGCCAACCCTAGCTCCTCAGCAGCATTCCCAGAAATGCTGTGTCCTTTACTTCCCTAACACAGAACAGGGTTCCTTTCCTTGCTGTGATTGGTGTCTGGGGCCCTTATGCATCCTCGGGCCCCTGACCTCCCACACCCAATCGCCAAGATCCTGTCTTCCCTTAGTACTTGCCTTGGCACACCCTCCGTCCTGGAGTTTCGCACTTACACCCAACATGGCTCCTGGCCGTGTAGCACTCAACATTCCAAGCACTTCATCTGTGGCTCACCCATGAGCTCGGACTCCCCAGCACTTACTTCCTCTACCCTCTTCCTTGCTACACTTGCACGTTCTGAAGGCATAGTATGTGTGTTCTTTTTTCCCTCCACTGCTTTCTATATTGTGTTTGTAATGTGTTTCACTCCCTTGTTCCCTCACTTGCCCAGTGGGGTGTTTGAAACAATAAATAAATAATAAAAGAATCTCCACAGTGCATCTCTACAGAACAGAGTCTCACTCCAAATGCAACAGATGTTCAGAAGTATGGAACATGTACAGCTCAGTTTCACAATTTACATACATGCTGAAAAGTGACTCCACATTAGTGAAACACATCACCATGTTTTTACAGTACAGGCTGAATAGAGTCTCTGTTGTAGGTAAATACTGAAAGAAAACATCCTCCTTCCTCTACCCTTCAGGACTCTCTACATAGTGCAGGTTTCAGTGATGAGTACAGGTACATACCTTCCTTTCCCGTTGCTTCCAGTTCTTCAGCGCTCAGAAGTGGCTGTAAAGTGACATGTTGGTGCTATATGGCTCACCTGGATAAAACAACACAGCATTAGAGTTTGGAGATGTGTAAACACTGCAATATGACATATTCAAAGTATTTCTGTGGTGCTGACAATGACTATGTCCCACGGATTCTTTGCATACTTGGGAGGGAATTGGGGAATTAACTAGAGACATGTGTGATGTTAGGCAAGATTGTATGCAGTACCTTGTGGGAGACTGCACCAGCCTTGTCCTCTTGGCAATAGTTAACCCAACCTTTGGTATAGGCATGTACTACACATGTTGGTAGAGCTGTAAGGTTATAAGAGAGATTCACAGTGACACGTATCCAAATAAACACTTAAACTCAAGGTTTCTTGATTAAAGAATTATTAATTTATTTAACAGTCATTTGAATAAGCCTTCTTTAGAAGGGAGCAAATATGTAACACCACAAATATACTTCAATAAATACACACTGGGCCTCATTACAAGTTTGGCGGTAGCCTTGCCGGTAAAACCGGCAGGCTGCCGCCAAACTTGCAATTTTTTCCGGCACCTGCGAATGGGCAATTACCGGGTCATTACAGCCTCGCCGGGTCCGGTAATTGCCTTTTCGCGGCTGCCGGAATGAAATGCTCCCCATTCCCATTGAGCCAACGGTGAGCACGGTAGCACCGACACCGTTAATAACCGTGCCGGTGCTACCGTCAAATTCGGCTCGCGGGTGCCGGTACGGCCGCCAGGTCAGACCTGGCGGTTGTAATGGCACCCGCGAGCAGAACTCGTAGATTGCCGGGGTACCGGCAAGCTTACCGGCACCGTAGTTCCCAGACAGGCAAACTTGTAATGACCCCCACTCTCATTTTCAATAAATCAGTAGATCCCCTTTGGGGATGACACACAGACACTTCCTACACCCTGAGGTGACTTACATAGTTAGGTCACTGTGGACATTGATATATCACTGGTACATTTAGGGCAATACTCAGTTTGGTCTCAAAGGGAAAGGTTAGAGGGAGAAAACAATGGTTAACAAATATTCTTAAGCAGGTAAGTACTTTTTAACCCCTCCCACCCGCCTCCAAAGCAAAGTAAATTAACCCTTTCCCAGCAACACAAGAATGTGTGACTTTTTGGAGGGACAGATTAAAACACAAAGTCAGAGGTTAGAAGAGTCTTTCAGAGAGACAAGACAGCCAATGTCACGTGAGCAAAGTCTATGGAGCTGAAGCACTTCTTGAAGTTAAGTACAAAGTATTGCACAATGTTTAAGAAATCTTTGTAGAAAACGGAATCACTGTCGGAGGCTTGTGAGGGGCAAAGCTGCAAGCAACTCTGCAAAAGGTAGCCAAGTCAAGGCTCAAATGACAGCTAGCAAGGCTACACAAGAGGTAAGTTACAGTACCTTAGGTATGAAGAAATTGGTTCCAGCTGCCTTCTGTTACATTTGTAGTATGGCAGTTCCTGTTGTCCCTGGACCTGGGGACAAGAGGGAGGACGTCTGGGGACTCCTGCACTATGGTTTGAAGGTCGGCTGCAGCAATGGGCAAACTTCAGATCAGCAACACTTTGCGGTTTCAGCTTCTCGTGAATAGCACCACTGCGGTTCTCAGATACCTAATGAACTTTCCTTGCATCTGGGGTCCAGCACTCTGTTTAGGTGGCTCAGGCTCAGTCAATCCTGCTTCGTGGGAGTCCAACTTCAAAAACGAGACACTCGAATCTCGTGTTACTCTCTCTGGCAATCGGTTCCTGCAGCAGAAATGGAAGTACAGCCAGCTCAAAGAGGATATCCAGACAAGTTCACTTTGGGGTTGATTGGTCCCACTAACCCAAGGGGAGAAGTCATTCTTGCAGGGCTTCTCTAGTTGAGGCGAATTTGGAGCTTCAGAACTGCAGCAGGGCTTCACCGGGCAAATCAACGGTCCAGGAGTTGCTGCAGGCATCTCTTCCAAGTTCTTCTTCAGATTCCTTCGTCCAGTGGATGACTCTGCCTTCCAAGCCAGAAAGCCTCGCCTTTTATGCAGGTTTATCCCATTCATTTGCAGCTGTCACTCACACAGCAGGGTGTCTGTCCTTGCCAGACAGCCAGCCAGCCAATCACCTTTGGGTGCATTCCTGTCACCTAGGAGATTAAGCACAGGGAGTCAGGCACCTCGCTCAATTCCTGTCCTGCCAGACATGCTAGAGCCAGAGGCGGGCTTCAGCAGTGAAACCCGCCAAAGACAAAAATTACAAAGGGACCAAACCTGGTTTGGCACGCAGAGTAAATCACAAGAAGGACCTTTCCAACAAATGCCAAAAAAAAGACCTGGGCTATTTTGACAAAATGGGCACCCATGGGTGCTTTACTGGTGCTGCAATTGCAGCCCGCAGTAAAACCACTTAATGGTAGGAAAAAGTAAACCACTGCCACCAGCCATTAATTGTAGAAAGGTAAACATAAACATGTTACATGAGAAACTAAACAAAGGGGGATACTAAGTAACCCCTTCAGCACCCTGTTGTAATATAGTGGGGGTCATTACGACCCAGGCGTTAACCATGGCGCTATTAGCACCATGGTTGATGACGGAATCCGCCATGGTGAATGACGGAATTACCGCCCCATTCCAAGGTTGGCGGGGCGGTAATTACCCATTCACCATTGGCCCTTCCCCATTCCCATTTTTGCCCCATAGGGCTCAATGGGAATGTGGAAGGCGGTAATTACGGTACTGCAAATTGCGTTACCGTAATTACCTCCAAGGTCCCTTTGCGGATCCCTTCCTTAACGGCTGGTAGAACCAGCCGTTAAGGTAGGGACCCGCAAAGGGACCTCGTAATTATGCGGTAAGGGGTTAACGGCGCCGCCACCTTTTACGGCGCCGTTAACCCCTTACCGCCTGGGTCGTAATGAGGCCCAGTGTGTGCTGAGTCTAGAAAGTTACAAAAATGTACGTAAAGTCAATTTCACTTCACTGCTCTTGGAAACAGAAGTTTATCCAAGAGAAGGTATTTAAACCTTTGGGAAATCTGAAAGCCTTCCTGTGCCACTGCACTGAAGGTGCTGTGTGTCACAATGTAAAAAGATGATGCCTGTGGAGTTTGTCAGACTCCAAAACCAAAAGAAACGCACTGTTCAAATTAAAGAAAATATAAATGAGAGAGTGGACAAAAGGTCTCACTCTCTTCAGGATAAAAATTAAAAGTTCTAAAGTCCAGCAACAGTGCTGGGGGACTCTAAGGTAGAAGGGAATTAGCACATTTCTGAGAATCATCCCTAACAGATGAAAGCAGTGAAAGAGCAGGGGAATGTGTGATGACAGCAGGGAAATAACAGGGGAATAAGTGATGGCAGCAGTGTGATGGCAGAGAGAGCAGGGTTGGGAAGCGAAGGTGGAGTGAAAGCCAGGTAGAGAGCAGGGCAGATGCAGCTCCCAAGATGCATCATCTAAGAGTTGAATGTGACTGGGGAGAATGCAGAGAGCTAGAGAAAGCATGCTTGAGTGGCAATGAGGCAAGTGACAGCTAAGGGGAAGGGGAGATCTGCTGGTGGGTGGATGCAGAGTGCTAGAGAAAGCATGCTTGAGTGGCAATGAGGCAAGTGACAGCTGAGGGGAAGGGGAGATCTGCAGGTGGGAGGATGCAGAGAGCTAGAGAAAGCATGCTTGGGTGGCAATGAGGCAAGTGACAGCTAAGGGGAAGGGGAGATCTGCTGGTGGGAGAATGGAGAGAGCTAGAGAAAGCATGCTTGGGTGGCAATGAGGCAAGTGACAGCTAAGGGGAAGGGGGGATCTGCTGGTGGGAGGAGGCAGAGAGCTGTAGGAAGCATGCTTGGGTGGCAATGAGGCAAGTGACAGCTAAGGGGAAGGGGAGATCTGCTGGTGGGAGGATGCAGAGTGCTAGAGAAAGAATGCTTGAGTGGCAATGAGGCAAGTGACAGCTAAGGGGAAGGGGAGATCTGCTGGTGGGAGGATGCAGAGTGCTAAAGAAAGCATGCTTGGGTGGCAATGAGGCAAGTGACAGCTAAGGGAAAGGGGAGATCTGCTGGTGGGAGGATGAAGAGTGCTAGAGAAAGCATGCTTGGGTGGCAATGAGGCAAGTCACAGCTAAGGGGAAGGGGAGATCTGCTGGTGGGTGGATGCAGAGAGCTAGAGAAAGCATGCTTGGGTGGCAATGAGGCAAGTGACAGCTAAGGGGAAGGGGAGATCTGCTGGTGGGTGGATGCAGAGAGCTAGAGAAAGAATGCTTGGGTGGCAATGAGGCAAGTGACAGCTAAGGGGAAGGGGAGATCTTCTGGTGGGAGGATGCAGAGTACTAGAGAAAGCATGCTTGAGTGGCAATGAAGCAAGTGACAGCTAAGGGGAAGGGGAAATCTGCTGGTGGGAGGATGAAGAGTGCTAGAGAAAGCATGCTTGAGTGGCAATGGGGCAAGTGACAGCTAAGGGGAAGGGGAGATCTGCTGGTGGGAGGATGCAGAGAGCTAGAGAAAGCATGCTTGAGTGGCAATGAGGCAAGTGACAGCTAAGGAGAAGGGGGGATCTGCTGGTGGGAGGATGCAGAGTGCTAGAGAAAGCATGCTTGGGTGGCAATGAGGCAAGTGACAGCTAAGGAGAAGGGGGGGATCTGCTGGTGGGTGGATGCAGAGAGCTAGAGAAAGCATGCTTGAGTGGCAATGAGGCAAGTGGCAGCTAAGTGGAAGGGGAGATCTGCTGGTGGGAGGATGCAGAGTGCTAGAGAAAGCACGCTTGGGTGGCAATGAGGCAAGTGACAGCTAAGGAGAAGGGGGGGATCTGCTGGTGGGTGGATGCAGAGAGCTAGAGAAAGCACGCTTGAGTGGCAATGAGGCAAGTGACAGCTAAGGGGAAGGGGAGATCTGCTGGTGGGAGGATGCAGAGTGCTAGAGAAAGCACGCTTGGGTGTCAATGAGGCAAGTGACAGCTAAGGGGAAGGGGAGATCTGCTGGTGGGAGGATGCAGAGAGCTAGAGAAAGCACGCTTGGGTGGCAATGAGGCAAGTGACAGCTAAGGAGAAGGCGGGATCTGCTGGTTGGTGGATACAGGGAGCTAGAGAAAGCATGCTTGAGTGGCAATGAGGCAAGTAACAGCTAAGGGGAAGGGGAGATCTGCTGGTGGGAGGATGCAGAGTGCTAGAGAAAGCATGCATGGGTGGCAATGAGGCAAGTGACAGCTAAGGAGAAGGGGGGGATCTGCTGGTGGGTGGATGCAGAGAGCTAGAGAAAGCATGCTTGAGTGGCAATGAGGCAAGTGACAGCTAAGGGGAAGGGGAGATCTGCTGGTGGGAGGATGCAGAGTGCTAGAGAAAGCATGCTTGGGTGGCAATGAGGCAAGTGACAGCTAAGGGGAAGGGGAGATCTGCTGGTGGGAGGATGCAGAGAGCTAAAGAAAGCATGCTTGGGTGGCAATGAGGCAAGTGACAGCTAAGGGGAAGGGGAGATCTGCTGGTGGGAGGATGCAGAGAGCTAAAGAAAGCATGCTTGGGTGGCAATGAGGCAAGTGACAGCTAAGGGGAAGGGGTGATCTGCTGGTGGGAGGATGCAGAGAGCTAGAGAAAGCATGCTTGGGTGGCAATGAGGCAAGTGACAGTTAAGGGGAAGGGGTGATCTGCTGGTGGGAGGATGCAGAGTGCTAGAGAAAGCATGCTTGGGTGGCAATGAGGCAAGTGTCAGCTAAGGAGAAGGGGGGGTCTGCTGGTGGGTGGATGCAGAGAGCTAGAGAAAGCATGCTTGAGTGGCAATGAGGCAAGTGACAGCTAAGGGGAAGGGGAGATCTGCTGGTGGGAGGATGCAGAGTGCTAGAGAAAGCATGCATAGGTGGCAATGAGGCAAGTGACAGCTAAGGAGAAGGGGGGGATCTGCTGGTGGGTGGATGCAGAGAGCTAGAGAAAGCATGCTTGAGTGGCAATGAGGCAAGTGACAGCTAAGGGGAAGGGGAGATCTGCTGGTGGGTGGATGCAGAGAGCTAGAGAAAGCATGCTTGAGTGGCAATGAGGCAAGTGACAGCTAAGGGGAAGGGGAGATCTGCTGGTGGGAGGATGCAGAGTGCTAGAGAAAGCATGCTTGGGTGGCAATGAGGCAAGTGACAGCTAAGGGGAAGGGGAGATCTGCTGGTGGGAGGATGCAGAGAGCTAGATAAAGCATGCTTGGGTGGCAATGAGGCAAGTGACAGCTAAGGGGAATTGGTGATCTTCTGGTGGGAGGATGCAGAGTGCTAGAGAAAGCATGCTTGGGTGGCAATGAGGCAAGTGGCAGCTAAGGAGAAAGGGAGACCTGCTGGTGGGAGGATGCAGAGAGCTAGAGAAAACATGCTTGAGTGGCAATGAGGCAAGTGGCAGCTAAGGAGAAGGGGAGATCTGCTGGTGGCAGGATGCAGAGAGCTAAAGAAAGCATGCTTGGGTGGCAATGAGGCAAGTGACAGCTAAGGGGAAGGGGTGATCTGCTGGTGGGAGGATGCAGAGAGCTAAAGAAAGCATGCTTGGGTGGCAATGAGGCAAGTGACAGCTAAGGGGAAGGGGTGAACTGCTGGTGGGAGGATGCAGAGTGCTAGAGAAAGCATGCTTGGGTGGCAATGAGGCAAGTGTCAGCTAAGGAGAAGGGGAGATCTGCTGGTGGGAGGATGAAGAGTGCTAGAGAAAGCATGCTTGGGTGGCAATGAGGCAAGTGACAGCTAAGGGGAAGGGGAGATCTGCTGGTGGGAGGATGCAGAGTGCTAGAGAAAGCATGCTTGAGTGGCAATGAGGCAAGTGACAGCTAAGGGGAAGGGGAGATCTGCTGGTGGGAGGATGCAGAGTGCTAAAGAAAGCATGCTTGAGTGGCAATGAGGCAAGTGACAGCTAAGGGGAAGGGGAGATCTGCTGGTGGGAGGATGAAGAGTGCTAGAGAAAGCATGCTTGGGTGGCAATGAGGCAAGTGACAGCTAAGGGGAAGGGGAGATCTGCTGGTGGGAGGATGCAGAGTGCTAGAGAAAGCATGCTTGAGTGGCAATGAGGCAAGTGTCAGCTAAGGGGAAGGGGAGATCTGCTGGTGGGAGGATGAAGAGTGCTAGAGAAAGCATGCTTGGGTGGCAATGAGGCAAGTGACAGCTAAGGGGAAGGGGAGATCTGCTGGTGGGAGGATGCAGAGTGCTAGAGAAAGCCTGCTTGAGTGGCAATGATGCAAGTGACAGCTAAGGGGAAGGGGAGATCTGCTGGTGGGAGGATGCAGAGTGCTAGAGAAAGCATGCTTGGGTGGCAATGAGGCAAGTGGCAGCTAAGGAGAAGGGGGGGATCTGCTGGTGGGAGGATGCAGAGTGCTAGAGAAAGCATGCTTGAGTGGCAATGATGCAAGTGACAGCTAAGGGGAAGGGGAGATCTGCTGGTGGGAGGATGCAGAGTGCTAGGGTGGCAATGAGGCAAGTGGCAGCTAAGGAGAAGGGGAGATCTGCTGGTGGGTGGGTGGATGCAGAGAGATGGCATGCTTGGGTGGCAATGATGCAAGTGACAGCGAAGGAGAAGGGGAGATATGCTGGTGGGTGGATCCGGGGAATATGAGTCTACGGCACCCACCACAATGCTTTAAGCCAACAGCAAGCTGCAACATTTCAATTTGCAAGCTATTAGCCAGCCACAACGGAGTCACTCACCACCTTAATTCTATGCAGACAGACAGCATTTCTTACTTGCAAGTCAATTATCACTGGCCAATGGCTGGTGGCGAGGGCACATTTTGCACACTGACCAAGAGTGCTGTTTTGACCGAATTCTTGCAATTCTATTTTGACTTGTAGTACCTCTGCCTCTCCGTGCTAAAGAAGTGTACCTGCACTCTACTGAGTCCCAAGCTGAGAAACCTTGCACCGAGAAGGCCCCCCCTACTACCACCTCCCAAAGAGGTAATGCAAACAAAACATGCTGCACCTTATTAGGGCGATGCTTAGTGTTAGGTAAGATTTTGAATTATATAATTCTTCCTCACCTGTGTCAACGGCAGAACATTTTGCTGGACTTGGTGATTATTTTTCCATGTTCATGGGTGAGTGGGAATGTTTTTCTCCCCTCACCCAGACTTTTCCTCTTTTTATCGGTGACTTTGTTATTTCTCTCTATAGTATATGTGTGGACTTGTAGTCTACATATATATTTGTGAAAGTGTATTTTATGTTTGGGGTTGGCTGCAGCCCCATAACAGTTGGTAGCTGACATTTTGTCGCATGGTCAGCATGCCAGTCTGGGGTGTACTGGCGATAGTGAAATCTGACCAACCCTACCCATCCGCCCTGTGCCATCAGTATATGTGATTTCGGGAGATTGCCTATTTGGGATTTTTAAAAATAGGAAGCTATGACACAATAAAACATACACAAGGCTATAGCAGACCCCCGGGTGCATACCTGGGCAACACCGGTAGTACCGTTAGTTCCCTATAACCTTTGGGCTGAATGCATATTCCTATGGCAGCACACATCTCCTTATGGGCAGGTTGCAGTGTTGCCCTTGGTGGCTTCCCCTTTTAATTTATTTCTCTTCATTTACCTTAGATGAACTACTGCACTCAAGGGTAGGGAGGGATTTTCATCCCCTTTACATATTATATATGTTAACAGCACACACCACCTTATGCGGAGTGCTGGAGGGATGCATGGTATCCCCTTTCTCACTGCTCCAGTAACATTTCTTATGGCTGGTGGTAGTGGAGATACTTTGATGACTCTCTGGTTAATATTACATGCCAGGTGGCAAACCAGCCAAGGCAATTCACAGAAGGGTCAACCTTCTGGTAGAATGGAGGTTGCTTTCTTTTTTCACCATTTGTAGTGCGCTTCTTGTTTCTTGGGTCTTCCTCTGCCGTCCTAAATGCGGGTGTTCCTGGTTGAAGTTTTATCTTTGATGGGAACCCTTTGTGTTTCCTGCTCATGATCCACAGTGTCTATCAAGGCTGGAAGTGAGGGTGAAGTCCAAAACTCTGCAGCCCTTTGTCTTTTGGTGAGCCTGATCGTAACCAGTTCCCACTGGGGGGCTGGCTGTCCTGACTGGACAGCACCCGCACACTTATGTAAACCATGGGGAGAGTTTACAGAGGTTGTGTGTGGGTTCCTGTTTAAAAGTACAATTCTGGAAGCTGAAGACAAGCCGACCACTGCAACCAAATCTGGAGAGGAAGATGAAGAAAAGATGGCTGTGACTGATTCCAGCGACCAGAGAGCCTGCTGTGTAACCGGGGACTGTTCTGGCCCAGGCGGCCTGGGGGTCCCAAAGACGACGACCCCTACCCAGAGGCTGGTGAGACTCACTAGACTTGAGA
Source organism: Ambystoma mexicanum (assembly GCF_040938575.1). Classification (NCBI taxonomy): domain Eukaryota; kingdom Metazoa; phylum Chordata; class Amphibia; order Caudata; family Ambystomatidae; genus Ambystoma; species Ambystoma mexicanum. The sequence continues at coordinate 1,381,343,670 of NC_090933.1, forward strand.
GGACGTGCATTTAGAGCCATCCCTCGAGGTACACCAATACCAGAGGACATCCGAATCTCGCAAAACTTGTGGACGCTTGCTGGACCTCCAGAGACACGATTCAAATCCCTGAATTCTCCTCACAAAAGTGCAGCACCAGATTAGACCGACATTGAACAATCTTCATCAGGTACCTGTTAAAGGGTGCCAAATCCACGGAGCCGCAAGAAGCATTGAATATTTCTCTGTTGGGAGCCTCTGCCGTTGACTGCTGCTGCAAGCTCCCACCAAGTGTCCGTTTCTTTTGTCACCAGACCAAGAATCCAGGGACTGGTTCCTGAGCTGCTGCATCGTAAAAGCATCCATGTCGAAGCTCTTCGACTGTGCTGAGGTACTGTGCTGGCATGGGTAATACTTATCTTGTGTCGATCCTGTATGGCTGAACGGGTGATTCGTGTGTTTGGTAGTTCACCCATACCGTTCGCCCAGGCCTAGCACATCTAGGAGGCCTTCGCCGAAGTTCCTGAACACTTTCTACTAACTTACTTGCTGACAGAGAAATCCTCTGGAACTCTGACTTTCCTGCATCCGAGACTCATCCTGACCTGCCTACTTCTGGCTCCTAGAATACTACGGTCCCTCTCTTGCCTCAGAGAACTCATTCGCTAGAATAGGGAAGGACTTTAAAAGAATAAGCATCTGTACTTACTTGTAAATGTGTTGGTGTGTAGTTCTGAAGTGCCTTTTCACCTTCGAGTTGTTGAATGCCATGCTTAAAATATAATGGGTTATTTAATTACCTTGAAATTGTGTTTCACTTTGCTATAAAGTAATTTAGTTGGTTTTATCATTCCTGAAACTGGAGAGTGTAAAAGCTTACCAACAGTGTTTCCTCACTTTGAATAGCGGATTGCCATTCTAAAAGGAGACCCATAGGCTCCAGTGCATACTTGAAGCTCGACCCCACCAAGACCAAATTCCTACTGCTCACCAACAATACGGAACACCCAGACGTACAGACCTGGCTATCAGCCATTATCTCTGAGGGCTTCACACCCAAGCTCCCCTCCTGCGCCAAGTACCACGGGTTCCACATCGACAAACACCTCTCCTTCAAGACACACATAGCTAAGTAAACTCTGACTACTTGGTATCAGCTCCCCTTCCTGCGGAAAGTCAAGTCCTTCCTCCCTCCGGACAACTTTACATCCACAGTTCAAGCACTGGTCCTACCCACCTGGATGGGGTAATGCACTCCTCGAAGGCCTCCTGTCGTCCTCCCTTGTGCCCCTCAGAAGTGTCCTACATGCAGCTGCATGCCTCCTTAAGGGTCTACGCAGATACAACCACATCACTCTGGTCCTCATCAGGCTTAACCGACTCCCACTGCATGAGCAAATCACAAGTCTTGCTGTATCATCTATAAGGCAGTCGCCTTCAAGTCACCGAGCTACCTCGCTGAGAAACTCAGCATCTCCGGTGGACAGCGCACCACCAGAAGTCAAGACACGTGCAGACTTGAAATCTGCCGCTGCAAAAAGGAATGGACCAGAAACAAAGCATTCTCTGCCTATGCCCCAAGACTCTGGAACCACCTCCCAGTCAGCATCAGAATAACCCCCACGTGCCTACAATTCAGTAAAGAACTACAGAGCCACCTCTTCAAGGAGTCTCTTCTCAACACCTGTGGCCTGCGCTGCAGACATATATCACAGCAGTTATTTACCTTGTGTGGCCTGCGCTGCTGACATATATCACAGCAGTTATTTACCTTGTGTATCCTGTGCTCCTGACATATATCATAGCAGTTATTTACCTTGTGTAGCCTGCTCTCCTGACATATATCACAGCAGTGATTTACCTTGTTGTGGCCTGTGCTGCTGACATATATCACAGCTGTTATTTGCCTTGTGTAGCCTGTGCTCCTGACATATATCACAGCAGTTATTTACCTCGTGTGGCCTGCACTTCTGACATATATCACAGCAGTTATTTACCTTGTGTGGCCTGTGCTGCTGACATATATCACAGCAGTTATTTACCTTGTATGGCCTGTGTTGCTGACATATATCACATCAGTTATTTACCTTGTGTGGCCTGCGCTGCTGACATATGTCACATCAGTTATTTACCTTGTGTATCCTGTGCTCCTGACATATATCACGGCAGTTATTTACCTTGTGTAGCCTGTGCTGCTGACAAATATAACAGCAGTTATTTACCTTGTGTGGCCTGCGCTCCTGGCATATATCACAGCAGTTATTTACCTTGTGTATCCTGTGCTCCTGACATATATCACGGCAGTTATTTACCTTGTGTAGCCTGTGCTGCTGACATATATAACAGCAGTTATTTACCTTGTGTGGCATGCACCGCTGACATATATCACAGGCAGTTATTTACCTCGTGTAGCCTGTGCTCCTGACATATATCACAGCAGTTATTTACCTTGTGTGGCCTGTGCTCCTGACATATATCACAGCAGTTATTTACCTTGTGAGGCCTGAGCTCCTGACATATATCACAGCAGTTATTTACCTTGTGTGGCCTGTGCTCCTGACATATATCACAGCAGTTATTTACCTTGTGTGGCCTGTGCTCCTGACATATATCACGGCAGTTATTTACCTTGTGTAGCCTGTGCTGCTGACATATATAACAGCAGTTATTTACCTTGTGTGGCCTGTGCTGCTGACATATATCACAGCAGTTATTTACCTTGTGTAGCCTGCGCTGCTGACATATATCACAGCAGTTATTTACCTTGTGTGGCCTGTGCTGCTGACATATATCACAGCAGTTATTTACCTTGTGTAGCCTGCTCTCCTGACATATATCACAGCAGTGATTTACCTTGTGTGGCCTGTGCTCCTGACATATATCACGGCAGTTATTTACCTTGTGTAGCCTGTGCTGCTGACATATATCACAGCAGTTATTTATCTTGTGTGGCCTGTGCTCCTGACATATATCACGGCAGTTATTTACCTTGGGTAGCCTGTCCTGCTGACATATATAACAGCAGTTATTTACCTTGTGTGGCCTGTGCTGCTGACATATATCACAGGCAGTTATTTACCTTGTGTGGCCTGCGCTGCTGACATATATAACAGCAGTTATTTACCTTGTGTGGCCTGTGCTGCTGACATATATCACAGGCAGTTATTTACCTTGTGTGGCCTGCGCTGCTGACATATATCACAGGCAGTTATTTACCTTGTGTAGCCTGTGCTGCTGACATATATCACAGCAGTTATTTACCTTGTGTAGCCTGCGCTGCTGACATATATCACAGCAGTTATTTACCTTGTGTGGCCTGTGCTGCTGACATATATCACAGCAGGTATTTACCTTGTGTGGCCTGCGCTGCTGACATATATCACAGCAGTTATTTACCTTGTGTGGCCTGCGCTGCTGACATATATCACAGCAGTTATTTACCTTGTGTGGCCTGCGCTGCTGACATATATCACAGGCAGTTATTTACCTTGTGTGGCCTGCGCTGCTGACATATATCACAGCAGTTATTTACCTTGTGTGGCCTGCGCTCCTGACATATATCACAGCAGTTATTTACCTTCTGTGGCCTGCACTCCTGACATATATCACAGCAGTTATTTACCTTATGTGGCCTGCGCTCCTGACATATATCACAGCAGGTATTTACCTTGTGTGGCCTGTGCTGCTGACATATATCACAGCAGTTATTTACCTTGTGTGGCCTGCGCTGCTGATATATATCACAGCAGTTATTTACCTTGTGTGGCCTGCGCTGCTGACATATATCACAGCAGTTATTTACCTTGTGTGGCCTGCGCTGCTGATATATATCACAGCAGTTATTTACCTTGTGTGGCCTGCGCTCCTGACATATATCACAGCAGTTATTTACCTTGTGTGGCCTGTGCTCCTGACATATATCACAGCAGTTATTTACCTTGTGTGGCCTGAGCTGCTGACATATATCACAGCAGTTATTTACCTTGTGTGGCCTGTGCTGCTGACATATATCACAGCAGTTATTTACCTTGTGTGGCCTGTGCTCCTGACATATATCACAGCAGTTATTTACCTTGTGTGGCCTGTGCTGCTGACATATATCACAGCAGTTATTTACCTTGTGTGGCCTGAGCTCCTGACATATATCACAGCAGTTATTTACCTTGTGTGGCCTGTGCTCCTGACATATATCACAGCAGTTATTTACCTTGTGTGGCCTGTGCTCCTGACATATATCACAGGCAGTTATTTACCTTGTGTGGCCTGCGCTGCTGACATATATCACAGGCAGTTATTTACCTTGTGTAGCCTGCGCTGCTGACATATATCACAGCAGTTATTTACCTTGTGTAGCCTGCGCTGCTGACATATATCACAGCAGTTATTTACCTTGTGTGGCCTGCGCTGCTGACATATATCACAGCAGTTATTTACCTTGTGTAGCCTGCGCTGCTGACATATATCACAGCAGTTATTTACCTTGTGTGGCCTGCGCTGCTGACATATATCACAGCAGGTATTTACCTTGTGTGGCCTGCGCTGCTGACATATATCACAGCAGTTATTTACCTTGTGTGGCCTGCGCTGCTGACATATATCACAGGCAGTTATTTACCTTGTGTGGCCTGCGCTCCTGACATATATCACAGCAGTTATTTACCTTGTGTAGCCTGCGCTGCTGACATATATCACAGCAGTTATTTACCTTGTGTGGCCTGCGCTCCTGACATATATCACAGCAGTTATTTACCTTGTGTGGCCTGCACTCCTGACATATATCACAGCAGTTATTTACCTTCTGTGGCCTGCACTCCTGACATATATCACAGCAGGTATTTACCTTCTGTGGCCTGCGCTCCTGACATATATCACAGCAGGTATTTACCTTGTGTGGCCTGTGCTGCTGACATATATCACAGCAGTTATTTACCTTCTGTGGCCTGCGCTGCTGACATATATCACAGCAGGTATTTACCTTGTGTGGCCTGTGCTGCTGACATATATCACAGCAGTTATTTACCTTGTGTGGCCTGCGCTGCTGACATATATCACAGCAGTTATTTACCTTGTGTGGCCTGTGCTGCTGACATATATCACAGCAGTTATTTACCTTGTGTGGCCTGCGCTGCTGACATATATCACAGCAGTTATTTACCTTGTGTGGCCTGTGCTCCTGACATATATCACAGCAGTTATTTACCTTGTGTGGCCTGAGCTCCTGACATATATCACAGCAGTTATTTACCTTGTGTGGCCTGCGCTGCTGACATATATCACAGCAGTTATTTACCTTGTGTAGCCTGTGCTGCTGACATATATCACAGGCAGTTATTTACCTTGTGTGGCCTGTGCTCCTGACATATATCACAGCAGTTATTTACCTTGTGAGGCCTGAGCTCCTGACATATATCACAGCAGTTATTTACCTTGTGTAGCCTGTGCTCCTGACATATACACAGCAGTTATTTACCTTGTGTGGCCTGTGCTGCCGACATATATCACAGCAGTTATTTACCTTGTGAGGCCTGAGCTCCTGACATATATCACAGCAGTTATTTACCTTGTGAGGTCTGTGCTCCTGACACATATAACAGCAGTTATTTACCTTGTGTGGCCTGAGCTGCTGACATATATCACAGCAGTTATTTACCTTGTGTGGCCTGTGCTGGTGACATATATCACAGCAGTTATTTACCTTGTGTGGCCTGCGCTGCTGACATATATCACCGCAGTTATTTACCTTGTGAGGCCTGAGCTCCTGACATATATCACAGCAGTTATTTACCTTGTGAGGTCTGTGCTCCTGACACATATCACAGCAGTTATTTACCTTGTGTGGCCTGAGCTGCTGACATATATCACAGCAGTTATTTACCTTGTGTGGCCTGTGCTGGTGACATATATCACAGCAGTTATTTACCTTGTGAGGCCTGTGCTGCTGACATATATCACAGCAGTTATTTACCTTGTGTGGCCTGCACTCCTGACATATCACAGCAGTTATTTACCTTGTGAGGCCTGTGCTGCTGACATATATCACAGCAGTTATTTACCTTGTGTGGCCTGCGCTCCTGACATATATCACAGCAGTTATTTACCTTGTGTGGCCTGTGCTCCTGACATATATCACAGCAGTTATTTACCTTGTGTGGCCTGCACTCCTGACATATCACAGCAGTTATTTACCTTGTGAGGCCTGTGCTGCTGACATATATCACAGCAGTTATTTACCTTGTGTGGCCTGCACTCCTGACATATCACAGCAGTTATTTACCTTGTGTGGCCTGCACTCCTGACATATCACAGCAGTTATTTACCTTGTGAGGCCTGTGCTGCTGACATATATCACAGCAGTTATTTACCTTGTGTTGCCTGTGCTGCTGACATATATCACAGCAGTTATTTACCTTGTGTGGCCTGCGCTGCTGACATATATCACAGCAGTTATTTACCTTGTGTGGCCTGTGCTGCTGACATATATCACAGCAGTTATTTACCTTGTGAGGCCTGTGCTGCTGACACATATCACAGCAGATATTAACCTTGTGTGGCCTGTGCTCCTGACATATATCACAGCAGTTATTTACCTTGTGTGGCCTGTGCTGCTGACATATATCACAGCAGTTATTTACCTTGTGTGGCCTGCGCTGCTGACATATATCACAGCAGTTATTTACCTTGTGTGGCCTGCGCTGCTGACATATATCACAGCAGTTATTTACCTTGTGTGGCCTGCGCTGCTGACATATATCACAGCAGTTATTTACCTTGTGTGGCCTCTGCTCCTGACATATATCACAGCAGTTATTTACCTTGTGTGGCCTCTGCTCCTGACATATATCACAGCAGTTATTTACCTTGTGTTGCCTGTGCTGCTGACATATATCACAGCAGGTATTTACCTTGTGTGGCCTGCGCTGCTGACATATATCACAACAGTTATTTACCTTGTGTGGCCTGCGCTGCTGACATATATCACAGCAGGTATTTACCTTGTGTGGCCAGCGCTCCTGACATATATCACAGCAGTTATTTACCTTGTGTGGCCTGTGCTGCTGACATATATCACAGCAGTTATTTACCTTGTGTGGCCTGAGCTCCTGACATATATCACAGCAGTTATTTACCTTGTGTGGCCTGAGCTCCTGACATATATCACAGCAGTTATTTACCTTGTGTGGCCTGTGCTGCTGACATATATCACAGCAGTTATTTACCTTGTGTGGCCTGAGCTCCTGACATATATCACAGCAGTTATTTACCTTGTGTGGCCTGAGCTCCTGACATATATCACAGCAGTTATTTACCTAGTGTGGCCTGCGCTGCTGACATATATCACAGAAGTTATTTACCTTGTGTGGCCTGCGCTGCTGACATATATGACAGCAGTTATTTACCTTGTGTGGCCTGCGCTGCTGACATATATGACAGCAGTTATTTACCTTGTGTGGCCTGTGCTGCTGACATATATCACAGCAGTTATTTACCTTGTGTGGCCTGTGCTCCTGACATATATCACAGCAGTTATTTACCTTATGAGGTCTGTGCTCCTGACATATATCACAGCAGTTATTTACCTTGTGTGGCCTGTGCTCCTGACATATATCACAGGCAGTTATTTACCTTGTGTGGCCTGTGCTCCTGACATATATCACAGCAGTTATTTACCTTGTGTGGCCTGTGCTCCTGACATATATCACAGGCAGTTATTTACCTTGTGTGGCCTGCGCTGCTGACATATATCACAGCAGTTATTTACCTTGTGTGGCCTGAGCTCCTGACATATATCACAGCAGTTATTTACCTTGTGTGGCCTGTGCTGCTGACATATATCACAGCAGTTATTTACCTTGTGTGGCCTGAGCTCCTGACATATATCACAGCAGTTATTTACCTTGTGTGGCCTGAGCTCCTGACATATATCACAGCAGTTATTTACCTAGTGTGGCCTGCGCTGCTGACATATATCACAGCAGTTATTTACCTTGTGTGGCCTGTGCTGCTGACATATATCACAGCAGTTATTTACCTTGTGTGGCCTGCGCTGCTGACATATATCACAGCAGTTATTTACCTTGTGTGGCCTGAGCTCCTGACATATATCACAGCAGTTATTTACCTTGTGTGGCCTGAGCTCCTGACATATATCACAGCAGTTATTTACCTAGTGTGGCCTGCGCTGCTGACATATATCACAGCAGTTATTTACCTTATGAGGTCTGTGCTCCTGACATATATCACAGCAGTTATTTACCTTGTGTGGCCTGTGCTCCTGACATATATCACAGGCAGTTATTTACCTTGTGTGGCCTGTGCTCCTGACATATATCACAGCAGTTATTTACCTTGTGTGGCCTGTGCTCCTGACATATATCACAGGCAGTTATTTACCTTGTGTGGCCTGCGCTGCTGACATATATCACAGCAGTTATTTACCTTGTGTGGCCTGAGCTCCTGACATATATCACAGCAGTTATTTACCTTGTGTGGCCTGTGCTGCTGACATATATCACAGCAGTTATTTACCTTGTGTGGCCTGAGCTCCTGACATATATCACAGCAGTTATTTACCTTGTGTGGCCTGAGCTCCTGACATATATCACAGCAGTTATTTACCTAGTGTGGCCTGCGCTGCTGACATATATCACAGCAGTTATTTACCTTGTGTGGCCTGTGCTGCTGACATATATCACAGCAGTTATTTACCTTGTGTGGCCTGCGCTGCTGACATATATCACAGCAGTTATTTACCTTGTGTGGCCTGAGCTCCTGACATATATCACAGCAGTTATTTACCTTGTGTGGCCTGAGCTCCTGACATATATCACAGCAGTTATTTACCTAGTGTGGCCTGCGCTGCTGACATATATCACAGCAGTTATTTACCTAGTGTGGCCTGCGCTGCTGACATATATCACAGCAGTTATTTACCTTGTGTGGCCTGTGCTGCTGACATATATCACAGCAGTTATTTACCTTGTGTGGCCTGCGCTGCTGACATATATCACAGCAGTTATTTACCTTGTGTGGCCTGAGCTCCTGACATATATCACAGCAGTTATTTACCTTGTGTGGCCTGAGCTCCTGACATATATCACAGCAGTTATTTACCTTGTGTGGCCTGTGCTGTGTGGCCTGCGCTGCTGACATATATCACAGCAGTTATTTACCTTGTGTGGCCTGTGCTGCTGACATACATCACAGCAGTTATTTACCTTGTGCGGCCTGTGCTGCTGACATATATCACAGCAGTTATTTACCTTGTGCGGCCTGTGCTGCTGACATATATCACAGCAGTTATTTACCTTGTGCGGCCTGTGCTGCTGACATATATCACAGCAGTTATTTACCTTGTGTGGCCTGTGCTGTGTGGCCTGCGCTGCTGACATATATCACAGCAGTTATTTACCTTGTGTGGCCTGTGCTGCTGACATATATCACAGCAGTTATTTACCTTGTGTGGCCTGCGCTGCTGATATATATCACAGCAGTTATTTACCTTGTGTGGCCTGTGCTGCTGACATATATCACAGCAGTTATTTACCTTGTGTGGCCTGCGCTGCTGATATATATCACAGCAGTGATTTACCTTGTGTGGCCTGTGCTGCTGACATATATCACAGCAGTTATTTACCTTGTGTGGCCTGTGCTGCTGACATATATCACAGTTATTTACCTTGTGTGGCCTGTGCTCCTGACATATATCACAGTTATTTACCTTGTGTGGCCTGTGCTGCTGACATATATCACAGCAGTTATTTACCTTGTGTGGCCTGTGCTGCTGACATATATCACAGTTATTTACCTTGTGTGGCCTGTGCTCCTGACATATATCACAGTTATTTACCTTGTGTGGCCTGTGCTGCTGACATATATCACAGCAGTTATTTACCTTGTGTGGCCTGTGCTGCTGACATATATCACAGTTATTTACCTTGTGTTGCCTGTGCTCCTGACATATACCACAGCAGTTATTTACCTTGTGTGGCCTGTGCTGCTGACATATATCACAGTTATTTACCTTGTGTTGCCTGTGCTCCTGACATATATCACAGCAGTTATTTACCTTGTGTGGCCTGCGCTGCTGATATATATCACAGCAGTTATTTACCTTGTGTGGCCTGAGCTGCTGACATATATCACAGCAGTTATTTACCTTGTGTTGCCTGTGCTGCTGACATATCACAGCAGTTATTTACCTTGTGTTGCCTGTGCTGCTGACATATCACAGCAGTTATTTACCTTGTGTTGCCTGTGCTGCTGACATATCACAGCAGTTATTTACCTTGTGTGGCCTGTGCTGCTGACATATATCACAGTTATTTACCTTGTGTGGCCTGTGCTCCTGACATATATCACAGTTATTTACCTTGTGTGGCCTGTGCTCCTGACATATATCACAGCAGTTATTTACCTTGTGTGGCCTGTGCTCCTGACATATATCACAGCAGTTATTTACCTTGTGTTGCCTGTGCTGCTGACATATCACAGCAGTTATTTACCTTGTGTTGCCTGTGCTGCTGACATATCACAGCAGTTATTTACCTTGTGTTGCCTGTGCTGCTGACATATCACAGCAGTTATTTACCTTGTGTGGCCTGTGCTGCTGACATATATCACAGTTATTTACCTTGTGTGGCCTGTGCTCCTGACATATATCACAGCAGTTATTTACCTTGTGTGGCCTGTGCTGCTGACATATATCACAGTTATTTACCTTGTGTGGCCTGTGCTCCTGACATATACCACAGCAGTTATTTACCTTGTGAGGCCTGTGCTCCTGACTTCTGGGGGACACCGGCGACGCAGCAATAGTGGACTCAGGTCTGCAGGAAGCAAACATTACCTGATGATTCATGAATCTACAAGAAGAACTTGAAGCATTTGCAGGACATCCAGGGGAAATGTCACACCGCCCCTCCCCCTCATCTTTCTCACACCACCTCTCCTCCCTTCCCCGCCCTCCCTCACATGCACAGGATAAGGCCTTAACGGAAAAGGACGCCCAATGTAACATTTACACTGTGCCTCACCCCCAGAAATGATGCTTTTATAAGTACTGCCCGCTTCGCCCGAAATGGAAGGAAGGGAGTCAGCGCATGCGCACAAACAAAGCAACCAGGACTAGAGACGAGCACTACACTGGTGACACGCGTGCGCAGAAAGCGGGCCTCGCGCTCCAGATGCGCATGCGTACTAGCTAGTCTCGTGCACTCACGGGCCCGGCCGCACAACCCGTATCCACGAGCAAAGCCGGGCCGGAGCAGGTTAAAGCGCATGCGCAGAACCGATACGTGAGCATGCGCAGGGAACAAAAGGGGGAACAGAAAGGCCAGAGGCCACAGTCCTCCATCTGATATGTAATGTCTTCTGACAAGTCCTCCATCTGATATGTAATGTCTTCTGACAAGTCCTCCATCTGATATGTAATGTCTTCTGACAAGTCCTCCATCTGATATGTAATGTCTTCTGACATCTCCGTTGAAAATACAATAACGCTCTTTGGACTCAGACTCTGTGGCTGCCCCCCAGGGTGCACACCTGCCTACATTTAAAAATGGAAAACCCTGAGAATTACTTCACACGACGCCCCGCCCCCATCCACGGAAGACCCGCCCACAGCCACGCCCACTTGTGCCCCCCAGCCCTGCACGAAAAATCTTTCATTCTGTCCCTCTGTTCAGTAATTTAAATAAAAAAGTGAAAGCCCCCAGGCACCTTCACTAATTGCGCCAACCCACCCATCTGTGTATCAAGCATAGCTCTCAACTCACCCACTTTTGGCGGGTGTCACCCGCCTTGCAAAGGGCTGACTCACCCGCCAAGCCTCCTGCACGCCCATTCATTCCAATGGGCGTCTCACCCGCCAGAAACAAAATCGGGTGATTTCACCCGCCTTTGCGAGACAAATGGTTGAGAGCTATGTATCAAGTTCAGATGCCAGGTGTGAGAAGTTCCACTACAACCTTCTCTCTTTCATCCTCCAGCCTTCTCTCTTTCATCCTCCAGCCTTCTCTCTTTCATCTTCCAGCCTTCTCTCTTTCATCCTCCAGCCTTCTCTCTTTCATCCTCCAGCCTTCTCTCTTTCATCTTCCTGCCTTCTCTCTTTCATCGTCAAGCCTTCTCTCTTTCATCCTCCAGCCTTCTCTCTTTCATCCTCCAGCCTTCTCTCTTTCATCCTCCAGCCTTCTCTCTTTCATCGTCCTGCCTTCTCTCTTTCACCGTCCAGCCTTCTCTCTTTCATCCTCCAGCCTTCTGTCTTTCATCCTCCAGCCTTCTCTCTTTCATCGTCCGCCTTTCTCTCTTTCATCCTCCAGCCTTCTCTCTTTCATCGTCCTGCCTTCTCTCTTTCATCCTCCAGCCTTTTCTCTTTCATCCTCCAGCCTTCTCTCTTTCATCCTCCAGCCTTCTCTCTTTCATCCTGCAGCCTTCTCTCTTTCATCTTCCAGCCATCTCTCTTTCATCTTCCAGCCTTCTGTCTTTCATCCTCCAGCCTTCACTCTTTCATCGTCCTGCCTTCTCTCTTTCACCGTCCAGCCTTCTCTCTTTCATCCTCCTGCCTTCTCTCCTTCATCCCCCAGCCATCTCTCTTTCATCCTCCTGACTTCTCTCTTTCATCCTCCAGCCTGCTCTCTTTCATCCTCCAGCCTTTTCTCTTTCATCTTCCATTTTCTCTTCAACTTGTTTATTGTGTACTCTGAACTTCCACGCAAATGTTGCAACTGCAATCCTTATTTGGACAGAGCCCCTGCTAGAAATTAAACGAAAGGTGTTTTTTGTTGTAATTTAGTAAACGGGAGCGCGGAGAGAAATCTGCACTGTGTGCAACTTTTAAATAATGTACTTTTTGTTTTTAGGGTTCGCACAGTAAACAGCAATGTATTTTTCTGCCTTTACATGAAACCACAAACTGCAGAGTTTTCCAAGACTCCTTAGCAGGAGGAGCTGAGAGTTGCAAAGCAGTCACTTGCTCGAATCCTTTGTCTTTTGGAACTTGAAGGCTAGCCTTCAGACCCCCCCTTGGTGTCCATGGCGATGGCCCATAAAAGGCACTTTGCCTCCGTACACTGTCATGCAAAGTGAGCTGGTAGTAAAGTGCCCTTTTTCCCAGAGAAACACGGAGCGTCTTCACTGCAGCTTTCCTCAGGTAAATTGTACCCTTTGTCTTTCACGTGAAAAGAGGGAGCACAACATATCCCCCCTCCGATGTTACAGATTGAAGGGGCGGGGCCTGTCATCAAACAGCCAGAAACCCGGAGACGCCATGCTCTTCCCCGGTACCCCGAGAAGAGCGTGGAAACTCAGTCTCCGGAATAAACCTGGAGAATTGGCAGGTATGCCTGGGCTGCGGGGCCTCGAAATAATCGCACTGGTCGCCTGTGCAGTTACAGGGTGTCTGTCCTCGGGAGGTGGCAGATCTCCCTTTTATTCAAACTATGATGCAGGCTGTGACTGCACAGGCTGTAACATCTCATGCAACCATCACAAGCAACTCAACAATTAACACAACATGTTGCTAACTCAACATTACAAGCACAGTACTTGCAGAGAAGTGATCACCACTCCAGGAAGTAGCTGCTCAGTCTCTCGAGAGGGTGCATGCTGGCGCACTGGGGATATCTGGCTGTGGCGTATCAGCGAGGCAGCACCTTCCAAGCAGTCTTGGCCAACACCCTCCGCTGACAAGTCCTCCCCTTCAAGGTCGTTCCCGCACTCCATATTCTGTGGGGTGGTGGCGCCTTTGTTCTCCCAGACTTCCTTACCTGGGGTGCCTCGAAGGTATCTGAACCAGCTGCTGCTTCTAGTGAGTCCGTGAACCACTGTAATCAATGTCCCTTGACATTCAGCCACTGTTCACGGTACTGCATAATGGCTCAGGCGTCACTTATGGGTGGGGTCCCTGGTTCTCACTAGCACCTGATCACTGACGGCCATTGGTTGCTCCACCAGCCCCCTCCGGGCTGACTGCTTGAGATTTGCACGCTCCCGCTTCTCTCGGACCAGGACCAGGACGGGATTCTACCACCGCCCTTTTCCTGGAGCCGTGCTCCAGGATAGTGGACCTTACCGTCCGGCTGAAGAAGGCTTCTGCCGGTGCCACCCCGTGCTGGAGTGGGGTGAAGTGTCGTACGCCATGAGGAAGTCTGTAAGTGCTGGTGGCTCGAGCGGCTGTCGCATCTCGAAGGCTATGCAGATCGTTTTATTCAGGGTCTGGATGAACCGCTCCACATCCCCGTTGGCTCTCGGCCAGCAGGGATTTATGCACCTGTGCACCACTCCGTAAGAGTTCAAAAACAGATGGTTATTGGCCAAAGCTTGGCTACAAGTGTCCCTGCAGGGGGAGCTGGCAGGCGTAGCCGGGCCCCTCCAATGGCCTCATGCAAGGGTCCTGCAGCTTCCCTGTCTGGGCGCAATTTAGCACCTCAGGGTATTTCTCCAATCTTCCTGCTCCTTGCATCTGTTACAGGCCGCAACCTGTAATTTCTAGCCTTCTCTGCTTCCTCGCCATATCAACCTTAGTAATGAAAAGTAAGGAAATCAACACCTGCATTTGATCGCCTTGCTTGCTCTCCGCCAATATAATGTTTGCCTTCCCCCACTTCGTTGCTCTTCGTGGCTCAGAAATTATCCACCTGTTACGTGTTATGCTGCCCGCTCCGTGCCACTGCATATTGTCAAATGCTACTAGATGTCTGCCCTGCAGTGAGTTTTATCAGTCCACCTTTGCCGGGCACCGAAACTGACTTCATGCACACTCCTACTTTGTCTCATCCTGACCTATTAATGGCTGGCACGTGTCCTGTATTACATGCTTTCCTTATTCACATCTATTCTTACCTCAATTCTCACAGACATGACATACTACCTAGAGCTTCTCACCATCATAACTACTCTTCCCCTTGTCGCGGGTGGCCACCTGGGGGCTGAGCTTCACTTTATTTGGACTTCTTTGCAAGCGTTTTCAAACTAAAACTTCCTACATGGAGCACCGTACTTCTGCCGCTTAATCGGAGCACCTGACTTGCCACAGTCTCGTGCTATATGTGCATCTGATTCTGGCCATTCTGGTTCAGACCTGCAGCGGAGTACTTTATACATATCTTAACTGTCCATGACAGACCTGAAACCTGCAGCCTTCTGCTATATAGGTGCTCGGACTTGCCCATCCAGGATTCGACCCACTGCTCAGTGCTGTAAACGCTACTTCATTTTGTCTTTAACATAATATAGTGAACAGCAGCCCGTTTCTGTGTATGCAATCTAACCTCTCTGCAACGCACCCGACTTGACTTGCAGCCCTGTGCTGCACTTATCATTGTCTTGGGAGGATAGCTCAGGGGCAACGCGCTTGCCTTGGTAGCAAAATGAGGCGGAGCAACACTGGTTCGATCCCCGGGCCCGCGCTTAGAAATCTATGGGTATTAAATAACCAATCATATCATATACCTGATTTGTCCTGTAGCCCACTGCTGTTCACATAATTAAACCTGTCAGTAACATACACTATTGCGTATCTGCATAACTGACGTAATCCCTGTACCATGAGACGCGTCTTTGCCAGATTGTGAACCTACCCTAATTTTGTCATTTGTGTAAATGCATACCTGGTGTAGCCCCCCGTGCTATGAGGTGCGGCTTTTCCAGATTGGGCACCTACCCACATTTTGTCACCCCCGTATCATGAGGTAGAGCTTTGACAGATAAGGACTCCAAGAACCACCTGCAAGTTGTAACCCGTTTGCGTAGGCCTGTACTTTGTAGAATGTCACTTTGCACATACTGTAACTAGCGCCAACTCTTCACTCTGGAATGGGGATCAATTGTTACACCTCACCAACCCGGGGATTCTGTGTGCTGCAAACACGTCTTTCAAAATGGGGACAAACCTGGACCCGGGGATAACGTGAAAACTCATCCAGCACCACCAAGAAGTGCTGGTACTGAAGAACGGTGGCAAAGTCAAGGCTGAGCGCCATCCACGGGATGGACGTCCTTTCCGGCAAGACTATCGGAGGACCCTTTGCCAGCGATCTTGCCACCTGGCACCATGAACACCTGCTGATGGCACTTTCCTTTCTAGCTCTGGAAACAACACCTTTTCCCGAAGGTGGGCCATGGTCTTACAGGCCCCTTGATGGCCCACATGTGCAAGACTCAGCACCTGATCCTGTAGAGTGACAGGAATGACCAGCTGGGTTCCGCAAAGTAGGACCTGCTCTGGACCTTTGGACAACTAATTTCTCACCTTTCGGAGTCCTTGCAGGCATCTTGTTCTGTGTTATGGCAAGGAAACCTTTCCACTGTCCTGCTTGCAATTGAACCAGCAGATCCTGTATTCCTGTGTTCTGATGTGTCGCTGCAGAGATAACCACCAAGGACGTGGATCGGCGTACTGCGGCCTGGATAACCATCGCCCCCAACTCATCAGTTTCATCCACAGCCAGAACTCCAGCTCGCTCCTGAGGCATTTGATCGCAAAACAGATAATCAGCAGGATTGTCCACCCCCGCTTTGATTACTAGCGTGAATCCGTATTCCTCTAGCTGAAGCAGCCACCTATCGTGCTGGTTTGGCGTCCGAGGCACCGACATTCCCCCATGAATGGCACCAGGGGTTTGTGGTTCGTGACCCCCATGACCGGATGCCCATAGATGTAAATATGAAAGTGTTTACCCCCCACTGGACCGCAAGAGCCTCTCTCTCTATTTGGGAGTACAAGCGTTCAGTGTGGGTCAGTGCTTTGCTCTCATGCGTGACAAGTTTGTGCTCCCCTTGCTCTGAAAACTGCACCATGAGCACACCGAGGTCCACACCCATGCCAACCGGGCTAGCATCGATGACAATATTGGCATCCTTGGCCGGATTGACATACGCAATGGTGGTGTCCGCCACTAGCGCCTCCTTGGCAGCCCTGAACACCTCCTGTTCAGCATGCCCCCAACACCAGTCCTGATCCTTCTTGGTCAGCAGACGTAGGTGTCTGTGACGTGGCCAGATTGGGGATGAACCTCCCACAGGAGTTCCTGACTTCCGATTGGGATGCTGGATCTGCTGCATTCTTGATATCTGCCACTTATCTTGTGTCCGGTGATAGGCCCCCATCATGAAACACAAAACCTAAAAAGTCAATATTGGAATCTTCTCCTGTTCAGAGTGAGTCCTTGTTGAGCCAGCCTGGGCAAGTGTTCCCTGGGCGACTGCGAGTATTGAGCACCCCGGGGAGTCCTGCCAGCACACCCCTGATGGTGTTGTGGAACACCTCCCTGCCACACTGAAGCTCAGGCGTTTGTACCAGTAGTGACTGACATGTGATGAAAGGGTTGTTATCACTTGGGACTCGACGTGCAAGGGTATTTGATGCTATCCTGCCTTGAGATCCAGAGTGTAGAATAATTTTCCCCCTGCAGATCCACCAGAATGTTGTTCAGGGTGGGCATGGGTGCCTTTCTGTGCAGATGGCTCTGTTGGACAGCTTCATGTCCATGCACATGCGTAATTCCTCTAGGCACTTGGGTTTCGTAGCTATCACTATGGGTGAAACCCACAGCATGGGCCCCTCCCACCCGCTAGATGATGCCCGCACTCTCGAGTTTGAAAATGTCCTCTTCCACTTTCTTCCACAAGTACTATTCCACAGTGGCGCAGGGCCACTGGCTGGATTGACATGTTCACATGCAACCGGACCTCTTGTCCCATCAGGCAGCCCACGCCCTCAAACAGATCCTGAAATTTGGCTAGCAGTCTGTCTCATGGCGGTACACCTGAAAGGCAAAGTGCACAAGCCCGAGGTCTTCAGCTGTCGAGCAGCTCAACAGTGTGTCCTTCACCACTGGAGTCACATAGAACGTTGCATCCACCACCTCTCTGTCATGCACACCTTGGTACTAAATGCCCCCTCTAGAGGCAGCAGCAATGCCCCCATACATGAAAATGCAAATCTTAGGGGTCCTTAGCACTGGTGTCAGTCAAAGCTTGCGGAACTGAGTCTCCAGCATGACATTCATGGATGCCCCTGTGTCCACAAGAATGGACATGTCTGTATCCAGGATGGATACTGAACATCGTAGCTTCCTGTGGCGCCCTGAACCACCCAAACAAATGGCTGACACAAAGATTGCATATTTGATATCAATGGCGCCCTTAAGCCTCGACAGCACTGAGTGAACTGACCGTTGCTCCTCGTCTACAGCTGCTATCTGCCACTGCCTTGGCAGCATCGGGGAAAACAAAATAACTGAGCTACCTGCCAGGCAGCTCTGCACATTCAAGCGGAGTGGGTGGGCTAACCACATCATCCACATGTGATGCCCGATCCAGGGCAGGCTTGATTGTGCGGTAATGTACCCACACAGGCCTCGAAAGGTTTCTGATGCTCTTCTGGCATTTTCTGTGGGCCTGGCCTCGCCTGCTTGTTAACCCGCCCTTTGGCCCTCGACGACACTCTTGCTGAGACTGTATCATCTCCGGCCTTCCACCATTGGACACTTCTACATTCTGGGCTGCTCTGGAGGCCGAAAGCTCTTGCGTGCGACCCAGTTCAAGTAGTCGCTGCAACGAGACGTCCGGTCCTTCAAAATATGCCATCATAACACAGCTGAGGAGCAATGTTGAATGATTGCGCCCTTATTACGTATGTCTCATCATATAGACAACACGACATGGCCAGGCGTCACAGGAGTGCGTGGAAGCCATCTAACGATTCAGATGGCTCTTGATGAGCTTGATGCAAATGGAACCACTCATAGTCACGGTTGACTACCGTCCTGAACTACCCCTGAAGTGTCTCCTTTAGCTGTGTCATAAGAATTGTCTTGGGGCTGTGGGGTTTTAAAAATGTGGTGCACTTCCCTGCCTGCACAGAAGAGCAGCATTGCTTTAATGGCCTAGCCATCAGTCTCTTTGGTTGTGTGAAAGTACCTTTCAAGTCTTTCGTCCCACATGTCCAATCGGGCCCTAACATTGCTGGCACTCAAGAAACATCAAATCTGGGCACAGAGCATCCCACGAACCCTCTGGGGGTGGCCTGAGACATGCTTCTACTCCCCCCATACACCCGGGACACGGATATTGGGGATCTTGTGGTGGTGGATGAAATAAAGTCATCCTCCAGGGTGACATCTACCATGCTTGCAGAGTGGCTGGTGCACTGTGGGGCTACCCAGCAAAGTTGAGCAGAAGATCACCACTCCGGGCGGGGCCGACACCAACCACTAGCCGCATGAGCACACCCAACATGGGGTGGTAGCCAGGACGCCTGGATGGTTGAAAGGAGTGGACTAGGTCTCACCTTGTGATGTAGAGTCAAAGGGGGGCAGCGAATTGCTGCTCTTTCCCCCGAACAGGAAGACTTTAGTCCCCTGACAGCACGAGCACCCCTCACTGGGGGCGCTTGCCGGGAACAGGAACCACTGTGGCGTTCTATGGGTCTCCCTCACTTGCAGCCTGAAACTGCTTTTCCCCGCTGCAGCTGACTGCCGCCACGCTGCACATGGTGTGCCAGGCCCTCTGAGGAGCGCTGGATCAACAGAAGGGCCGCCACCACCGGGCACCTCCATACATGCCAACATTCAAATGCACCGGGGAGGGAGATTTCCACAGGGAAATCGGGAGATGCATATTTCCCCATACGAATGCATTGGGGCTACAGGTATTTTAGGCGGGAGACTGTGAAAAATAGCAATATTTTTCACCTAAAAATCGGGAGTCTCCCGCCTAAATCGGGAGGGTTGGCATGTATGCACCTCACTACACTGTAGGTTGTGGCCCGCTCACCCTGTGCGGCCACCAGCAGGCTTTGCAAAGCAGGTCTGTGATGCGCGCCATCACCCGTCCACCACTCGTCACAGTTATTATAAGGCCTACGCTGTTTTATCACCAATGGCGGGGCCTTGAAATAATCACGCTGGTCACCTGTGCAGTTACAGGGAGTCTATCCTCGGGAGGACAGACATGCCCTTTTATCTAAACTATGACATAGGCCGTCACCTGACATGGGTGGCGGCACACTCCGTAACAGCGTTGACATCATCTTGTCCCTCGCCGTGAGCGGGAACCAGGAAGGCTCCGGGTGCCAGACTGCAAGCGCAGCTGGATGTGGATCCCGGGAGGCTCGTTCAAGACACCAGATGGAATTACATTTACCAGTCTTTAACTGGGGTAACAAATTGAGGGGGTCTCTCATTTGGGTGTGGCCATATCGAGATGTGGGAGTCAAACATTATATTTATGACTTTAAACATCTATTCAACGTGACAGGGCTAAGAAAAGGGACACTGGGTGGTGGTGTTTAACAGATCAAAGGGGGCTAATAAAACAGGCTCATTTAAAGAACTCATTTTAAGGCGTATTTTAATAGTGGGTAGGATGGGGTGATTTTAAAGGGGGTCAGCTGGGGCTATCTGGGTGTGGTTCAGGGGAGGCACATGAGCATCTTGGTGTGGGTCTGCAAGGGGAATGGGGCACCCTGGTGTGGATCTGGAGGGAGGGGTGGGAGCACATTGGTGTCGGTCTGGAGGGATTGGTGGGAGCACATTGGTCTTGGTCTGGAGGAAGGTATGGGTCTGAAGGATGGCATGGGAGTGTTGGTGTGTGGAGTGGGATATGGGCATCTTGGTGTGGATCTGGAGGGAGGGTTGGGGGCACTTTGGTGTGCATCTAGGGAGTAGAATAGGGCATCATGATATGTGTCAGGAGGGAGGGGTTGGGATCATTGGCGAGGGACTAGAGGGAGGGATGGGGGCATCTTGCTGTGGGTCTGGAAGGAGGGATGGGGGTACATTTGTGTGGGTCTGGGGAGATGGATGGGGCACATTGGTCTTGGCCTTGAGTGAGGGATGGGAGTACATTGGTCTTGGTCTGGAGGGACACCCAGAGGACCTGAGGGGTGAGGACCTAATACAGAGAAATGATCACCCACCCAGAGGACCTGGGGGGGTGAAGACCTAATAGGGAGAAATTATCACCCACCAAGAGGACCTGAGGGGCGAGGACCTAATAGGGATACATTATCACCCACCGAGAGGCCCTCAGGTGTCAGGACCTTATAGGGAGAAATGATCACACACCAAGAGGACCTGAGGGGTGAGGACCTAATACAGAGAAATGATCACACACCCAGAGGACCTGAGGGGTGAGGAACTAATAGGGATACATTATCATCCACCCAGAGGACCTGAGGGGTGAGGACCTAATAGGGAGAAATGATCACACACCCAGAGGACCTGAGGGGCGAGGACCTAATAGGGAGAAATGATCACACACCCAGAGGACCTGAGGGGTACGGACCTAATACAGAGAAATGATCACACACCCAGAGGACCTGAGAGGTGAGAACCTAATAGGGAGAAATGATCACACACCCAGAGGACCTGAGGGGTGAGGATCTTATAGGGAGAAATGATCACACACCAAGAGGACCTGAGGGGTGAGGACCTAATACAGAGAAATGATCACACACCCAGAGGACCTGAGGGGTGAGGAACTAATAGGGATACATTATCATCCACCCAGAGGACCTGAGGGGTGAGGACCTAATAGGGAGAAATGATCACACACCCAGAGGACCTGAGGGGCGAGGACCTAATAGGGAGAAATGATCACACACCCAGAGGACCTGAGGGGTACGGACCTAATACAGAGAAATGATCACACACCCAGAGGACCTGAGAGGTGAGAACCTAATAGGGAGAAATGATCACACACCCAGAGGACCTGAGGGGTGAGGATCTAATAGGGAGAAATGATCACCCACCCAGAGGAACTGAGGGGTGAGGACCTAATAGGGAGAAATGATCACACACCCAGAGGACCAGAGGGGTGAGGACCTAATAGGGAGAAAATGTCATGCGCAGAAGGAAGGTCAGGCACACAGCTTTACATAACATTCATACCTCCGGGGACTCCCTGACACATAACACAGCTAGACTTCCCAAATCACAGTCAGCCCTTCACATGGTCACGCTACTTGGGGTGCGAGGGAAGCGTCACCAGCTCCAAGGCTCTGTCAGAGGGCGATATTATTTGTTCCCTCGTTTCCAGTGGCAACTGCCATGGAGATTGCGAGCGGGCTGGAGCAGGAGCAGTCGGCAGCAACCACTTCCTGGTTCCGGGCCGAGTTCCCGGTCACTTGCCGTGAGCTCCGCTCACGTGATTGTTAGGGAGAATTCTCTGTTTAGGCTGAATTTCCCTACCTAGTGAGTCCCCCAGCAGCTTTGCTGGATTTCTAGGGTTTCTTTTTTTCTCCTGCCAAGAGTGAGACTCTTTTACCCTCACTCTTGGACATGTTGAAGTGTGTTTTCTTGGTTAAACCTTGTGTTGAATGGGCTATGGGGTCTTTTACTCCATAGGGCCTCATGTATTTTTGTGATGTGGGTTACACAGCACCCTCTGTGCCGTGACCCAGGGGTGTCCTAGGGACTCCCCAACATAGACTCCATACCCTGGGACTGACTACTGTCTCCCAGGGCATGTAAAGTCACCAAAGACTTTGCTAGTCTTGAATCCTGAACAGAACCAGTACAAACCATCATATTGTGGACGTACTGGCTGGGGCAATTCGATTGCCCCAGGGTCTGTTAGTCGAGGGGGCACGTCTCCGTCCCCCCTGATCGAGTTTTGGCTGGTGGCAGTGGAAACTACTTTTTATATTCGACCGCGAATATTTCCCTATGGGATTTCCCATTGTTTTAGGCTAACACATTTAATTATTTATTTACGGTAGCCTTAAACACACCGCCGGTTTATATATTTATTCTTATAACTCCGGTTGGGACTTTTTGCCAAAACTTGATTCTAAAATGGCGTTGGCGTTCGCCTCTGTAACTCTGACCCAAAGTGGAGCCCTTTGTTCCACTTTTGGCGGGCTTCTCCACAGAAGCCCTCCAAAGTGGTGCCACTCTGTCTGGGGTACTTAGGAGGGGTGGAGGGGGATTTAGGCACCCTGGACTGAGTTACCTTGGTAACTCAAGTCGCACTCTGTCTTGATTGGCCCAAGTGGTGAGCCGGCCGGCTCACCACTTAGCATGTTTGAGTGACAGCTAGGCTGGGTGAATGGGGGTTTGCTGCATAAAAGCAGGGCTTTGGGGACTGGAACTTCAGAAGTCGCCACAGGACCAAGAATCCGACGAGGGAAGAGCTGAGCCGACCTGCTTCGACGACACCACCCGGTGGAGCCCTGCTGAACCGTCTCACCACTTTTCCCGACGACCGAGGAGAACTCTTAACGGAGTGGCTCCTTCCCTTGACTGGTGGGGACAACCAGTTTTCACCTTCTTTTCGCTTCTCGAGGTATCTCGTGGCCGCCTTGCCAGTGCCAAGCACCCCGGCAACCGGAACCCCACCACTTTTACCCCAACCACGAAAGTCGGTACAACCCTTTAACCGGAGGACTCCGCGGCTGGTTTCTTCCCGGGCAGTGCAACGACCCTCTTCTTCTGCTCTTCAGCGAGAACTTCTTCTCCCCTGACCGACGTCGAGCCTTGCTGCCACTGCCTGGAACAACTGCCACCGCTGGAGGATCCTTTCCGCTTAAGGTACCGTGTTCCGCCTGGCTTCCCTTGCCACCGACTGTACGGGGTAGATTTAGCCCCCGGCTTTCGAACCTGGGAGTGCCTGGAACACCCTGGCTAAACTTTCTAAGCCACTCTAAACTCTTTCTAACTCTTTGCAAAACTTTGAATCCCTAATAACAGTGTGATCTTGGGCACATTTTCACTCCGGCTACTCTAAGAGTGGGCCCTGCCTAGTGACTTTTGCTCACCTGTGACTTTGTGCTTCTTTGAGCCTATTGCAAGTGTTCTGGACCTTAGAGTGGTGTGTTTAACCCATTTCTGTTTCTTTTTATCCCCTTTCTTGAACCTACTAGAGTGTCATCTAACGTTAAGCGCTCACCTCTGTTTTAATTATGTGGTGTTAACCTAGAGTTGTCTAGATAGGAGTAAGGGTTGAAACTGCTTTCATTATAACTGTGTTTGAAGTGTTTTTACTATATTTTGCTAGAGTGATTTCAACTTATGTGTGTTTAATAAATAAATAACTATATACTTTTGAAACCAAGCTCTGGTCAGTGTTTGCTTGTGCTATTGTATTTGAGTACCTATTGTGTATACTTTACATACTGCCTAACTCTTCTTGAGGGAAGTCTGACTGCTCAGCCACAGCTACCAGGTAAATCTGGGTGGTGCGGACTGCTACCAAGTGGGTTTACTGCTATACCTGTAGTCTTAAATCTTTTGCAGTGTTCCCTAAGGGAACTGCACAGGTTTCTGCCTAACACTGGTGTACAGCGGTGGGATTTGTATTAAGTATACATTTTAGTGTGCTTTAGATACCTTAGTGCAACTAACCACAAAGCTTAGCACTATAAAAGTAAACCTCTAACATGTCAGTTATAGAAAGCTATAGTCAAGAGTCCCTTGCAGCCAAAACTGCTGATTGTTTAAGAATGCTCTGTAAACATAAAGACCTCCTGACTAAGGGCAAGAAAATGGAGCTGATTGAAAGATTGTTAGCTAACCAAAGTCTGGGTGAGGGTTCAGAGGAACCTACCACTCCAGCAACTGTAGATGACAGTATTGAAATTAACATGGAGCAAAATGTTGATGATTCTGAGGAAGAGTCAGAAGAGGAGGGTGAGGCTGTTGTGACTGTCCCCCCTAGGCCTCTGCCTGCTCTACCTGCTGTACCTACTGGACCTTTACCAGGTCCCACATTTAGTCCTCAGTACTTTGAACTGGAGAAAATGAAACTAGAATTAGAGTATAAGAAACTTAATGCTCAAACTGACAAAGAACTAAGGCTAAGGGAAATGGAGCTCAAGTATGACTTAGAAATGAAGAAATTATCTGTTGAAAATGCTTCTCTCTCTGGCTCATCTAGAAGTTCCAGTCCTAAAAGACCCCGGATGCCTAAAGAATTGGTTGGTATGTATGAGCCTAGGTTGGATGTGTTGGATTGGTTGTCTCTGTTTGAATATAATCATGGGCTCCAGAACATCACAGGAAATGACTTACTCACCTGGTTGTTCTCTAGGCTTCCCCCTGTTGCAACTGATGTGGTAATGGAGATGGGGGAGGAGAATAGGAAAGAGTATGAATGTGTGAAACTAGCTTTGATAGCTAGGTTTGGGAAGACCCCTTCCCAGTATCTTAAGAGGTTTAGGAGCCTCAAAAAGCATGATGGTACCCCTTGGGCTACCTGGGTGAGTGAAGGGTTGAAAAACTTAGAGGGATGGATTAAGGGTTACAAGGTGAACACTTATGAAGGTATGAAGAATTTGTTTATGTTGGAGACTATTTATGATGCCTGCTCTCCTGAGCTCAGACAACACTTGGCTGATTCCAAGGAATTAGATTCCCGGAAACTGGCTAGGGCTGCTGACTTGTGGGTTGCCAACAGGGCCACTCACAAGGATTCTGGGGTAACTCAGAAGAAGGATGGGGAGAAACAGCCAAAAACCGACTCCAAAGAGAATTCTAATAATTCCTATCCCGAAGAGGGCCCCAAACCACAAAATAACCAGGGTAAGCCACATGGGAAACCTATTCAGGCTACTGTACCTTCTGGCCACAAGCCAGAAGGAGGTCAGAACAAGCCACCCTTCCAGAGAGCATTTGGACAATGCTATGTCTGTCAGGGTACTGACCATATCAAAGGAGATCCCAAGTGCAAGGGTAAACCTGCAGGGATCAGCACAGTCTCCTTAGCCTTCACTCCTGAGGATGAAGTACAGATGGCTAGTGCCCACTTTGAACTCTTTGCTGAAGAACCCTTGGGTCTTCAAGCAACTGTAAGCTTAGAGCCTATGGGTCTGGTTAGTCCCCAGAATAGGGTTGTGTATAACTCCCTACCTGTTAACTCTAAGGTGTATTATGTGGACAGTGTTCTTGTCAATGGCCAGGATACTCCTGCCAGGAGAGACACTGGGGCCAGCAGAACAGTAGTGGATGAAAGCTTCTTTCAACCTGAGGATGTGGCCAAAGCACCCAAAGGTCCCACTAAGATGTCTGGAGGCCCTGTCCAAATGGTTCCTATTCTACCAGCCCTCATTCAGTGTAACAACATGACAGTGAGGATCCCTGTCAGTGTTCAGACTGAGGTACCTGGGAAGGTCCTGTTGGGGAATGACCTAAGAACTCTAGGAGTAGTGTCACATACCCCCAGGCCTCCCAGTATGGAGAAGCAGAACTTAACCAAATTGGCTAGAAAGGCTACCTTGAAGGACCCTTCTAAGCCTGTGGGACCCTCTACTGAGAACCCCACTACAAGCCTTGGGTTTAGTAAGTTGACCTCTGACCCAGGCACCTTTCAGGATAGTATGCTAGGAACATGGGAGCCCCAACCAAGCTCCATCATTGTTCCCCTAGTCTCAGAGTCTCTGACTCCCCCTGCTTCTGAGGAAGAGGTGGATAGACCAACTAGGCCCCTATCTGGACCTGAGAGAACTGGTAATTCTCAGTGCTGGTGGAAAACCAGAAAAGAAAAGTCTAAGGCCAAAAACCTTCAGACTGTTGGACCTTCTACTGAAGACCCCAACTCAAATCCTAATATTAGGGGGGAAACTCCTAAAATAGGTAAGGGTAGATCTAAGAGGAAGGGGAAGCAGGTACATTGCCTAACCCCAACCCCTCCAACCAAGAGGCCTAAGACCCAACCTGCTCCCACAAGAGAGGTGGTGAGGAACCTTGGAGGCCCCTCTAGATCTAAGGGAATCCTTTATAAGGACCCCTTCAAAAAGCCTAACCTAGGTTCAGAAGTTGTACCAACTTCTGAGGGACTGGTCAACCAGATCCCCTATAACAAAAAGACTGATGTTCCTCAAAGGGTCTGTAGGTCCGTTAGCTTGCAGAAGAAAACCTTTGAGTTCTCCATTGAACATAGGTCAAGGTGTCACCATCAAAATGCTGATGGACTCTCTAGGATGTATATCATCGACTAGAGGTATGAGGTTCATCCAGGAGTGGATTAAATCCTCCTGTCCCTTAGTCTGGGGGGGGGGCGAGTGTTAGGGAGAATTCTCTGTTTAGGCTGAATTTCCCTACCTAGTGAGTCCCCCAGCAGCTTTGCTGGATTTCTAGGGTTTCTTTTTTTCTCCTGCCAAGAGTGAGACTCTTTTACCCTCACTCTTGGACATGTTGAAGTGTGTTTTCTTGGTTAAACCTTGTGTTGAATGGGCTATGGGGTCTTTTACTCCATAGGGCCTCATGTATTTTTGTGATGTGGGTTACACAGCACCCTCTGTGCCGTGACCCAGGGGTGTCCTAGGGACTCCCCAACATAGACTCCATACCCTGGGACTGACTACTGTCTCCCAGGGCATGTAAAGTCACCAAAGACTTTGCTAGTCTTGAATCCTGAACAGAACCAGTACAAACCATCATATTGTGGACGTACTGGCTGGGGCAATTCGATTGCCCCAGGGTCTGTTAGTCGAGGGGGCACGTCTCCGTCCCCCCTGATCGAGTTTTGGCTGGTGGCAGTGGAAACTACTTTTTATATTCGACCGCGAATATTTCCCTATGGGATTTCCCATTGTTTTAGGCTAACACATTTAATTATTTATTTACGGTAGCCTTAAACACACCGCCGGTTTATATATTTATTCTTATAACTCCGGTTGGGACTTTTTGCCAAAACTTGATTCTAAAATGGCGTTGGCGTTCGCCTCTGTAACTCTGACCCAAAGTGGAGCCCTTTGTTCCACTTTTTGGCAGGCTTCTCCACAGAAGCCCTCCAAAGTGGTGCCACTCTGTCTGGGGTACTTAGGAGGGGTGGAGGGGGATTTAGGCACCCTGGACTGAGTTACCTTGGTAACTCAAGTCGCACTCCGTCTTGATTGGCCCAAGTGGTGAGCCGGCCGGCTCACCACTTAGCATGTTTGAGTGACAGCTAGGCTGGGTGAATGGGGGTTTGCTGCATAAAAGCAGGGCTTTGGGGACTGGAACTTCAGAAGTCGCCACAGGACCAAGAATCCGACGAGGGAAGAGCTGAGCCGACCTGCTTCGACGACACCACCCGGTGGAGCCCTGCTGAACCGTCTCACCACTTTTCCCGACGACCGATGAGAACTCTTAACGGAGTGGCTCCTTCCCTTGACTGGTGGGGACAACCAGTTTTCACCTTCTTTTCGCTTCTCGAGGTATCTCGTGGCCGCCTTGGCAGTGCCAAGCACCCCGGCAACCGGAACCCCACCACTTTTACCCCAACCACGAAAGTCGGTACAACCCTTTAACCGGAGGACTCCGCGGCTGGTTTCTTCCCGGGCAGTGCAACGACCCTCTTCTTCTGCTCTTCAGCGAGAACTTCTTCTCCCCTGACCGACGTCGAGCCTTGCTGCCACTGCCTGGAACAACAGCCACCGCTGGAGGATCCTTTCCGCTTAAGGTACCGTGTTCCGCCTGGCTTCCCTTGCCACCGACTGTACGGGGTAGATTTAGCCCCCGGCTTTCGAACCTGGGAGTGCCTGGAACACCCTGGCTAAACTTTCTAAGCCACTCTAAACTCTTTCTAACTCTTTGCAAAACTTTGAATCCCTAATAACAGTGTGATCTTGGGCACATTTTCACTCCGGCTACTCTAAGAGTGGGCCCTGCCTAGTGACTTTTGCTCACCTGTGACTTTGTGCTTCTTTGAGCCTATTGCAAGTGTTCTGGACCTTAGAGTGGTGTGTTTAACCCATTTCTGTTTCTTTTTATCCCCTTTCTTGAACCTACTAGAGTGTCATCTAACGTTAAGCGCTCACCTCTGTTTTAATTATGTGGTGTTAACCTAGAGTTGTCTAGATAGGAGTAAGGGTTGAAACTGCTTTCATTATAACTGTGTTTGAAGTGTTTTTACTATATTTTGCTAGAGTGATTTCAACTTATGTGTGTTTAATAAATAAATAACTATATACTTTTGAAACCAAGCTCTGGTCAGTGTTTGCTTGTGCTATTGTATTTGAGTACCTATTGTGTATACTTTACATACTGCCTAACTCTTCTTGAGGGAAGTCTGACTGCTCAGCCACAGCTACCAGGTAAATCTGGGTGGTGCGGACTGCTACCAAGTGGGTTTACTGCTATACCTGTAGTCTTAAATCTTTTGCAGTGTTCCCTAAGGGAACTGCACAGGTTTCTGCCTAACACTGATCAGGAGTCGGCAGAGATAAAAGCGGTGCACTTTGAACCACTCGCTGCTTCACAGCTGTTTCATGACACTGTTTGGCGCTTTCGATTCACGTTTTGGATTCATTTGGAAACAGACCTCAAGACTACGGAATACAGACTGGATATTCTTGCTCCTTGGATTTGTGGTTTTGGTTTCTGCTCGGATTTACGGACTTTTGGATTTTTGGCTAACGTTTAATGGATTGTTTGGATTACCCTTCTCTGCTTTGTCAAGTTTTCAACGGTCTTCAAGGTTCCTTGAACTGCTACGGTGCTTTAAGCACGAATACCACAGTATTACGAATACATCCAAGAATCATCAGGTGTGTAGCCAGCGCTGAGTTTCTGGCGCCTGGCTTTAAGGATTGCTGACGCTTCCCTGCACCAGAGCCTCAGAGTTCCTGGCATCTATCAATCACCCTTGGGTAAGCCCTTTTACAATAACAGTTACATTGTTTGCAGTACTGTGCTTGTTTGTGCTAATACCTGAATTAATTCCACAGCTCTGGGGTCCTCGGCGGCGTCTGATCCTGCGAAACAACCACCACCTGTGGCCTCAAGGCTCGCACAGGGGGTAGTTTTCTTTCTCTCTGTGTGGAACTTCGGGACAGAGGCCTATATATTCTTCACAACGTGTCAAGTTAAGACAGAAATGATTACACACCCAGAGGACCTGAGGGGTGAGGACGTAATAGGGATACATTATCCCCCACCCAGAGGCCCTGAGGGATGAGGAGCTAATACAGAGAAATGATCACCCAAACAGAGGACCTGAGGGGTGAGGACCTAATACAGAGAAATGATCACACACAAAGAGGACCTGAGGGGTGAGGACCTAATAGGGAGAAATGATCACCCACCCAGAGGACCTGAGGGGTGAGGACCTAGTAGGGAGAAATGGTCACTCACCCAGAGGCCCTGAGGGGTGAGGACCTAATACAGAGAAATTATCACCCACCCAGAGGACCTGATGGGTGAAGACCTAATAGGGATAAATTATCACCCACCCAGAGGCCCTGAGGATGCGGACCTAATACAGGGAAATGTCCCATGGAAAGTCAGACGCATTGTCTCGTTCCCATGGCGGGGTCTCCCTACCTATTAGACCAACATGTCATTTGTTTATGTACACCTCCTTTACCACTACTGAAATCGATTCAAACATGGGTTTCGCTACATCATGAACAAGTCTCCGAGTGGGATCCGGTGTTTCATGATGGGTTACCTTTCATTCAGAATAAATTATGGTTACCAACAGCAGAGACCCGCAACCTTGCTCTGGAATGGTCCCATGATCCTGGACAAAAGAGGACGTTGGACCTCCTCAAACGTTGCTGTTGGTGGCCCTCCATGAAACGTGATGTTGAAGGCTATGTGAACACGTGTACAATATGTGCCCAGTGTAAAAATTGCAGGGGGCGCCCAGTGGGTCTCTTACATCCCTTATCTGTACCTCCTAGACCCTGGCACACAGTTTCGATGGATTTTGTCGAACCAAGGGCTCCGAAACAGTTTGGGTGGTGGTGGATTCTTTTTCTAAGCTCGCTCGATTTATTCCCTGTACTGGCATTCCGTCCACCCCAGTTCTGGCCAAACTTTTCTTTAAATCTGTCTTCTGTCTTTTTGGGCTACCCACGGTTATCATCTCGGACAGGGGGCCGCAATTCACATCTCGGTTCTGGCGGGCACTCACAGGTCTCCTGGGCATTGATTCCCGTTTCTCATCCACCTATCCTCCGGAAATGGATGGCCAGACTGAGAGGGTGAACCAGGCCATGGGACAGTATTTACGTTGTCTCATTTTGCAGCACCAACAAATATGGTTAAATGTCCTGCACCTTGCTGAATTCGCTTACAATAACTCTTTGCACGCTTCTACTGGCTCTTCTCCCTTTTATGTTCTGTATGGTCAGCATCCCCGTATCGTGCCTATTCCTGATTTCACACTTTCTGTTAATCCTGCTGTGGTTGCATGTGCTCGTGACCTGTCGGCTTTCCATGCCCAGACGCTCACTCATCTTTGCAAGGCTCCGGCGTCGTTGAAGTCTGCGGCTGATAGACGGAGGGCTGTGGCACCTTCCCATGTTGTGGGGGACAAGGTTTGGCTTTCTTCACATCACCTCTGACTGCCAGGTTGTCGCAAATTGCTTCCCCGTTTTGTAGGACCCTATAGGATTTCTGCAGTGATCAACCTGGTGGCCTATCGCCTCTCTGTTCCCGCTTCTTGGCGCATCCATCCCGTGTTTCATACCTCCCTATTGAAACCTTGTCCCGCTCCTATCCGTCTTCGCTCTGCCCCGGCTCCCGTTTCTGTGGGTGGTTCTGAGGAGTATGAGGTGTCGAACATTCTGGTGTCCCGTGTGGTTAGGGTGGTCTCCAGTATCTTGTGGACTGGGCGGGTTTTGGCCCGGAGGAACAGTGTTGGGTTCCTGTGGCAGATGTCCATGCCCCGCAGCTGGTTTCTCGTTTTCACCTGGACCATCCCGCATGCCCACGTGGTCGTGGGCCATTGGGGGGGCTCTGTCATGCCCAGAAGGAAGGTCAGGCACACCACTTTACATAACATTCATACCCCCGGGGACTCCCTGACACATAACACAGCTAGACTCCCCAAGTCACAGTCAGCCCTTCACATGGTCACGCTACCTGTGGTGCGAGGGAAGCGTCACCAGCTCCAAGGCTCTGTCAGAGGGCGATATTATTTGTTCCCTCGTTTCCAGTGGCAACTGCCATGGAGATTGCAAGCAGGCTGGAGCAAGAGCAGTCGGCAGCAACCACTTCCTGGTTCCGGGCCGATTTCCCGGTCACGTGCCGTGAGCTCCGCTCACGTGATCAGAAGTCGGCAGAGATAAAAGCGGCGCACTTTGAACCACTCGCCGCTTCACAGCTGTTTTACAACACTGTTTGGCGTTTTCGATTCACATTTTGAATTCATTTGGAAACAGACCTCAAGCCTACGGATTACAGACTGGATATTCTTGCTCCTTGGATTTGTGGTTTTGGTTTCTGCTCGGATTTACGGATTTATGGATTTTTGGCTAACGTTTAATGGATTGTTTGGCTTACCCTTCTCTGCTTTGTCAAGTTTTCAACAGTCTTCAAGGTTCCTTGAACTGCTACGGTGCTTTAAGCACGAATACCACAGTATTACGAATACATCCAAGAATCATGAGGTGTGTAGCCAGCGCTGAGTTTCTGGCGCCTGGCTTTAAGGATTGCTGACGCTTCCCTGCACCAGAGCCTCAGAGTTCCTGGCATCTATCAATCACCCTTGGGTAAGCCCTTTTACAATAACAGTTACATTGTTTGCAGTACTGTGCTTGTTTGTGCTAATACCTGAATTCATTCCACAGCTCTGGGGTCCTCGGCGGCATCTGATCCTGCAAATCAACAACCACCTGTGGCCTCAAGGCTTGCACAGGGAGTAGTTTTCTTTCTCTCTGTGTGGAACTTGGGGACAGAGGCCCATATATTCTTCACAACTTGTCAAGTCAAGACAGACTGTGACGCCGTGGGGTGTGTTGAATATGGAGGCCGCAGCCGACGACCCCGTGGCTGTATTGGTACAGGCAATCACAGTGTTGAGGGCTGATATGACAGCCACCAATACCGCTATACACCAGCGGTTAGACCTCATCCAAGTGCTCACAATCCCTTACCCGCTGATGCAGAGTTCGGTGATGTTGGTGCCCAACCTCCAGTAGCGCCACCTGTCATTCCCACAGCAGCACCTCAGGTTCCCGTACTCGTGCCCACGCCCTTTCCCTTGGCTGCCCCAGAAAGATTTCAAGGAGATCCCAGAAAGTGTTGTACATTCCTAAACCAATGCAAATTGCATTTTCTCTGTAGACCCCAGGCCTTTCTTGATTCCACCACAAAGGCGGCATTTACCATATCCCATCTAGCTGGTACAGCTGCCGCTTGGGAAAATCCGTTACTGGAAAACCACAATCTTTATGATTTTGATTTACTAGTCACAGACATGTCTCAGGTATTTGACACACGCCATAAGGCCCAGTCCCAGGATCTCGAGTTATTGGAATTATTTAAAGGAAAGGGTTCACTCATAGAATACATTGCCTGATTCAATCAATTGGCCGCTGAGACTTCTTGGCCCGAAACAAAAAAGGCAGTGGTGTTTTATAGAGGACTCAGTAATTCTATGAAGGACGCCATGGCCGTCATACCCTCTCTGCCAACACAACACATTGAATTAGCTGACCTCGCCTTACAGATAGACGCACGGCGTTCTGAACGTAAATCTGAAGCAGGGTTTCCTAATACAGTTCAGAGATCCCCTTCCACAGCTACAGGTGGTGAACCCATGCAAATAGGCGGAATTCGCAGCCCGATTTCCCAAATCGAGCGAAAACGCCGTAGAACTGACAACGCCTGCTATTATTGTGGCCTAAACGGTCATTTTGTAAAGACCTGTCCTCGGCGTCCCAAGACAAAAAAAATCTGTTTTTTCGGACTGCTCGACCCTAGGTTCGAGTGCCGGATCGAGCAGTTCATTCACTCCCTCGGAAATGATACCTGCTTTTGGGAGGGTTAGGCCAGTGGTGGTACAGGCTACTTTGAAACCCACATCAGATGTCGTTCACAGTGTCCATTGTTATTGATTCAGGTGCCACAGGCAATTATGTCGATATAATGTTGGCCAAGTCTTTGAATCTACTCCTGGTTCCCACAACAGTGGCCCTGAGGGGTGAGGACCTAATACAGAGAAATGATCACACACCCAGAGGACCTGAGGGGTGAGGACCTAATAGGGAAAAATGATCACCCACCCAGAGGACCTGAGGGGTGAAGATCTAATAGGGATACATTATCACCCACCCAGAGGCTCTGAGGGATGAGGACCTAATACCGAGAAATGATCACACACCCAGAGGACCTGAGGGGTGAGGACCTAATAGGGAGAAATGATCACACACCCAGAGGCCCTGAAGGGTGAGGACCTAATGGGCAGAAATGATCACCCACCCAGAGGACCTGAGGGATGAGGACCTAATAGGGAAAAATGATCACACACTCAGAGGCCCTGAGGGGTGAGGACCTAATACAGAGAAATTATCACCCACCCAGAGGACCTGAGGGGTGAAGACCTAATAGGGATACATTATCACTCACCCAGTGGCCCTGAGGATGTGAACCTAATACAGAGAAATGATCACACACCCAGTGGACCTGAGGGGTGAGGACCTAATAGGGAGAAATGATCACCCACCCAGAGGACCTGAGGGGTGGAAACCTAATAGGGATACATTACCACCCACCCAGAGGCCCTGAGGGGTGAGGACCTAATACAGAGAATTGATCACCCACCCCGAGGACCTGAGGGGTGAGGACCTAATAGGGAGAAATGATCACACACCCAGAGGACCTGAGGGGTGAGGACCTAATAGGGAGAAATGATCACCCACCCAGAGGACCCGAGTAGTGAGGACCTAATATTGAGAAATGATCACCCACCCAGAGGACCTGAGGGGTGAAGACCTAATAGGGATACATTATCACCCACCCAGAGGCCCTGAGTGGTGAGGACCTAATACAGAGAAATGATCACACACCCAAAGGACCTGAGGGGTGAGGACCTAATAGGGAGAAATGATCACACACCCAGAGGACCTGAGGTGTGAGGACCTAATAGGGATACATTATCTCCCACCCACAGGCCCTGAGGGATGAGGACCTAATACAGAGAAATGATCACCCAAACAGAGGACCTGAGGGGTGAGGACCTAATACAGAGAAATGATCACACACCCAGAGGACCTGAGGGGTGAGGACCTAATAGGGAGAAATGATCACCCACCCAGAGGACCTGAGGGGCGAGGACTTAATAGGGAGAAATGATCACACACCCAGTGGACCTGAGGGGTGAGGACCTAATAGGGAGAAATGATCACACAACCAGAGGACCTGAGGGGTGAGGACCTAATAGGGATACATTATCACCCACCCAGAGGCCCTGAGGGGTGAGGACCTAATACAGAGAAATGATCACCCAAACAGAGGACCTGAGGGGTGATGACCTAATACAGAGAAATTATCAGACACACAGAGGACCTGAGGGGTGAGGACCTAATAGGGAGAAATGATCACCCACCCAGAGGACCTGAGGGGTGAGGACCTAATAGGGAGAAATGATCACACACCCAGAGGCCCTGAGGGGTGAGGACCTAATACAGAGAAATTATTACCCAAACAGAGGACCTGAGGGGTGAGGACCTAATACAGAGAAATGATCACACACCCAGAGGACCTGAGGGGTGAGGACCTAATAGGGAGAAATGATCACCCACCCAGAGGACCTGAGGGGTGAGGACCTAATAGGGAGAAATTATCACACACCCAGAGAACCTGAGGGGTGAGCACCTAATAGGGAGAAATGATCACCCACCCAGAGGACCTGAGGGGTGAAGACCTAATAGAGATACATTATCACCCACCCAGAGGCCCTGAGGGGTGAGGACCTAATACAGAGAAATGATCACCCAAACAGAGGACCTGAGGGGTGAGGACCTAATACAGAGAAATGATCACCCACCCCGAGGACCTGAGGGGTGAGAACCTAATAGGGAGAAATGATCACACACCCAGAGGACCTGATGGGTGAGGACCTAATATGGAGAAATGATCACACACCCAGAGGCCCTGAGGGGTGAGGACCTAATACAGAGAAATGATCACCCAAACAGAGGACCTGAGGGGTGAGGACCTAATACAGAGAAATGATCACACACCCAGAGGACCTGAGGGATGAGGACCTAATAGGGAGAAATGATCACCCACCCAGAGGACCTGAGGGGTGAGGACCTAATAGGGAGGAATGATCACACACCCAGAGGACCTGAGGGGTGAGGACCTAATGCAGAGAAATGATCACACACCCAAAGGACCTGAGGGGTGAGGACCTAATAGGGAGAAATGATCACCCACCCAGAGGACCTGAGGGGTGAGGACCTAATAGGGAGAAATGATCACACACCCAGAGAACCTGAGGGGTGAGGACCTAATAGGGAGAAATGATCACACACCCAGAGGACCTGAGGGGTGAGGACCTAATAGGGAGAAATGATCACACACCCAGAGGCCCTGAGGGGTGAGGACCTAATACAGAGAAATGATCACCCAAACAGAGGACCTGAGGGGTGAGGACCTAATAGGGAGAAA
Organism: Ambystoma mexicanum; assembly: GCF_040938575.1. Taxonomy (NCBI): domain Eukaryota; kingdom Metazoa; phylum Chordata; class Amphibia; order Caudata; family Ambystomatidae; genus Ambystoma; species Ambystoma mexicanum. The sequence goes on from NC_090933.1 coordinate 1,381,379,972, forward strand.
TGATCACCCACCCAGAGGACCTGAGGGGTAAAGACCTAATAGGGATACATTATCACCCACCCAGAGGCCCTGAGGGGTGAGGACCTAATACAGAGAAATGATCACCCAAACAGAGGAACTGAGGGGTGAGGACCTAATACAGAGAAATGATCACCCACCCCGAGGACCTGAGGGGTGAGGACCTAATAGGGAGAAATGATCACACACCCAGAGGATCTGAGGGGTGAGGACCTAATAGGGAGAAATGATCACACACCCAGAGGCCCTGAGGGGTGAGGACCTAATACAGAGAAATGATCACACACTCAGAGGACCTGAGGGGTGAGGAGCTAATAGGGAGAAATGATCGCATACCCCGAGGACCTGAGGTGTGAGGACCTAATAGGGAGAAATGATCACCCACCCAGAGGACCTGAGAGGTGAGGACCTAATAGGGAGATAGTATCACCCACCCAGAGGACCTGAGGGGTGAGGACCTAATAGGGAGAAATGATCACCCACCCAGAGGACCTGAATGGTGAGGACCTAATAGGGAGAAATGATCACCCACCCAGAGGACCTGAGGGGTACGGACCTAATACAGAGAAATGATCACACACCCAGAGGACTTGAGGGGTGAGGAACTAATAGGGATACATTATCACCCACCCAGAGTACCTGATGGTCGAGGACCTAATAGGGAGAAATGATCACCCACCCAGAGGACCTGAGGGGTGAGGACCTAATAGGGAGATATTATCACCCACCCAGAGGACCTGAATGGTGAGGACCTAATAGGGAGAAATTATCACCCACCCAGAGGACCTGAGGGGTGAGGACCTAATAGGGATACATTATCTCCCACCCAGAGGCCCTGAGGGATGAGGACCTAAGACAGAGAAATGATCACACACCCAGAGGACCTGAGGGGTGAGGACCTAATAAGGGGAAATGATCACCCACCCAGAGGACCTGAGGGGTGAGGACCTAGTAGGGAGAAATGGTCACTCACCCAGAGGCCCTGAGGGGTGAAGACCTAATAGGGATACATTATCACCCACCCAGAGGCCCTGAGGGGTGAGGACCTAATACAGAGAAATGATAACCCACCCAGAGGACCTGAGGGGTGAGGACCTAATACAGAGAAATGATCACACACCCAGAGGACCTGAGTGGTGAAGGCGAGCGTCCCCAAATAGCATGACCCTCCCCGCATTGAGAGGCAATAATGGACTCTCCCAAAATGGGAATAAGGCTAAGACCAATTGCGGGTGAGCTTAATAGAAGTTTATCTAAGTTAAATCGGGCATGCAAAGAACTCTGCAAATTCCGAGAGCGCTCTGCCTGACAATCGCAAAGATAGTCGTTTATATTTACAAAAAGTATCATACGAACCTACACACTATAGGGGGCACATGTTCATGGGGATTGGGTGGCGTCGACTAACTATATGTGCAACTGTGATGCGTTGCTTCGTGGTTGGTGGACAACGCCGGGTGCCAACGTGGGGTGGGCAGGTCAGCTGGGCTCATCCGGGAGGTGCTGCCAGGCCAGGCATGGTCAGTGTCATTGATGGACGTCTTTCTTGGCTTTCTGCCCTAATGGGCATGTACACCCCATTCATTCAATACCGCAATGTCAGTTGTCCTGTAAATCCTACAATAGGTTATTCTACAGGTTAATACAACACAGGAGGAATGCACATTGAGTGGAATACTTTGACGATACATCAATACATGGTTACTGTTTTCCTGTTGACTAGGTGTCATTGATCATATGGTTTGGTCTCAGAGCACGGGGTGTGCTGTCTGAGTTTTAGGTCACGTTAGAAGTAATGTCAGATGCTTTTTACAATGTTGGTGCAATATTAGGTGTCTTATTTTACAAGCGCCATTAATCTGTCGCGCTTGTGTTCCTTTGCACTCTAGCAGCATCAGGGTAGTCATGGCATAAGGACTTGGTATCACTCCTTTTACATTACCCCTGGAGAAGCACATAGTAGGAGGCCAGGGGCCCTGAGTGTGTGCGCATACTGAGGGGGTTTGAGTGTCGTGACCATTTTGTCAAATAATACCTAATAACACATTCTTCTATTCTTACAGTGTTTGTAGATTTTGACAAGGGGGTCGTGCAGAAGGAATATCATTGTGATGCAATATATATATATATATATATATATATATATATATATATATATATATATATTCAGTAAAAAAAACTTTGTTAAAGGGACTTTATGGTTAAGTTGCGCTACTAAAAACCTATCAGATTCAGTAAAAAAACTTTGTTAAAGGGACGTTATGGTTCAAAGTAAAACCGAAAAACCCCTGAAATTCGGCAGTTATGGTAAGATAAGCAACCATAACTCGCACCACCATGCACTGCTAACACTAACACCCAGGACATCAAAGATGACATCACAAATGTCATTGATGACATCACTGATGACATCACATGTGCATTTACTTTTCATGAAAACTCTGTAGGAGGGATTGTTATAATGTTGACCAAAAAGTGTCAAGGATCATTTGAATAAATATCATGAGCTAATTAGTGCATTAAGCAATGCATTGATATAAATAGCATTCTATTATGACGTTCTATCCAGTATACTAAGCAACTCATGCAGAAACGTAGGCAGTGTGTGCAGCATACATGATGAAGGTGCAATATTCATAATCTTGCCATGTAGAATAATGAAATGATAACTGCTTTCTTATTAGAGTTTTGCGTACTGTGAAAAATGTAATAAGTAGCCAATAAAACCCACTTAATACATAATTACACTTAATACAGACAAAACACAAAGAGACAACAACACATACAAATATGAGTATATACAGGGACAGAGAAGTAAGCAAAGAAATGATTGCTCTGTTTCAAAGCTGCTACTTACTGTATGTGTGTGTATCACCTGATGTGACTGGACACTAAGGAAAGGAGTGTGAGTACAATGTATACAAATGTGAGCATATACAGAGAAGGTATAGTAATAAAAATAAAATTATGAGAAAGTGCTGATAACTCTAATGATTATCTTCATGCACAGAAAGGATTGCTCTCTTTCAAGCCTGTGTCTTCCGCTATGTATATGTTTCATATGATATGACTGGACCCTAAGTCTACAAATATAGTACCTTTTCAATTTTTACTTCCTGACTGTTACTGAAGAAAACTATGTGGCTTATATATGTCAGTAAAGGAAAAAAAGGGAGAGCCAGCCATGTGATGTCATCAGTGATGTCATCAATGACATTTGTGATGTCATCTTTGATGTCCTGGGTATTAGTGTTAGCAGTGCACAGTGGCGTGAGTTATGGTTGCTTATCTTACCATAACTGCCGAATTTCAGGGTTTTTTCGGTTTTACTTTGAACCATAATGTCCCTTTAACAAAGTTTTTTTACTGAATCTTCTGATAGGTTTTTAGTAGCGCAACTTAACCATAACATCCCTTTAACAAAGTTTTTTTACTGAATCTGATAGGTTTTTAGTAGCGCAACTTAACCATAATGTCCCTTTAACAAAGTTGTTTTACTGAATTTCATAGGTTTTTAGTAGCGCAACTTAACCATAACATCCCTTTAACAAAGTTTTTTTACTGAATTTCATAGTTTTTTAGTAGCACAACTTAACAATAATAACTTTGACTTTATGTACATGCAATATGGAACATACTGAACCCTTTCTACTGAATTTGACTGTCCGCGGACATGTTCGAACAACAGTACCACCACCTAAAAACTCTGGGTGGGTATGTGTAATTGTTATATCATAATATAGGAACATTTAACAAATTCACAAAGCAGCACACATACAAAGTATATGTAGTAATACTTAAGAAATGTAACCCATATATGTAACACACTAACCATTCATTTAAATACAATGGGCCTCATTACACGGTAGGCGGTAAAAATCGGCAATTACCGGCATGGCGTAATTAGCGTGTCCGCCCTCGCAAGAGGCCGCAAATTGCATGCCATTACGAGATCGCGGGCACGCGCCTACCGCCATGCCGGTAATGAGCCTACCGCCCTGCCGCTAAACTCCCCAAAAAGTCCCTTAACGGCATCCTCGAAAGCGCTGTTAGCACTTCCGACCTGCCGCCACATGCAAATAGCGGTCTCCGCAAATAGCGGTGGCCGGCATTAGCGGTCACCGCTAATAGCGGTTCCCGTAATATTGCGGAACCGGAAATAGCGTCATCGCACCGGAACAGGAAAGAGCACGGCGGCCATCTTTAAAAACACAATCCATTGCCATCCTCCTTATCCAGGACACCTTACCAGGAACCACGTTGGGAAAAACACCAAGGACACCATGAAGATGCCCAAGGCTGTTAAGAAATCGTCTGAGCGGCAACGCAAGGAGAAATTTTGCAAGGAGGAGCTCCTCATGCTAACGCAGACACTAGCAGACAATGCTCATGTTGTCTTCAACAACGACATGCGTCGGGAGACCATTGTGAAGAAGAAGGCCATCTGGGAAGAGGTAGCCCACAAGGTCAGCGCGGTAGGCACCACAACCCGCACAGTCACAGACTGCCGAAAGAGGTGGGATGACCTCCGGCTCCGTGTGCGGAACATTCTATCCGTGAACCGCAACATGGCTACGGGCACAGGAGGAGGCAGTGAATCGCCATTCAAGCTCACTGAGTGGGAGGAGACATGTGCATCAACCATCGGGGTGGAATGCATTGAGGGAGTTGGACAAATGGAGCATGGCGTGGCCGTTTCGTCCGATGGAGGTGAGTGTATGCATCAAACAATGCACAGTGAAGTGTGATGTTCCCCCCAATCATGTGTCCATATGAATGCCGTGGCTCCAGCCACAAACAGACATGCATGCATCACCACATGCCCGTACAACACAGACCCATTCATGCATGACCCACCCAACATCCCCATTACCTGCATCCACACTAAAGAGCCCGGAATGCATAGAACGGCATGAGGTATTCATTTTGCTCAAGGCAGGTCGACCCATTACTGATGGTTGTCAACATTTCTCACCCTTGCAGGTTCACACACTGACACTGAGGAGGCACGCACTTCCACACCTGCTCTCACATCCAGCAAAAAAGCAAGGAGGGATGCCACAGGGGACACCGCCACATCCACAAGGGCAGCCAGGACGATTGTCCATGACCACAGGGACAAAAGCAGCCGGAACACCAGTTGCACGCATCCACAGGCCATGGCTGCTCCCGTCGTGGCACCCACGGAAGTGTGTCTCCCAGTAGGTGAGGGCAGCATTGAGGGGATGCACTCTGCTGCCACCAGCCCAACGGGTGAAGCAGCAGCCACGGCCCCACCTTCAGATGAGGAGGACACACCTGCCATTGATGCTGATAGCCAGAGCCCCAGACCAACAAGCCCCTTACTGGCAAGCCCGAGGTACTCCTCAGGTCCGGGTAGTCATGGAGATTCACCCACCCCTGAAGGGATATGGAGCCCCCAGATATCCTCTCCTGATGCAAGTGCAATGGGACCAGGTGCATCAGCCATCCCACCAGCAGCCACCATGCGACATGACCTCTCGTCCATCTACCAGAGGCAGACCGAGATGAGTGGCCTAGTAGGTCAACATGTGGCAGAGACAGCCCGCCTGAGGGAGGACATTGCTACACTTGCACAGCAGACAAGGGAGGGCATGGAGGCATGCACCAGCCGAATCTGCAGTGAAATGGCCCAACTGCGGCAGGCCATGAACCGCATAGCAGACGCTATTGATCGTCGGTGCCCACTCCCGGCCCAGGAAGAACCAGGCCCCTCCTCGTCTGGGAGTTCACGCCAGACTAGTCCCCTGCGCCGGTCTATGCGAACCTGCGGCGCACGGCTTCGCAGCCACCAGATGACGATGCAGGCACTGGCAAATAGGGCCACCAGGATTCGTGTGCCACATGTGGCAATGGACACATTCACGTCATGAGACTCACATGGGAGTGTTGAGGGGGGAGGGGGGTAAGGGTGTGTTTGGGTGTGTTGAGGGGGGGGTAAGGGTGTATTTGGGTGTGTTGAGGGGGGAGGGGGGCAAGGGTGTATTTTGGGAGTTTGGGTTATGCACTTTAGTATCACGATATGTTCAATATACACTGTTCAGAGTTTGAAACCCAAGCGTGGTCTCCATTATTGTGTATGTGTCATTCATTGTGGACAGGGTCCTTTGAGGGCCTCGAAACATGCACCAGGGCAACAATTCCCATCTACGTCCATGCTATTTCACCTTGGTGCATGTTGAGATTACAGAATCAGATGCTGATGCATATCGTGTGCCTCCTTGGCACTGCCTGTTTCATGTCCTGCTGGGGCATTCCACCCGCACTCATCCCCAGCCACATCATACTCTTCTGGTGGTTGCATGTCAATTTCAAGTGGCATAGGCACATTTCATCATATGCACATTTTGTGATGCTCTACACATGCCATGGTTGTCTTTGCCACTTTGACACGGCCGTACAGGAGTGCCACACCCAGGCCGCTTAGGCAGCGGAGCACTGTCATTGGAAGGATGTACTATATTGTGGTCCTCTTCCTGATGGTTCTGTGGGTTCCGTACAGGGGTTAGGAGCCACCTCCTCAGTGGATGGCTGTCTTTGCCTGTATGGTGTGGGTAATGGGTGCCTGTTACGGCTCACCTCTGGTGCTGGCTGTTATTGTAGGTGCTGCACTGCTATCATGTAGTCAAGGCTGTCATGTCATGCTGCTGCTATTGGGACCATCTTGGTGTGGGAAGGGGTGTGGGTAGGGGTGTGGTGTGCTCTTTTGTGCTGCCTGTCCCCATAGCATGCACCTGTGCTGATTGTGTCCACCTGTAGTTGATGGGTACACTGCTCAGGTCTCTTAACAGGTGCTTTTCGATGCCGTTATTAGCGCCATGCCGGTAAGGGGTTTTTGGGTGTTTTACATGCCGCTAATACCATGTCCGCATGGCTTGTGATGGCCTAGTATTAGCGCCATGGAGCTAATTCCGGCATGTGGGTCGCGCGCCCGCGGCCTTGCCGCTATTAGTGGCACCGTAATTAACGGGTGCGCAGATAGCGGTGGGTCCGGGTCGTGATTTGCTTAGGGAATTAACGGTACCGGTAAATCATTACCGGTAACGGTATTCCATTACCGCACAACGTGTAATGAGGCCCAATATGTTCTAAAATGGAATATACCAAAAGAAGATAAAGTGGCTTCCAACATAATTACCTCACAGACACTCCACAACCAACAGCAAGACCAGACGTATAGACGACTCATCACATATCTTACCTGTATGTGCACTTGATTTTACTCATATATTTATAAACTTTCTGTATTAAATAAAAAAAATATATTACTTTTTTTTTTCTCACAGAAATGTGTACTACTCTGGAGTGTTACTAGAGGAGCATTTCCCACAGGACGAAATGTCAGAAGATAGTGCACCTAATGGTACACACTTTACTATATAAACCAATTAATAAATATTATTTTGTATACATTTAACATATACATTTTTTTTACACACCATACAAAAATTGCCACTACCACAGAAAAAGAAGCGGTGGATAACACTCTGGAACACATTAACCAAAAAATGGACCAACTTATGGCAAATTTTAACGATTTAAAGAACTTTGAGAAGATCACCAAAAACTACCAACAACATACCATTGTCCCACCTGTACTTGTCCCCCTCACCATATCCCACTCATCTAACCCCAAACCCTCTCCATGGACCAACACGTTTTGATGACATTTCCATCCCTTCTTCACCTGATCCCAATTATGTTGAAATCCCTAATTCTCCTGTTTTTGTTTCCGTTTCTGCCCCACCTTCTCAGTCATAAATTGTTTATTTATGTCAAATAAAGTTGTTTTTTTATATTGTGTTGTAATTACTTTCAGTTCTTTGTGTTAAAACCAATTTAGGTGTCCACGGACAGCGCGGTTGTTTGGAAATGTTCGTAAGTAAACGAAAATGTAAGTGTCCTGAGGACACTATATCTGTCCGTAATGTTCTCATGCAAGTTGAAACTGTTCTAAGAACACTCGTACTGTCCTGAAATGTTTGTAAATAAACGAAAATGGAGGTGTGCTGGGGACGCTATGTCTGTCCGTATTGTTGGCAAGTAAGTTAAACTGTGCTAAGAACAAACAGCTGTCCGTAACTGTTCGTTTTATGTGTGACACACTTTTAATTAGTTCAGGACCCGAACACTGTCCGTAGAACATCAACAAGCATGCGCAAAACAATGTCCTACATTAGGTGTCCTCCGGACGGCCGCTTCCTTAGAGAACATGCTCATGAAGCAATCATGTGACCGTGCCCACGCTGATCGTGTGTTCTGAATGCGGACAATGTTTGTATCCCCGAACAGTTTAAAAGTACATTTCCAAGTAATCCACAATATATCTCATTAAAAACTCACCATACCACAAATCCCACATACTAATCCTAAGTTTCCACATAGTTTTTGTGACTTTTTGAACCTTTTTTGGTGTTCGATCTGTCTTGCGGACGGCGCGCATGTCCGCGAACCGTAAACAAGCACCCCTATAAAAGACCACGCCCTAGAGCTCATTCTCATTGTGTTGCTGGCTATTCCACAGAGCACACTGCATTTTGCTGCATACTTTGCAGGTTTTGAGATTTCCATCTCCAAGACGATGACATCCATGGCTCCACTATTGCCACCTGGTGCTACATCTGCCTCAGCACCACCCTACCCCCTCCACCACCACCATCTCCCCAAGGGCCTGAAGAGGGGAACAGGAGTGAGGATACAGAGGAGGAAGAAGAGGATGATGAGAATGAGGTAGAGGAAATCCCTATTACCCGCACTAGGCATGAGTCTTGGGTGTGGCGGTTATTTACCATTCATGGGAATGGTCCTAAGGCTCGTGCGAACCGTGTCACCTGCAATGATGGTACTCAGTCGCGGGAGGTATGGTGCGTACAGCTTTGGGACCACAACCATGAGGCGACACCTGAACTCATTCCACTCTACTTCATCCTCTGTTTCTGATCCTGTCACCACTAGGAACACCTCTGTGAGACAGCGTCTTCCTCAAGCTGCCTCACAGGCCATACAGAATTCTGATGACCCTTACCTTTCGAGGGTCACAGTTGTATGTATGTACTGTGACACAGTACTCTGCAGGGGGGAGTAGCTTCGGAGTGCTTTTGAGACTATCGTCTCAGAGCACGAGAAGACCTGCTCACTACCCAAATAAAACCCACTCTACATCTTCCTCTCTCAGCTCGCCCTTTCTTATCCCTGTGGTTGGTGTCCCCCCCTTTTCCCTCCTTTCCCCTCCTCTCCTAGTGTGTCGTGTATAAAAAACCAAAAAAATACAAAATAACAAAAATCAAAAAAAAATAAGGCTCTTTTCAGAGCCGCCTTTCACAGTTAAAAAATAGAAGTGAAGATAAATAAAGCAGGGCCCTTTGTATATCTTAAAAGTCCACGGACAGTTCGCAAACATAAAAAAGTGGGGTGCTACCCTATTGTAACCATTGCATTTTTCTCTGGGAGCAAGTGGTGGCTCTGAAAAGAGCCTTTGGGAGGTGTTTGTATGTCAAAAATTATAAATACTTAACACCTACTTCAAAATGGATGCTGTATTTCTAAAAAAGGTCACAATGCATTTTGTACATTTCTCAGAAAAATCTGATTGCCAGCATAAGTAAGATGGACTCCATCTCTGCGAAAAATGTATGTACTACGAAACATAATATTTTCATTGTGAAAAGAGGACATGCTAAAATCTCTTAGGAAGGCACAAACAGCGTTATTGACATTACGCCTTGCTTTCTCCATTTGTGGACCACATGAGAAAGAACAAAGCCACATTTGTCTCTGCGCAATCTGTGAAAAAATTACTTTGGAGTTTGGAAACATGTCCATGATCTTCTGAAGTCCTTCTTTCATTGCAAATTCCAAAGAAATTCCAGACACATGTCCTAAACTGTTCCCTCCACAATGAATTACAATTATGTCTGGATGTTCCTCTATCTTCAAAGTTGCACAGAGAGGTAGCAAGTCCAACCACTTCATTCCACGCACTCCATGCCAGTGCACTTCCACATGTGGGAATCCAAGATCTATAGATACTCCACAGCTTTCTGCATGCACCTTCAACCAATGTATCCAGGAGTCTCCCAAAATCCACACAATCTGTTTTTTGAAACACTCAGCCATAACTATCTGTTCTTCTCTCAGCAAAAAGAATATCTGAGAAAACATCTCCTAGCACAACACACTCACTAAACTTTACTGACCAATCCCTTGCTACATTCAATCTCATTTGCATGCCTCCCCACCCCAAATTCCCCGGATGTAATACGCAGTGTCCTAGAACTACCGCCATGTCTGCGAACATATCGTAACCTTGACAGCCCTTCTACCATTTCCACTTCACTCTCTGTACCATTCCCTCATTTGATGCAGCTAAGAAATCACATGACCATCCACCAATCAAGTCCAAGACCTCTACATGTAACTGCATCATCATAGATCAGCACTGCAAATGTACGGTGAATCTCTAGGAGTACAAGTCTCATACCATTGACAAGCACGATCTACGAGAAATACTATACAAGTCTTCAAGATTTCTACTTGCAGCTTCGTCCATATCCATATGCATGAACACAAACTACAGGAATTCATATTTTCTATACAGTACATGAACACATTTTCTAACCGACTTTTGCCTTGTATAATCTGTAAAATGAATCTACGATCATTTTTTCATTGTCCTAAAATGAACTGTGACTTACAAACCTTTATACCGTTTAATTTCTTCATGCACACACACACACACACATGCAAATAATGTTAAACCAACATTTTTGAAATAAAATATATAGACTACATATAATCAAACAAAATTACATGCACACTCTATGATCAAATCTCAAACAATAATATTTATACAAACACATAATTGATTTGAATTTTTTCAATTTATATAATTACTTACATTTATATAGGACAAGCGGGCTATGACATTGACTCACTATTACGTGGAAAAGCAGGCTATGACATTGACTCACTATTACGTGGAAAAGCTTAGTTACAAGAATAGTGGTATACAGTGGTACATTATGAATTTCACAAGCCATAGTAAAGATATTTTCTTTCCTACAGTTAGTCATAAGATAGTATTAATGGTTTTGAGGAAGGCACTGAGCATTTCAATTGAAAATATCTATGTCTAAATTAAACACAGTGCTATATACAAACCAAATTACTAATTTCTTTCTTTTACAATTGCAGTGAAGATCATTCTCCAGAAAAGAAGCAGCCGAATTTGAAGTACAAAGAACAACTAAGAAGCAAACTGCTCATTTTAGAAAAAAAGTAAGTAAAATGTTACTATAATATTTGAATTATTACTCAAACACACTGTAAGGTTAATTCATGCTATTTCTGTGCCTAAAAATAGAGATTCTGCACCATTCTGAACAAAAATCCCCCCGTCTTAAACAGTGATTTACTGGCAGAATGGCCCACAACTTCTTATTTTTCGACACACAAATTACCCAACTCAGCTGCTAGAATTTAGATGTTGTAGAACAAACAGCAGTTTTAATTGTATAGCTTTAGATAAACGATTTATACTTTTCCAAACCACTGGCTTACTTTTTTCTGTCATCTGAACCCCAGTTTAGTAACACATTAATTCAAGAATACCCATCTCTAGTAGTTGTACTTCCCAAAGCACAATCACACACCATTACATACATCTTTATCATCTTACTCAAACACTCATGCACACAACACACATGCATTCCAGAACACCCCAACCCATACCTTCTGTATTTTTTTCAACAGACCCTAAAGAATGCCTACCAAAAAGCAACTCTGTAGAAAGGAACGCAGAAGTAGAGCAAATGAAAAGAAAACTCTCCAACATAAACATCCATCTATAGCAGAATTTGTAAAAAAAAGTTGAAACACAACAGCTAATACAGTCATGTAGTGAAACAGAAGAAGTTTCTAGTACAAAATCTTTGCCTCCTCTATGAAAAAGTAAAACAAACCAAAAAACAATTAACAGAAAATCAACTATCACTACAAATAAAACTTCTGTAAATCTTGATGTAGTACAAAGTAGGCATACCAAGAAAAGTATTTTAGCCAAAATGTTCCGTCACAAAGTCCTTCAAAATCTTATGAAAACAGGAGAGAAACCAGGTTCAACACTTCAAACCTATCGTAGAAAAGTAATCTTAGAAGCGTTGATAGACAGTGCAATAAATCTCAAAAGAAAGTTATTTATTTTAGTGTTAAACACAATAAAACCACTAACAAAACTAATAACTAAATTACAAAAAAGACTTCTCAATAAACGAAATGTCAACAGAAATAACTTTTTAAATATCTGTGGAGGTGAATGGAGTCACACTACAAGCACAGAACCATACTTTAATGAAGAAGCGTACAAACAAAAGCAAACAAATACAATTGCCATACATAGCAGTGGTCGAGGTTATGAAAAAGTTAATAATACCATAATGGAACAAGAAGCACTCTTTACAAAAATATGCCCTGAAAACGTAGATTTACCCCTCCATTCAACTGAATCAGAACATCTAGTGTACAAATGGCCATGCACGTCAATGTGTAACATTCCCAAAAAAATGTTCAAGTCTTTACGCCAATTCCTCAATCAATATGTGAAAAGCAAAGACAAAATCAAAATTAAACTACTGCAAAATATGGATGCTTGTCCAATATGCAAGTACACAGGACTACAAGGACATTCATTGGCCTGCATTACAGGACCTACTTGCAAAACAACCTTCCATGATATCAAAAGGATATCAACACATCATGCAAGTATAAGAAATCTAGTTTATAAACTGTACTATGCAAAAAGTCCTGCTTTAGCACTAGCCAATTTAAATAAAATTCTTCTACATGGTACAGCAAAAGACCTCCTAGAAGAAATCGACTATATCCAGACAAAATATTTTGGAAGTGAAAGCCACTTACAAGATGAATTAGCTGTAACCAACTTCATAGCAATTCTGCACATGGCAACCTTTCACTACACACATACAAAAAAGAAATACTAAAATTTGAAAGTACTTCAGCTGAAGTACCAAACCACGTGTGTGTATGTTGCCGCAAACCTTTTTATAAAAGTAACACAAAAACTGTAGACCTATCATACAAAATAGAAGACAATGAAGAATCTAAATGGTTTGAATTAGCTCTCTACCTTAAAGCAGAAAACAAATACGAAATAAATGACCCCATAATACTTTGCAGTAACAGCACTACAAAACTAGACAACAACCAAACTCCTTCACGTGCTATCACAAATAACTTGGAATTATATCCACTACCAAAACCCCTTCAACAACTTAATTTATATGAGAGCATCATAATTCAAACAGTGCACCCATTTCAAGCAATAATACGCCTTCAACCAAAAACTGCTAAATTACCTCCCTTTGAATTAGTGAAAGGTATTCGTGAAAAAGTAGTGTATTTACCATTATATCTAAAAGAAAATGTGCACACTCTAGGAGTGCAACGTCCAATGCAACAATCTTTAATTATCTTGGTAAATGGAGTACCTACAAAAGACAAAAAAAATTTGGCAACAACTGGTAGATTTACATAAAGGTAGAGAAGCCCTGCAATATCTTAAAGAGAATAATGAATACTACAAAGAAATTAATATTGAAGAAAACTTACAACTGAAATAATTCAAGAGACACAAGAAGATGGTCAATTTCAGCTCCTAGATCCTGCTACAATATCAAACGCTTTAGACCATTGTACAATTCATCCATTGCACTCTAATGACACCATAGAAGATGCACTGGAAACGTACCAAATGTGTCAAACAAAAGGATCACCAATCAGCATATGGGAATAAAGTATAGACGCACGTGCTTTTCCTCTACTCTTTCCGACTGGCAAAGGAGGAAGATATGATGATAGACCTATTCAAACATCAGCATCAGAATATCGCTCATTACAAATGTATTCTGAAGATCCCAGATTTCGACAAAATGTGGAATACATATTCCACCTACTCTTTGAAAGTGAACTAGCAACTTTATGTTACGGAGTTGCACACATATTAAAATCAGGATCACACTTTCAAAATATGACAGCTACACAATTATTACAAAAAGTTCAACAAAAAGATGAGGTTTTACAAGCAAATCTTACAAATCTATTAGCAAACATGCGTGGTACTTAAGAGTACTGGTTTCGACGTCATGGAGATGTACGTTGTATGATCAGAAACCTTGGCCCACCCACTTGGTTTGTTACATTAAGTTGTGCAGAATATGCATGGGAAAATTTACATGCTTTCCTACGCATATCAAACGAAAACAAAACAAACATAGATATACTAACACCTGGAGAACATTGTTCTCAGCATCCTGTTAATGTTTCAAGATATTTTCACCATAGCTTCATTGCTATGCTACATTTTATTTGTAATAAAACTGTTCCTCCCCTTGGAAAAGTGCAACACTTCTTTTGGAGAAAGGAATACCAAGCCAGAGGAGCACCACATGTCCACATGCTTTTATGGATTACATATGCTCCTAAATTTGGTCAAGACAGTGATGCCACTGTTTTATAGTTTATTGAAAAATATGTCACTTGTGAAATTCCATCAGAATCCACAAATAGTGATCTTCATGCAAAAATTTTACATTTCCAAAGACACAAATGTGGCAAATACAAAAACAAAGGGAAATACTACACCAAATGCCGATTTGGTTTCCCTAGACCAGTTACAAATACAGGGCAAGTGAACAACCTCATGTCTTCAGTTAGACATAGTGTTAAAGGTAAGTCACCTAAAAATACATATTGCATAAAAAGAAAAGAAGAAGAAAAATATATCAATGATTACAATGCAATCATTGCCCACTTATGGAATGCAAACATAGATGTGCAGTACATTGCAGACAATTCTACTGCAGTTGCACGATATGTCACAGCATACCTAACCAAATCAGAAAAGACAGAGCTCCAAGACCTCTGGAATGACCTGTCATCAGATAAAACAGTGTCTCAGAAATTATACAGCTTGGGCATAAAAATGCTGTCCCATAGAGAATGTGGATCCTATGAAGCAGCTGATCGATTAACTAACTGGTACTGCATTGTATGGTAAATCTGCAAATATAGTTTGGCTAAGACTTGGTCCAGCTAAATCTAGAAAAAGAGTTCTAAAATCATACGAAGGTATAGAAACAATAGCCAAACATGATCCCAACAGCCAAGACATTTTAAAAAACAATTACTACCCAAATAGGAGTACCACTTTGGAAACCATGTGTCTATACCACATAGCCCAAAACTACACATGCAAAAATAATATAAAACCTGATGAACAAAACCGTAAATACAAAGTGACAAACTGTGAAGGCAGATTAGTAAAACTCACCAAACCAAATTTAATTGATCATATCAAATTGTCATTAAAGACTCCTCAACATAAAGAAGTATATTAAATATCCCTGCTACAACTCTTTAAACCATGGAGAAAAGAAGAAGAAATACTAGATAAATAGGACTCATATGAAGACGCTTTCAAAGCAAATGAAAGCAGTATAACTGATGTAAACTTTGCACAGTACAAAACAATGTTGCACAATGAACAGCAACACAAAGAAGAACTCCAGGCCCAACTAGATAAGGACACTCCTGACAGTAGTCAACCTTCTGTCACAGGAAGCCAAGAACCACTGGGAGACCCACTAATAACAAATGAGGCAGAATTAGCTATGATAGAAGTAGAAAACACCATGTGTCAGTATGAAGATAACGAAGACTTAACTATACTACAATCAAAGCTAAACAATGAGCAAGGTAGCATTTTTCAAGAAGTAACAAAAGAAATTGCACATGGTGTACAACATGAAAACAAAGAATGCACCTGTCAAAATTACAAACCTATACTATTGTATGTCAGTGGAGAAGCTGGTTCTGGCAAAACATTCCTAATCAAAATCATCAGTAAGTTCCTTCAACAATTGACAAACAACAAACTGTCAGCTGTTGTCACTGCCCCCACAGGTTTAGCTGCCTACAACATAGGTGGTGTCACTTTACACCGATTACTACTCCTGCCAGTAGAACACCAAAACAAATTAGATTATTACAAACCTTCTGCAGAAGCTGCAATGGAACTACGCAGAGTATTGAAACAAATGAAAATGCTTCTAATAGATGAAGTGAGCATGGTGTCCAACCTAATGTTGGCTTTGATTCACCTCAGATTACAAGAAGTACTCAAAACAAACTATGAAGAGCTCTTTGCAGGAAAACACATTATTGTTTTCGGAGATCTTCTTCAATTGACACCTGTAAAAAGTGAGCCTATTTTTAAAACATTAGGACACAAACTCTGCCGTAAAACTGTTGGCAGCATTGGAAATGTCAACCTTTGGCAACATTTCCAATACAGAGAACTAACAGAAAACATGCGCCAATCTGCAGATCTCACTTATGCCAACATCTTAAAAAGTATCAGAGTTGGTATACTTTCTAAAGAAGAGGAAGCAATATTGAAAACCCGGCACATTCATGCACTTTATGGTGATAATGCATGTGCTACAGATATTATGGAACAATTAGCCCACAAAAATGTCAATTGTATGGCCTTAATGCCAACTCTTGCAAGCTGTTTCAAATTCAATGAAATAATGTTAAGTAAAGAAATGCAACCAATAATGGAAATTAGCGCCACAGACAAACTAGATGTACATGGAATGACACTACCCATGTGTGACCAAGCCACAACAAGACTAAATAGTTTAGAAAAATCAATCTTTAACACAGCAGGCTTGGTAAAGATATTAAAATGATCCTTAAATTGCAGAGTAATGCTGAAACGTAACCTTGACGTGGACCAAGGACTAGTTAATGGAGCACTGGGTACAGTTGTTGGCTTTCAAACATACCCACGTGACAACAAAATTCAGTTTGTCAATATTCTCTTGACAAACTTTCAGGAGTAAAAAGAATAGGACGCTCAACAGCTCGATTCCTTCTCTTCAAAGACATGTATGTACGCAGAGAACAATTTTCTCTAACTCTTGCATACGCAGTCACCATTCATAAATCACAAGGTCTTACCCTAGACAAAGCAATGATAGATAATGGTCACACAGTCTTTAAAGAAGGCATGAGCTACGTAGCACTATCACGCTTATGTACACTTGACGGTCTATTTCTAATCAACTTTGATGCAAGTAAAATAAACGCTGATATTCCTTGCATTTTAGAATACAACAGACTTCGTTCACTATACACTCCCCATCTAAACACATATTATGTTCCACAAAAAGTAAAACATTATAAAAGAAAAGCAACAGGATGTCACTGCAAATCCTCCAATGAGAGTAAAAGAAAGTAATACTTCATCAAGTGCCACAAGCAAAAAAGAATCAATTAGGGAAAGTAAACCAGGTACTTCTTCAAAGAAGGAAGACAAACTCCAAAAAAAAGCAGTCAGATACAGAACTACCTGGTCCATTTAAACTCTCAAATATAGTTGGTGTAAATTGCTACGCAAATGATTCTATTTCAATTACCACCAATTGTTGAGAACATTTACTTACACAGTACAGACCCATTGTGGTTGCAAATGTTAGTACTTCACAGAAACGCAGCAAACAATCCTGACAACACGTATAGTGTTTATGGAATAAGACAACAATTGGACTACTGTGCTGGAATGGTGAAATTCACTATAAACTCACAGGAAGATCCACAAGAATTTCTAATGTACTTACTATTAGTACTGGAAAACAAAAACATCCTATAAATGTGGAAATATACATGCACTCTCTGCAACAATGTGACTCAAGAACAAATTCCCAATGAACGCTTCGTGTATATATCAATACCTAATTGTGAATCCGTTCCATTTCAGCAACTTGTACAAAATGAAAACCATGGTAGATTATGTTCGACCTGCAATTCAGATAATCGCTCCACGTTAGTAATACAAACACATAGTAAATACGTAATACTAATGCTTCTACGTTACAATGCAGATGGTACCAAAAACAACTGCAAGCTGACTGGATTCACACATGGTCAAATATCACTTGGTAGGAAAACCTTCACAACAATAGGTATAATCTACCACGCAGGAGCCACAACCAATTCAGGGCACTACACTGCATATATAAAAAAGAAATGTGGATGGTTTGAAGGTAATGATAGTACCATTACTCTAAAGCAGATATTACCAGCAAATCTTACAAAAGCTTATTTAATGTTCTTAAAACCAAAATTTTATAACTAAACTGTAGTTAATCCTTAAGTACACTTGTAGTAAAAAAATAAACTGTCACAATATTCCAAAAGCTATCTAACTGCCCAAAGATGCTACAACAACTAATCAGATAAATTAATACCACTCAAATAGAGAAAAAAACAGACAGTTAGAATATGCCAATTGGTATCTAACTGTCCCAAAATTTAGAAATATCCAAACAGATAAATCAATACCACGAAATTATATAAAAAAACAAACAGTTAGAATACACCTACTGGTATCTAACTGCTCCAAAATTTTACAATATCCAAACAAATACCTAATATCTTACTGCTCCCAAAAACTGGAACAATCCAATGTATAAAGCATTAGCCAGAAACAACAAGTAAACACTGAAAACAAACAAACAAATAAACTGTAGCATAACACAAAAAGTTTTTTTTTTAATCCAACATGGATTTTTTTTCTCCCATAGATCCAATGATTTTAGCAACAAACACAGAAACTGAGCAAATTGCACAGTACTCTGGTTTGTCATCTGCTAAATATGAGGGTCAAAAAAAGAAGAAAATGTTGATTGTACAATGTAATAAGTCTTTATAAAATACTAATACTAACATGCTATTTTCTTTTATCACAGAAATGAACAAGAAAAACATGGACTCCTGTTACTTAACCAAATAGTAAGTATAACATGATAAATACAACCATCGCAGCATATCACACCCATACTGGCATATAACAATGTTCCTTATGAATTTGTTTTTGACCCAAAGTTATAAGCCACTATGAGTGTGATATGCTGCGGTGCTTGTGGCCAGAGCATAGAGTCTTGGGTGCATGGCCAAATGGCCATGCACCCAACATTCTATACCCTGGCCACAACCACCGCAGCATATCACACCCATAGATTCAAGCATTGCAACCATTTTAATGTCCGCGGACACAAGGAAGTTCCTAGAACACATTCAACTTGCCGGAGGATGATACGGACAGATACGGACAGCATCCTCAGGACACCTTGTGGGATGTTTTTACCCATGCATCCGAGCCCTACCACAAAAACTGTGCAGTACTGGCTTTGAAAACATCATGATAGCCAGAGCTTCCCAGAAAATGCCCAGGGAAATGCATGAAGAATAGGCTGCCACCCATTTTTGCCGATGTTATGGGCACAGAAGGGCACTGCCTAAAACCACCATTGGACTACCCACACAGTAGCCTGACACCATTGGGAATGGCAATGCTGATTGCCAAAAGCAACCTAGGACTGTGGGGAATTAATTTTCTTAAATCCCCAAAATGGTTGCATTACCAGTACTCACCACTATCAGAAAGCCAGCATTTTAAAACCACCAGACTTTTGTGTAAAACTGAATAAATGAACCCAAAGCAGGCCAAAGAAAGACTTACTGAGAGGTGGATACAATGTAAAGTTATATTCTGAAGTGACTTGAATGTTCATAACAAGACTGGCTGAGCTCTGCAGGTCTGCAGCAGCCTAACTGAAACTGGATTTAAAACTACCAAAAATCGAAAATGTTTAAATTAACTGAGTGACCTACTTTTGAGTGTCACATAGTTTGTCACTGTTGAAATGTCATAGTTTTGAACTTAGAATCAGCATTCTAGCTGCATATGTAAAAATTGTCTTGACTTAAACTGGGGAACAAAAAGTGACATTTTATCTGAAACCTGGCTTAATGAAACTGAATTCTGCCCACCAGCTACCCCCGACAGGAGTTGAGACTTGCACAACAGCTGTGTTCCCAGGCCTAGCTGCCTTTTGCTGTTCCCACCAAAAGGGATATGACACTTCTCTGATTGAATTACCTGGGCTCTGCAGGAAATTGAACAAAGCCCTGTCCTGACTCAGGCAAATGTTTTATTGGGGGGGGATCGTAAAAGTGGCTTCCTCCTGGAAGGAAAGGGGAGGAGCACTGCCTGTGAGAGCAAGCTGGCTTGGCAGAACTGGAAAAACCAGAAATTCAACCTTGTGCTGGGGGAAACCACACCCCTTTGGGGCCAGAACATAAATCTAAAAAGATGGATCATTCATAGAGCGGACTTGTGAAAATTTTATATGTGATATTATTATTCTTGTGATTTTTCTGTGCACATTTGAAGACGTGTTAGGACCCGGTGGTATGTTCAGGGGGGTTTTT
This sequence comes from Ambystoma mexicanum, assembly GCF_040938575.1. Lineage (NCBI taxonomy): Eukaryota > Metazoa > Chordata > Amphibia > Caudata > Ambystomatidae > Ambystoma > Ambystoma mexicanum. Next base: position 1,381,400,366 of record NC_090933.1, read on the forward strand.
AGCGGAAAAGAGGATATTACTCTAAATGTATGTATGTTAAAAATCTGACACTCCACCACCTAATTCCCACATGCTTTGCGAACATTTGTGTAAATGCGGGGACAAATCCAATATTGGTAACCCAACCAAAAAGTGAAATATGTTGCCATTTTTGAACCCAAGCTCCTAGAAATGACAGAATTGGAACAGGGGCTACCATCAGTAAATGCATGATGCGTGTATGCAATGCCAAACAACTGTCTATCTATGAAATATGTCTATTAGGATCAGATATAGATTGTGTGTAAAGTTGACAGGGGTGGGTTCTCTGTATCATAAACAGACCTCATCATGATGACACTTCATTTCATTCCCCCAATCAAGGGGAAGAGGAGGAAGTGGCCAATGACAAGTGGAGAGGGGTAGGGCCTAGAAAGCTAGCCTCTCCACCCACTTTCAAAACACATAAAATCAGACCGTCAGGACAGATAGGGACATTCTATTCCATCTGCTGCGGGAGGCTCTGCCGGGAAAATCCATACTTTACCTCCATCAACCTCCAGAGAGCCAACATAGAGACTTCAATCTATCCACCTTCAGAGACCAAGACTTTACTTCAGAATTTGTAGCAGAGAGGCCAACTACAAGCTAAATCCCTCTTTAGCAGGCCTCAAATCATTGCCAGTATTCACAGCCAGGCGAGCTGTTTGAATTCTTTGCAAGAACTCTTGCCATTTGCCAGAGAGCAGTGTTGTATCCAGAGAGAGACCAGCTGAACCGGAGACCGCTGTTAGCAGAACGAGAGAGCTGACCCAGATCACTGTGAAGTGCCGAGACCAGACCGGAGTCCAGTCCAAAACCTGACCAGATCCGTGGCGAGGCCTAATTCAAAAATATATTGTGAGTACCTAGCAGAACTGTGCAGAACCAATCTCTTAGTTAAAATAATATAATTCAATCTATTTTAATCTAACCAGAACTGCCTCCTAACTCTCACCTGTCATTTGCAAAGCTGTCACCTGTCATTTTCTATCTGCAAGCTGTAACCTGTCGCTTTGAACTTTTAAAATTTAAAATACGAAAAACTACCTTTATTTAATCGTTCGTATCTCTGGAACCGTTTGGGCTAGGAACTTGGTTTAACTTTCCTCTGAAAGCTTGGAATCTCACCTTTTCAACATGCCTAGAACCGACTTCCTACTCCTTTTGCCGTAATCACAATTCTCGCACTCGCGAATTGTACAGCGATTTGCGATTTGGTTAAAAATCCAGCCACGTGTGAAAACAGCAGCTTCCTTGCTTTCCTTGCTAAAAATTTGTTTGCCTCTTAAGAACCATCCCTGAACCATTGCTAGAGTGAGCCTGGACTAATATTAACTAGATACCACTCACCCTGAACCTCTAGAGGGAATTAAAAGCATTTTAGCATATTTATCACTTCATTGCCAGCACATATAAAAGCATTTTGGGCCTGTGTTTCAAACTTCTGTAGTCTAAGCTTGCTGGGGTGAACTGAATTACATTTGATTGCATTTCTGAGAACTGTGTGCTTTCCTTCCATTTCCTTGCATTGCATAAAGGGGGGAGTGGATTGCCAGAGAAAAGTGATTACATTGTTTTGTTGAAATCATATTGAGTATTTCTGTACTGCAATTTCATTCCACCTTGCATCCATTTGAAACCATAAAAGTATTGTTGCTATCTTATCCATCCTATAACCACTCATCATTGATTATAAAGAAGTGTGCTAGTGCCGGACTATCCATTATTGATTACTGCTCAGATTAAGTGTGATATTCAATTATTAATTTATTATAAAGTGTGGTATATATATCTATTGTTTAAATTATCAAATAAACCTTTTAAACTTGCAAAACAGAACTACTTCTTGGCTCAGTGGGGTCAGGGGGATTCCAAGAGAGGGGTGTTATATAGGGGTAGTCATCCAGAATGCATGAACTGGACGTAAAGATATATCAATAAGGGTTTCCATTCAGTATCCCATACTAGGCATTGACTTAGCTGTAGTGTTGAATTGAATCCTCTTACAACCTCCATTTTCTTTATGTACGAACATTTCAGGACACCGCGAGTGTTCTTTGAACACTTTCAGTTGACAACAAACAATACAGACAACGTCTTCAGGACACCTCCTGCGAACATTCCAGGACCCCACGAATCTTCTTGGAATACTTTCAACTTCACACCGAATCCATTCTGCTTATTTACGAACATTTCAGAACAGCCGTGTTGTCCACAGACAACAAAAGCGTCTAGCACATAAATTAAATACAACATTGCACCTATCTCATACTCCCCCACCCTCCCCAAACACTCTTACACACCAACACACTCCACTAAATACAATTTTTAAACCAAGTTTCACCTCACTGTCCGCGGTCGTCCGCGAATGCAAGATGTCGGGCGCCACCAAAAATCTGACGCGCTCCACGCCCCACGCTGTCCAATCATCGAACACGTCAGATATCGTGGACATCGCGCAAGCCGCTCGGCCAATCAGGGCACTGTCCGTGGAGCAAACCGGGAAGTCCGTCCGCGAAGCGAACGGAGATATCACAAATTTTTCTGCCTTATATTTTGGTCATTTTAAAAAAAACTACTGGATGGATTTACACCAAATTTGCTTTGCAAAAGCATGCTTTTGGGACAAAGCCCCTGCTCCTGCCGCAAATTTGGTGTAAATCCGTCCAGCGGTTTGGGCTGTAGGCGTGCGCAAAGTTTTATCCCATTATGTCTACGGGAAAAAACAAAAGTTTTGGGACCCCCCTATAACTTTTCCCCCCCTGGACCAAACCTCTCCAAACTTTGCAAAAGAATTCAGAGTGGGGCATATACTTGTTTTGCAAAGATTGGTGAGGATTCATCCAGAGGGAGCGAAGTTATAAGCCACCCAAAAAATGTTCTTCCTATGGAAACACCAACCTAACCATAACTACATGGACGCTACCGCGTCCATGTAATAAACAGTTTCTTTGTATAGGATTGAGGCTTTTGTTTCATCAGGGATGATTTACAGTCATTTTCCAAGCCAGACCCGCTGCCCGGGTCACGCTGAGGATAATGATGCACTGCGGAAGGTGAAAGATACAGTGTTTGCTTTAACACTAGCTCAAGTCTGACTGTTATTGGGAACGGGCTTTCAGCGGATCTGCCAGGGAGCGGAGGCAACAGGAGTAGGCGAGGACTCTCTGAAGGTGGGGGCCGTGCTGCAGCACACGAGGAATCATGTCTTAAAATGGCATTCTGGTTTTCAAAATGGTTTCCAGGACATAGCCTAATACAGTACGTTTGGTCAATGTGTCAGCCAGTGGTCGACCCACCACCTGGGCCCTGGTGGCAGGGGGTCCCCTGACGAGTCATGGATGTCACAAGGAGGGGACTGCAGGGGATGGGGGTCCCTTGGACCTGTCCTCCCATACATTTCCCCCCTTTCGTTACTTAAGTAACGAATACTGTAACTCCCCCAAACTCTGGTGTTCCTTTTCATCAGCCACTGCTTCCTCCCACGCCGTGGTGCCCTTTATGGGCATCCAAGCCCTACACACCCCCCTCAGGCTTTCCCCCCTTCTAGCATATTCGTCTGGTGTACAGGTTGGGTATATACAGTCCCTATCCCCCTCCAAATCCACCCACACCTCCTCATACCATTCAAGTTCCCGGGGCTCTCTAATTGTTGTGTGCCATATTCTGTCCACTATATCCCCACTGTGGTATACTGGCACCATCTGGTATTTGGGCCCACCCTCTTCAGCTGTTTGCACCTGAGCTTCCTGCATAGCTTGTACTGCACCTCGAGCATTGCCCATTGTCACCATCATCAATGTACCATTTGATACTGCGTTTGCACAACATCGAAGGCCCATTTGGTGCACACAAAAAATTAGAAGTAAAAAGACTACTGTGGGCATTAGTAGTTTGACAGTCATCAGCAACCATGATGGAACCCAGGAGAAGAGAGAGGGTGTCGAACCACGTGCTTGCTTCTGCCCCACCTTCGGTTTTCATTCTTTCTCCTAGGTTGTGTACTGCTGCGATCACGTGGGACAATGTACCATTATCTTCGTCTTCAGAAGGTACAAAAGTGCAACAGGCACTTCCAATTTTTCGGCAAACAGCTCCGTCCATCGCTGTTAATAGGTCTAAGACATACCTATTTTGCATTGTCATTAGCCGCAGGGCTCTCATCTCTACCTTGATCACGTTGAAACCTTCTTCAGTGTCGTTTGCTAACTGGATCAGCTCCCAGCGGGTTATTTGGAGCCACTTAGCATTTGCTCGTGCCTGGATACTTGAAATGAGTGAGGAAAAGAAAGTCTTTGCAGAGCTAAACAATTGATATCTGTCTGGGATCTGTGCCAGTAGTTCTGAAGATGCTTTGGATATGTAATTGGACGATTGTCTGTTTCGGGACAGCATTTCTTCCTTAGTGCCAGAGGACAGGACATACATTTGCAGCTCTTCCGTCGGTTGGGCTTTGCTTTCACGAGGAGCATCTTGCACTTTCTTGCCGCCACCGATGTGGCTCCCTGGTATCACCATTAGAGCAGAATGTAGTTTGGCCAGTGAGCAACTGCCGCTCCATGATTGTGGGAGATGCAAGTATGCCTGGCTGCCACACACCCAGTAAGTGTCCATGAGTGCTGCTGGCCCCTTCCTCATGTCTGGGATGGTGAGAGTCCTGTTGCAGTTTTTGTTTACCCCCATTACAGTTTTTCCTTCTTCCTGGAAACACAGTTCATATGTTATTTCTTTCTGCAGTTTGAATGGTTTTTCGATGGCAGTCACCCAGGTTAGCTTTGCGATATGCTCCTTCCAGACTGGTGTACACGTGTTTTCGATCCACTGCAGCTTTTCAGGTGATACTCCTCGCAGCGCCTCAGCTTTACATGTCACTTCTTCATCCTTCCATTTGTTTTCTGTAAATAATGTTCCTTTTATTATAAAAAACGGTTCTTTCAGGAATATTACTCCTTCCACTTTCGGGTAGCATGTTTTCTCGTTCTGTAGCATGCTAAACGTTATTTCGTGTGCCTGGAAGCGTAAGATGAAGGAGACATTGGGCATTTATAAGAGGCAATTCTTTTGGTAGCAGCACCTTGGGTGTTCCTGAGGCATGGAGGATAAGGGAGCAGACATAGCAACTCTCATTTGTTTTTTGCATACCATTTATCAGTCTGGTGAGGGTGTCTTGGGTCTTCCATTTTATCTAAACCCACGCCATAATACTCGTCATACTTCCTACTCCCCACCTCCCTTTTCCTTCTATTATTTCTAAGGTATCTCCCAGCTTCACGGGCGAGGTGTAATCTAGACCCCCCTTTTACCACACCCCCCTCTTTCCATTCATCATACAGAGATGCAAACGTTTCTGCCATCTTTTCGTTTTCTTCTTTTATTCTATGATGTAATGTACTGGCTGCTGTAGGGGTGGTTACTTGTGTGGGCGGGGTAGTGGGGGTATTGTAAAGCCATGATATGACAGAAGGGTTGCGGTCATTTAAGCTGTGGGCATTGTAGTCAGAGACGTTTGGCAGGGGAGTTTTGCTAACATTCATTTCAACACTGCTTTTCTTGGAGGAGTTCATTGTTTTTGGCGCTTTCGTGTTATAGCCCCACACAAGCTGGAATCCGTTCCATACCAAAAAATCACCTTCTTTTACCCTTTCAGTAGGTTTGGTTTCATTTGTCATATTACTTCCGTTCCCCCCTCACCCCTTATTCATCTCGATAGAGATGAATGCTTCAAACCAATAAGTACTTAGGCCAAACAGTATTGTAAAAAATAATACTATGCACACAGACAGTCCACATTCATACGAATATCTATAACGTTTGACTATAGCATCTCTATATCTAGACATTCTATTGCTATCCATTGCGGGCTGCCCGTTTGTTGCCATGGTTGTTCCTATTTAAAACATAAAAGTGCATTAAGCATATACATGTAAACATTTCTTTTTGTACTGTATCTACCAGACTATTATAGGGAGAGAGAGAGGGTGGGGGTGGGACGGGCGCAGAGAGAAAGAGAGAGAGAGTGAGAAACATTTTCTCATTTATATTTGATCACTTTTTTCATATTTCATTTCAATCTTTAACGTTATCCAGTTATCTTTTTCTTTTACCTGTAAGTCAATTTGTTCGTTAGCATATTAATATACCGTTTGCACTTCCTTTTACCTGTACCTTTTCATTCAACATTTTCATTGTTATTGTTTGCTGTTGTCTGTGCCTCCTCATTCACTTCCTCCTGAACATTGTTGTACGCCCTCCGTACATCTGTTAAATGTATCCAGTCCTTTGACCTTGACAGCAGTGGGCGTGCAAAAAACTACCTCGTATGGGCCATGGAACCTTGGGGCATCCCACCTACGCACAAAACATCTAACATAAATGAAATCCCCTGGCATTAGTTGTCCTTGGGGGTTCTGTTCCACAAATGACACAGTGGTGTTCCCTTCTTCCCTTGTAAATGGCGGTGAGAGTTGTCTTGAGATTGCGCGCGCTGCCCTACTCATCTCCTAATATCGTGGCGCTTCTGTGTGCATCTGATTGTCTGCGCAGCGGAGAATGTGCTGTGTGCATTCGTCTTCCCGTCACAATCTTGTGCGGGGACAAGTGGTGGTCCTTACTTGGCTGATTTCTCAGCTCGAAAAGTGCTAGGGGTAAACAATACACCCAATTCTTTTTGAGTTAGAAACATAGTTTGGACAATCTTCCTTTTAACAGGCTGTTGATCTTCTCGACAACGCCATTACTTTGAGGGTGATATATCGAGCAAAGCTTATGTTTGATCCCCAACAATGCAGTAACTTTTTTGAACAGCTCGTTCACAAAATGAGTGCCGTTGTCTGAGCGAATCACGTCGCAAATTCCCCAGCGCGGGAACACCTCTCTCACTAGGAACTTTGCGGCGCATTTAGCATCAAGGCGTGCACATGGACCAGCCTCGACCCACCTAGAGAACGGACATACAACTACTATCATGTAGCGTGCCCCATTACACCTTTCCCCCATATCTGCGTAATCAATATGCAGTTCTCGGAAGGACCCTGTAGGTTTTGGAATTGTCCCTCTGAGTGTCCGTAAGGTCATCCCAGAATTGTGTATCTGGCAAGTTGTGCACTCCATTGCTAATATTGATATATGTTCTTGGCGCCCAGGCACAAACCACTCTTCCTGTATCTCTGCTGCTATGTGTTGTTTGGCATTGTGTGCTGGAAAGTGTAATTGCTGGAACGCTATCTCCATCAATTTAATGGGCATCACTACTTTACCTGTGTTATTTTGGTGCCATAATAAGTCTGTTGCTGACTGGCTGCAACCCCTTTTTTCCCACAAGGCTTTTTCCTCATTACTCGCTCCTTCCTGTAACTCTAGTATTTGCGATATGGGCATGGCATTGCACCCTTCTGGTAGTTCCTCACTTGCTTGTTGTTGCAATAGGTACTCACCTGCAGTTTCATTTTGAAAATATGACACCTCCTTGGCGGCAGCGTCCGCTGCCGCGTTTCCCAAAGCTACAATGTATGTGTTAGACTTATGGGCTTGGCACTTGATGATTGCCACCATTGTAGGTTCTTTCAGTGCCTCAACTAATTCCTTTAACAGTTCGGTATGTTGTACTGGAGTCCCATCCGCCCTGTGAAACCCTCTCCGCCCCCACCGGGCCAGACCACCGTGTACGGTGGTAGTCATATAGGCTGAATCTGTGTATATCGTTACTGTGCATCCCTTAGCTGCACGTAATGCTTCAATTAGGGCGATAAGTTCTGCTGCTTGAGCCGAAAAGTGTGATGGTAGGCGATATTGTACCAGTACCTCGTACTCACCTTCTTCTAATCTCACTACCGCCATTCCCACATGTTTTACCCCTGTATCCATGTCAATTGATGCTGATCCATCTACAAAGTACACCTCTGCTTCCGTTAGGGCATTTTCACTTATCACCGGGCCCTCTCCCTGTTCTCCTTTGTAAGTTGCACAATTGTGCTCTTGCATGTCTTCAAATGTACATGGTTCTGTGATGAATGTCGCTGGGTTTACTGTTCTGCACCTTACTATGTGGATGTTGGCGCTGGACAATATTATCTCTTAGGCCGTTGCCCGCTGTGTTGTCAGTGTGCTTTTTGATCTTTCCAATATTGCGAACAGGGAGTGTTCCACAAATAATGTAACGGAGCACCCCATTACTTTAGTGGTGCTTTTCTCAATGGCGAACGCAGCGGCAGCGAGAGACTGCTCGCACGCGAAGTGACCTTGCATTACTGCATCTAGCGTGCCACTGTAGTAAGCCAATGGCTTGTGTCCCATGGATGTCTTTTGGGGCAACACAGCTGTCATAAGAGTTCCTTTGCAGTGGGAGAACAGGTAAAATTTCGCGCTCATAGTCCGGATTGGCGAGTACTGGAGCACTTGAAATTAACTGTTTTAGTGACGCAAAGGAGTGATTCATTTCTTTTGACCACTTTATTTCTCTGTTCTCCCGCTGGGCCTCTTTGAGTGCTTGTAGTAAGGACCTGGTGTATTCTGCGTAATCTAGTATCCATGCTCTGCAATAGTTGCACATTCCTAGAAATGTTTGCATCTCTTTTACCGTCTTTGGCTCTCTTACTGATGTGATCGCTAATACTCTGTCATGTATTATCTTTTTGCCATCCTTTGATATCAGCTGTCCCAGGTATAATACTTCTGGTTGACAGTATTGTAGTTTCCCTCTGTCCACTTTGTAGCCTTTGTGGGCCAACAGTGTTAAGAGGGTAACTGAGTCCTTCCTGCACTCATCCTCATTCCGTGCGCAAATGAGCAGGTCATCTACGTACTGAATGATTGTGCTTTCAGCTGTCAGGTTTCCCAAGTCTTCGCGGAGGATGCGATTGAATATGCTGGGACTCTCACAGTACCCCTGTGGCAACCTACAATGTTCATATCTCTTCCCCCTAGTGTAAATGCTGTCAATTATCTGATTTCTTCTGCCAGGGGAATGGAGAAAAATGCATTTTTCAAGTCAACTACTGTGAAATGTGATGCATTTTTTGGGATACTGCAAAGTATCGATGCAGGGTTCGGCACTAGAGGGAACTCTTTTTGTATGACATCATTTAGTGGGCGTAGATGCTGGATCATCCTCCATGCCCCACCCTTTGCTTTCTTGAGCGTGTAAATGCAAGTATTACATGGGGAATTTGAGGGTATTATTATTCCCTGGGCCAATAAGGCACTTATCGTTTCCTTTATCCCTTCCTCAGCTTCGCGGGACAATGGGTACTGTTTGACTCGGGGCAGAATTGCTCCTGTTTTAAGCTTTATTGTGACTGGGGTAACTCCGTGCAACAATCCTACATCATGGGGACCCGTAGTCCACAAGTTGCTTGGCACTAATTTCATGTCATCATCAGAAAAGGAAGGCGGTGCTCCTACCACTGCCATCCACTGTACGGGCACTTGTCTCACTTGTATCAAGATATCACATGGTATTGCTATCTCCATTATTATCTCTCCGTCACTTTCTGAGTCAGAAAAGAGATCCTCATCTGATAGATCACGTCAGGCAATGTCAGCATTGATGCACAACACAGTGCGCCATTCACATCCATCTATGTCCATACCAATTACTGCAATTCTTTTGGCTGACATCTGTACCGCATGCAAATCTAAAGATATCACTGAACCAGGTGCTATGTCTGTGCGTACTATTGGGCGGTAGATGAATTCTGCTGGCACCCGCCATTCTAACTTTTTTAGCTCAGGTACTACTCGCGCTAGAGTTTTCAATCCTTCAATGAACACATTTGGGTCTACCGGCATGCCACATATCTCTGGTGCTGTTGCTCGCGCATGTACCACGAGCATTACACGCAGCGGGCATATTCCTGGCATGGAGCAAACTATACCTCTTTCTGTGAAGCATATAGTCATATTGAGCTTGCTGAGAAGGTCCCCTCCGAGCAAGTTTATTGGTGACTGTTCATAGTAAAGTAGGGGTGTTCTCACTGTTTTACCCCCCACTGTTACATCCAAATCTTCTGTGTAAGGAACTTCAACGACAGCCCCAAAGAACCCCTGCGTCTCCAACCTACTATTAGATAGCCCAAACCGACCCTCACGTATGCATGATTTTTCGGCTCCCGAATCCACCATAAATATGAATTGCTTGTCTCCTATCTGTGCCCCTACCAATGGTTCCTCTGCTGCATCATAGGTGGTAGATAGAACAGGACACGCAAGTGTTCTCTGTGGGCTGTCCTATGCTGGCTGCCTCATGGCTCCCCCTTGACTAAAGACATTGCCTGACACCACTGCTACACCGCTGTAGGGGGCTGGGGCAGGTGCCCCGTTTACAACTGTTGCGAAAGGGTTTCCTGGAGTGTATTGCATAGGTTCATCGTTCTGTGGGTGGCCCTGTGCTCTATTGTGTTGAAGTTGTCTGTTGTCTACATACCCCTGCTCCTGTCGCCTTTGTTGTCTTCCCATTGGGAGGCCGTATGGGCTCCCTGGGTGGGGGTTACCGTATTGTTCCATCTCCTGAAATCCGTTGTTTGGTCTGTTTCTACATTCTCAGGAGAAGTGTCCCCACCTCCCGCAATTCCAGCAGCTTCCCTGTGTGCCTCTTGGACTTTGCCCATATCCTCCATTACCACTGTACCCTGGCCCGCCTCGTCTGCGACCCCTGTATCCACCTCGTCCCCCTCGAGGGGCCCAGTCTTGCCACTGCGGACCTCCGTACGGCTCCTGTCCGTTCCACTGTGGTTGCCCCGCTCCTGCCCAATTCGCTGCCATCCTCCCCTGTATTGCTACCAGCCCCTCCTCCCCCTCTTCTCCCTCCCTGTTATGTGGGAGCGCTGCTACTGCTGCAGCGACCTTCACCAGTTTCGTTTGTACTAACTTGGCCTCATCTGCCAATCTTTTCTGTGCTGTTTCTTTCTCACGCTCTTTTATTCTTTTGCAGTGGTGGACTATTATACTCTGTATTTCTGGCCACCCCTTCACCTCAATTCCTGCAATTTTGTGAAGTGCTTTTTGTACCTCTTTAGGGAGCCCCCTCTTTATTATGAAGTAAAATAATGATGTTGACTGATACCAGGGTGTGCCTGTTTCTGCTCTCCACATCTCCTGTACCCGGAAAATGTAATCCATAGAATCTTCCCCCTCATTCATTGTACATTGCATAACTGACTGTAAGTCTGAGGTGTCTGAAAACGTTTCTCTCAATGCGTCCCACACTCGTGCACGCACTGTGTTGACGGAGGCACCATAATGGCGGTCAAAGTCTAGTGTTATCCCTGGGAAACCAGCCTTTACCCACACTCTATCTGGTTGGTCTCCGATTGCTGATACTAGCAGGCTTTTCACATCACCTACCGCCAAGGGTACTCCAGCTGTGTACTCTCGAATACATATATCCACTTACTTGCCCGGCCCGACAGCGGTGGTAACATCTTTAACAAATTGGCCTTATCCATCTGAGCCCAGGGTATGTAATTTGGTCTCCCTCCTCCCCTGTGTATCAATGGGAGTTGTAACTTCCCCTTTGTTACTTTGCTTGTACTCACCTTTGTTCCTTTCTTTCCTAGTGGAGCCATTCTCCCCAATCTATTCCTTAATTGTCCTGTCCATGCCTCATCCATTGTTATCCCTAAAGATGCACCATCCATCCTCCCACTCTCCTCCCATTGCCACACTTAATCTCCCACCTTCTTCTTCATCGTCCTCCACATCACACCACAAGTCCTCTCTACCCCCTGTAGCCATTATTTCATCATCAGCATGTTCACTCGCCCCGTCTAGTTCTATGATTCGCGTGGGCTCCTCTTGTATTCTGAACAATATTTCCCCCTTTTTCCACCCCTCCTCAATCGTCCTGTCATGGTTTTGTGACCTTGGCGTTTGCTCTGACCAGGCAACATTAGTCCCACTCTGCTCACAAATGTTTTTAATTCTTGATAATTCTTCTCTCGCTAATGAGAGCCTGGAATCTAAATCCTCTGTTAGCTTTTCTATGTCTACTGTGGGTGTACTTATCTGTTCACGCTGTCTATGGCTCTCATACGGTGGGGCTGCAGTCGGGCCATGGGTCGTAGTTGGGGGCACATATGTGGGGTCACTATACCCCTCTGCGGGCACCGGTTTATTAAGTATAGGGTACTACCGTGTTACTTCACCTGGTTTTCCTTCCTCTATCATCTCTTTATCATCTTTGGGTATCAGCAATGGGTTATCGGTGGTGGATGGCAAATTGGTCCCTAACTCCTTCTTTTTGAGAGGGGGCACTTCTTCAAACAATCTCCAGAGATCTAATATCTCCTTCCTATTGTGGAACTGCTTCCCCTTATATTTGATAAAAATGCAGGTAGCTACCATATATAGAACATTTTTGTCGAACAATCCTCCTTCTGGCCATATCTGGGGCAGCCCTTCTCCCTTTAACTCTGTGACCCACTGGTCGTGGTATTTTCTGATGCGTTCAGCATACCCAGGTAAACTCTTACAAATATGGGCCAGGGGTGTTTCTGTCCCCATGGTATGTGCTTGGCTTCTATATCACTATATATACGTACGTTTAAAAACCTGTGCGTTTCCAACACCTGGGCAATATGGGAGTGGGTGTGTACAGCTTATACTTTAAACAACTTAGGGGGCACATACAAGAGCAAACCACCTTTTGCACACCACAAGTACAAATATTCAAAAGAAACAGTTTAATTCATTGGGCTTACCACCTTAGAATGTCTCCTGGTCACACTTACCATGACCACACCACAATCATACACATTTTACCATTCACTAAAATCATCATGTTTTGACACATATAATTCATATATAATGATAATCAACACTCTATTGACAGTTAACCTTTAATCTTTTCCCTCCCTCCCTAGTTGGCCCCTTCTTTCTTTGTTTGATATGAGGTCCCTCCTTTGCTTCAATCTCTTTTATTTTTGCTCAGTATTAACCTATTTTTATTCATCGACCCAGAAAGAATGAAAGAATAGCAGTTACTAATATATTCACTGTGTCTCCCTTTTTTTACCAGACACCTTTATCTTATTCTCCACTTGTTCCTATATTCCCAGTTCTAGTCAAGATAGCACTATGCGGCGAAGCCTTCTACCCCCTCGCAGAGCTAGGTCCCCGTCTCTTTATCTCTTTTCACCTTTCGATCCTAATGGCCATATGCAAGGAAAAAGTAAAGAAAATGTAGAATAGTTTTTAGTGGTCCCAAAAGTGTCCCCTTTTTAAATGACCTCGTTTTTTATCCTGCTGCTCCCTTTACGGTTACTCGCACTTAATACTCACGTGCCCATCTTGAACCGAGAGTCTCCGAACTGGGTCCGTCCAAGCGGCGCTGCCACACGCTCAACGGCCAGCCCAGCTCCCGCGAGCGGTACTCAAAGGGGATTTTTGAAACGGGATCCAGTTCCCTTTCTCTATTGAGTGCGCACTTCTAAGCGTACTAGTTGCCGTAGGCGGGTAGCTTTCCGGAGCAGGCGTACCGTGCGTCTCCCTTTTCGACTGGAGATTTTCGTGCCAGAGGGGACGGAAGGGATATATTAAGAGATGTAATCACGCATTCGGGGTCACCACTGAAGGCGAGCGTCCCCAAATAGTACGACCCTCCCCGCAATGAGAGGCAATAATGGACTCTGCCAAAATGGGAATAAGGCTAGTACCAAGTGCGGGTGAGCTTAATGGAAGTTTATCTAAGTCAAATAGGGCATGCAAAGAACTCTGCAAACTCCGAGAGCGCTCTGCCTGACAATCAGAAAGACAGGCGTTTATATTTACAAAAAGTGTCCTAAGAACCTACACACTATAGGGGGCACATGTTCATGGGGATTGGGTGGCATCGACTCACTATATGTGCAACTGTGGTGCGTCGCTTCGTGGTTGGTGGACAACGCCGGGTGCCAACGTGGGGTGGGCAGGTCAGCTGGGCTCATCCGGGAGGTGCTGCCAGGCCAGGCTTGGTCAGTGTCATTGATGGATGTCTTTCTTGGCTTTCTGCCCTAATGGCCATGCACACCCCATTCATTCAATACCTTCAATACCTTCAATACCTTTAATTCAATATATTCAATTCCTGGCTCATCCCTGCTGACCGTCCCTTCTGCCTGGTGTCTCTCCTCTGCTCATCCTGGATATTGCTCTTACGAGCACCGGGTGTCTTCCACTGACCCAGTTCTTCCTGCCTCATCCCCGCTGACCGTCCCTTCTGCCTGGTGTCTCTCCTCTGCTCATCCTGGATATTGCTCTTACGAGCACCGGGTGTCTTCCACTGCCCCAGTTCTTCCTGCCTCATCCCTGCTGACCGTCCCTTCTGCCTGGTGTCTCTCCTCTTCTCATCCTGGATATTGCTCTTACGAGCAGCGGGTGTCTTCCACTGCCCCAGTTCTTCCTGCCTCATCCCTGCTGACCGTCCCTTCTGCCTGGTGTCTCTCCTCTTCTCATCCTGGATATTGCTCTTACGAGCAGCGGGTGTCTTCCACTGCCCCAGTTCTTCCTGCCTCATCCCTGCTGACCGTCCCTTCTGCCTGGTGTCTCTCCTCTTCTCATCCTGGATATTGCTCTTACGAGCAGCGGGTGTCTTCCACTGCCCCAGTTCTTCCTGCCTCATCCCTGCTGACCGTCCCTTCTGCCTGGTGTCTCTCCTCTTCTCATCCTGGATATTGCTCTTACGAGCAGCGGGTGTCTTCCACTGCCCCAGTTCTTCCTGCCTCATCCCTGCTGACCGTCCCTTCTGCCTGGTGTCTCTCCTCTTCTCATCCTGGATATTGCTCTTACGAGCAACGGTTGTCTTTCCCTGCCCCAGTTCTTCCTGCCTCATCCCTGCTGACCGTCCCTTCTGCCTGGTGTCTCTCCTCTTCTCATCCTGGATATCGCTCTTACGAGCACCGGGTGTCTTCCACTGCCCCAGTTCTTCCTGCCTCATCCCTGCTGACCGTCCCTTCTGCCTGGTGTCTCTCCTCTTCTCATCCTGGATATTGCTCTTACGAGCACCGGGTGTCTTCCACTGCCCCAGTTCTTCCTGCCTCATCCCTGCTGACCGTCCCTTCTGCCTGGTGTCTCTCCTCTGCTCATCCTGGATATTGCTCTTACGAGCACCGGGTGTCTTCCACTGCCCCAGTTCTTCCTGCCTCATCCCTGCTGACCGTCCCTTCTGCCTGGTGTCTCTCCTCTGCTCATCCTGGATATTGCTCTTACGAGCACCGGGTGTCTTCCACTGCCCCAGTTCTTCCTGCCTCATCCCTGCTGACCGTCCCTTCTGCCTGGTGTCTCTCCTCTGCTCATCCTGGATATTGCTCTTACGAGCACCGGGTGTCTTCCACTGCCCCAGTTCTTCCTGCCTCATCCCTGCTGACCGTCCCTTCTGCCTGGTGTCTCTCCTCTGCTCATCCTGGATATTGCTCTTACGAGCACCGGGTGTCTTCCACTGCCCCAGTTCTTCCTGCCTCATCCCCCATGACCGTCCTTTCTGCCTGGTGTCCTCTTCTGCTCATCCTGGATATTGCTCTTACGAGCACCGGGTGTCTTCCACTGCCCCAGTTCTTCCTGCCTCATCCCTGCTGACCGTCCCTTCTGCCTGGTGTCTCTCCTCTTCTCATCCTGGATATTGCTCTTACGAGCAGCGGGTGTCTTCCACTGCCCCAGTTCTTCCTGCCTCATCCCTGCTGACCGTCCCTTCTGCCTGGTGTCTCTCCTCTTCTCATCCTGGATATTGCTCTTACGAGCACCGGGTGTCTTCCACTGCCCCAGTTCTTCCTGCCTCATCCCTGCTGACCGTCCCTTCTGCCTGGTGTCTCTCCTCTTCTCATCCTGGATATCGCTCTTACGAGCACCGGGTGTCTTCCACTGCCCCAGTTCTTCCTGCCTCATCCCTGCTGACCGTCCCTTCTGCCTGGTGTCTCTCCTCTTCTCATCCTGGATATTGCTCTTACGAGCACCGGGTGTCTTCCACTGCCCCAGTTCTTCCTGCCTCATCCCTGCTGACCGTCCCTTCTGCCTGGTGTCTCTCCTCTGCTCATCCTAGATATCGCTCTTACGAGCAACGGGTTTCTTGCGGTGCTTTATTTATGTATGTATGTATGTATGTATGTATTTATGTATTTATTTATTTATTTATTTATTTATTTAGTATTTCTAATGCGCCTAAATAGCAAATAGTGTTTCAAGGTTGAGCCAGGCATGCAGTGATTATGCTGCCCGCTCTGGCTGTCATGGGAATCAGTTGAAGTTAAACTTAACCTGCAGTTCTTGTCACCAAGAACAAGCTCCAGTACCTGTCTCCAACTGCTTTCAGCACAATTGCGTCCCTCTTGTCATGCTCAACCTCTCCGAGCATCCAGTTCTACAGGCATCCTGGGGTTTTGGGGTTGGTGGTCCATGGTGCTCTCCTACACTGGTGGCGTCCACTCTGTGGCAAATCTCTGATAGCACTGCTTTTTCACCAACAAATGACCAAGGAATAATTCCTGATGGCCACCAGGGGTGGAGCTTAAGAGGGCGATAGTCATTTTCTGGGGGCAGAATACTTTCATTTTTACTGAGCATTCCCAGTCTGACGACAGGTATATTCAAATGCATGTGAATTCATGCAAGACCCCATGCTGGAGAAGTTGAGATCCTTGAAGAATCACATGCTTGAAGAATTGCAGGAATTCACTCTCCTTAAACTTAGTCTTACATTTGCTCTGGTGGCTGCGGCGTGAGGGTCAGTAAGGCATAGATTATGATGAACTTGTTCCCGCCTGAGATCCAGAATTTATCTTGTAAGCGGGACTTAGTCTTACATTTTCTCTGGTGGCTGCAGGTGTGAGGGTCAGTAAGGCATGGATTATGATGAACTTGTTCCCGCCTGAGACCCAGACTTTCTGTTGTAAGCAGGACTTAGGGCCTCATTACCCGGTAGGCGGTGAGCCATGGCGCTATTAGCTATTAGCTATTAGGTAAAATACGGGCACCACCTTGGCGGAAAGGGGATTTACCGCCCCATTCCAAGGTTGGAGGGGCGGTAAATCCCCTTTCCGCCATTGCCCTTCCCCATTCCCATTTCTGCCCCATAGGGCTCTATGGGAATGGGGGAAGGCGCTAATTACGGCACCGCAATTTTGCGGTGCCGTAATTAGCTCCGAGGTCCCTTAGCGGGTTGGATTTTAATGCCTGCAAAAAGCAGGCGTTAAATCCCCCAACCCGCAAAGGGACCTCGTAGTAAGGCAGTAGGGATTTACCGGTATCGGTATTTTACCGGTACCGGTAAATCCCTACCGCCATCCGTGCAATGAGGCCCTTAGTCTTACATTTGCTCTGTGGAAACAAGTCACAGTCACCACACACAAATAGATACGCCAAACACGAGGTTCTGTTCCCAAAATCTAGGGTTTATTGCAATACAAAGAATTCCCAGTTGGCCAAGTGGTCCCACGCCCCGCGACATGTGTCTAACAGACCTCGGGGGACGCAAGAGAGCGTGAAACGTACATCAGTTACATATATACAAACGGAGCATCTTACAATCAGTAATGACACGTTTGATGCCGCCCCCAATTCATTTCCCTGTGAATTAGAGGCGATGATTGACCATCGTGACAAATATGACACCTTAGACCACCATATTTAGTAACAGTTTGCAATCTGCAGTTTTACAAACACCATTCTTTGTTTGCGAGAACACAGCATTTCTGTTTTCATGGGCAAGCTGCGCATAGGAGACTGGCACATACCAGGTCTCACTATCTTTTAGTTTCGATTCTCGCTCTAGAGGTCGGCCCGCTCTTCGGGGCCTCAGTGGGCTCAGGAAGGGGGGCCATAACGAAGAACATAATTCATCTCTTTAAATGCTAGTTTCGTACATTGCTTTTCTTTCAGGAGACTCGCTGGCATTTGTGTACTGTTTAAATGCCTTGCTACCTGTCTTCAAGGATATGTGAGGGAGGGAATCGGGCATTCCTGTCTGGCTCTCCAGTGTAATGTTTCAACATGTTTCTTAGCCTTGGACCATTGAAGCGAAATAATATCTACAGCAAAGCAGTTTTACATGAGGCAAAGTGGCAACGTTAGAGAGAGCAGAGAGAGAAAACAAAATGGCGATTCTGGTCATCTTAAAATGGCTTCACTCTAGTTAAACTAATAGCTACGTAATAACTAATGACTAATGAATATATATTCTTACACTGTAAAGGAGGCGGTTGGTCTTCGGCCAACCAATTATCATTCATTCCGAACCCTCAAGGGGTGTTTCGTTTTTCTGGACTGACAAACCCTCCTCTTGGCCGTAAGCCAAACGTCTCATCCATACATTGCATCCTCCTCCGACCAAGTATTTGGATTAGATTCGGAATCTGATTCAAATTCAGACTCATGTACACTTGTTGTCTCCTCGTTATTATTATCAATATCAATTGCCATGAATTCTTTAATGGTTTCAGATTCATTACTATGGCAAGTGCTTGGTTTAGTAATGTTTTTTCGTTTCATCATTTGTACACACTCTTTGCTAATTTCAGTACATATTATGGGGAGACAATGTATGCAACAACAACATGTCACGAATATTCCTAGGATTGCTACAAGGATTGCAAATAGTTTCCATTCCCAGGATCGCAACACTTCCCAGAACCAGGAGCTTATGTTCAATTCCCAACCGCCTTCAGGTGGGTGAAGATCAGAATTTAACACATGCAATTTTCTTATCGCCTCAAAGATCATGGGGGAGGAGTCACTTACAAATACGCAACACGCTGATCCCACGATTTTGCAAACACCGCCGCGATCAACTAAGATTATATCAAGGGCCATTCTATTTTGTAGTGACATTAATCTAATTCCTTTTTCTTCAAGAGTCATATTATATAATATATCAGTGGTTCCATTTATTGTTTCTTTTAATATCCTAGACAGTCGTCTTATGTTATAAGAGTTTATTGCTTGGCCCCAAAATGGTATAAATGATTTTGCTATGTCTTCTACAATCAACCCATCTTCAATATTCCGGCGAGGTCGTGACCTGGCCTATTTGGCTATATCTGCTGTTTTTGAAAGGAACACCCCAGGAAACAGAAATCCCAAATAACACGTACCTCTCCTGTTCCTAGGTAACCAAGGATAGGCTTTTTCTCCACATATGAAATACACAGAATCTCCCACATATATTGGTTCCACTTCTTTATAAAGGAATGCTATGTTCCTGCATCTGGTAAATGTTCCTACATGGAAAGAACCCTTTTTCTTTAAACAGAATGGGACAGAATGAGGGTTATAATTCACTGTATATGAAGGGGGTTCAGCATCCTTATTCCCCTGTGGGTTCATGTGGAACATGATCACAGAAGTTTTATAAGGTACAGACAATCTATCCTGTGGCATTATTGCTGGTGTAATTAATCGTCTTATTTGGAACACGGAGCAACCCACTGGTTTCATAATCACTTCCTCGAATTCATTCATATTTGTTTTATCTAGTTGACCAGTTTCACTTTCGTTCCATTTCCCATAATATAGGGCACTCAGAGAAGCATAACATGCAGAAGTTAAGGGCAGGGGCTGTACATACCATCCTATTCCCTGACCACCATGCTGCGGCAGGAGGGCACACACCCAACAATTATTTTTTCTTAGGATTGAGTGTGTCATATTCATTATTAACAGCAACGTGTTGTTCCCATATCCTTCCCTATGTTTCTCTTCCATTGGGGACAATGTATAGGAAATCACATGGACTGGGCTTTCTGTTGTGGAAATGTTCATAATTGGCAAAAGTACTTCAAGAGGGTGCATTTCCTCTAGGTACCATAACACAGATATGGTCAACACTGGGGCTAATATACTCATTATGCACATTACGATCGCTAGACCCAGCATACAATTCTTTTTACCATGTCCTTTTTCCGCCTTTCTATATACTACGTTTAATTCGCTATCAGCATTGGTGCAAGAGGGGGCATTTGCTGGTTCCGCCATTTCTTCTCTTGTCCTTCTTCTGCTGTGCTTGTCGTGAATATCTCTTGTTCATGTGCTTCCCAGGATGTTGAAAAAGTTCAATCAATGTTTACAATCTTTTATGCCAGTTTTCTGTCTGCCTGGATTGCTTTTTCACTTGGCAAGGCCTCTGTGCATTTTGCACATTGCTCTAGAATTTCAGAGCAGCTTCCTTTGTACCACGTGCGCCCTGCTTGTTCACTCGGGTTCCTGACAAATGGATTTAGCACCGAGGAGTTGCGTTTCGTGAGCTGTCTAATTTACACAACTCTTACACCACCCTCCTCTAGGCCTCTGGTTCCCACTTCATCCGAAAATAGGAAACAGAGGCAAGAAATTCACCAAGAGAAAAAAAATGTGATCACTCCTTCTTTCTGCTCCGCAGGTTGTACCGATTTGCTCCTGGTACCGTGTGATCAACAAATAGTGCGGGTGCACTTCTGGTCTCGAGCTTGGAGTCAGCCTGGGGCACAATGGCAGATGATGATGGGTGCCCAGGCGACAATGCAGGCTGTGGCGCAACAGAAGATGGTGGGTGCCACAGAGGTATGCGCTTGATGTCGGCCAGCAGGGATGCAGAATCAGCTGGACAACGTTGAGGCAGTCTTTGCTCTTCCGTTTTTATGGCAATCTCAACAGGCTTTGTTTCAGGATCAGGCAGTTTATGTGGCAAGGGACTGGCAATGGCATTTTTCGTTTCTGGAACTGCTGCTATCTCTTTCTGGTCTTTGTCCCGTTCAGTTGACGTGTCGAATGGCGATGGGACTTTCTTGGCGTGTGTGGCATGAATCCACGCCTTGCGTCCATCCACGCGTAATGTTGTCTGCGTGGTTAAAAGTACCTGGTAGGGCCCACGCCACCTGGGAGCCAGCAATGTTTTCTGGTCATAATTTCTGATGAGCACCCAGGCTCCGGGCTCTAATGCATGTCCTGGGCCAGTATATCGCACCAGTAATGCCTCCTGCACCTGCTGATGAATCAAACGCAGTTTTTTTACTAACAAATTACAGTAAATGCTGAGTACAGGGTACTCTACCTCTCTCATTCTTTTAGGCTGAGGTGCACACCACACATTCGCCGGTCTCCCCATTATTATTTCATAGGGTGAGAGCCCAGTTCTGGCCTGCACTGACGTTCACATACACAGTAACGCTATTGGTAATGTATCTACCCAGCTTAATTTGCTACCTGCAAAGATCTTACTGATTTTGGATTTCAAAATTCTGTTATGGCGTTCAATAAGACCGGCCGAAATCGGATGTCTTGAACAATGGAATCGCTTATCGATCTGCAATCCTGCACAAATCTGCATTATCACTGCACCTACAAAGTGCGGACCATTGTCCGACCATATGACACGGGGCAGACCAAAGCGAGAGAAATATTCTTTTAGCATTACCTTCGCCGTGCTCATGGCTGTGCAATCTTTCAAGGGATATGCTTCTACCCATTTGCTGAATGCACATATGATCACCAGAACGTATTTCAGATTGTGGCATCTCTCCATTTCTATGAAGTCAAAGTGAATCACTTCGAATGGCATAGAGGGAGGTCCAAAACTTCCTGTTGGAGTCAATGTTCCTTTTCCCACATTGTGCTGTAGGCACGTGATGCAGTTTTGCACCAGCCTCTCGGCATTCTTTTTTATGAGTGGATTTGCCCAGACCGTGGCTAAATGTTGGACTATTTTCTTCGCACAGATGTGTGTGGGACTGTGAGCCAATGTAACCATTGCGTTTACATACACATTTGGCAACATCCAATTCGCATTTTTTTTGTCCACCCAACAACCCTCCAAATCCAGTTCTGCAGAGCCCTTGGCCCATCCCTGTATTTCGTCGGCGGTAGCTTCCGCCTGCATTTCTTTAACAGTCACAATTCCATTTTCTATCATGCAGGGCACTTCCTCTGATTGTACGGTCAACATTTTTGTACTCGAATCAGCAGCAGTCTGTTTCGCAATCTTGTCTGCAAATGCGTTTCCTTTTCCCACTTTACATGTTACTTTTTTATGCGCCTCGCATTTCACTATTGCCAGGTGCTTTGGACACGTAAGTGCAGACAGTAATCGCACAATCAGAGGGCCATGTTGAATTCTAGCCCCATGGGATCTTAAGAAACCTCTCTCGGCCCATAATCGGCCAAAGTTATGAACGATGCCAAAGGCGTACTGGCTATCAGTATAGATATTTACGCTCAAGTTCTCTGAAATTTCACAAGCTCTTGTTAAAGCAATTATCCCTGCTGCTTGGGCGGAGTTATAAGGAATTCTTTTACTCTCCACAACACTTTTTAATGTTGTAACAGCATATGCGGCAGTTGATGTGCCGTCAGGTAGTTTATAACAGGAGCCATCACAAAACAGTTCCCCATCTGGTTCTTTTAGTGGTGTGTCACTCAAATCAATTCTCCCTTTTGTTTCTTCCTCAGTAACCATTAAGCAATCATGGGGAAGCAATTCAGTTCCACCACTGTTTTCCCCGAGCATTGGCATTAATTCTGCTGGATTCAAAGCGCTACACCTCATAATTTGAATGTTGGGCGCGAACAATCCAATTTCATATCTAGTCAATCTAGCAGAGGTGAGGTGTTGCATCTGTGTTCTATTGAGTAGAACATCTATGGCATGTGGCACCGTCAAAATTAAGGTGTGCCCCAAAACCATCCCTTCTGTTTGTTTCAGTGACGCAGCAGCCGCTGCAACAACTCGCAAACATCATGGTAGTGCGCACACTACAGGGTCCAGCGCAGCACAGAAGAACAATAGCCGCACAGCCTTTTTCTTCCACCTTGTTCCTGTGTTAAGACAGACAACGCGCATCCTTCGTTCTCATGCACAAATAGCCTAAAAACCTTTTCATAATTCGGTGTGCCCAAAACTGGTGCAGAACTCAAAATGGTTTTTAGGAAATCAAATGCTTTCTGACATTCTTCATTCCACTGCAAAGGCACCACAGCATCCTTTTTTGTTAATTCTACCATTGGTTTCACAATCAAAGCGAAGTTCATAACCCATTGACGGCAATAAGAAGCCATCCCTATTATCGCTCTCACACCTTTCTGTGTTGTTGGAATAGGCATACCAGAAATACTCTTTATTCTCTCTGGTGTTAATCTTCTCTCTTCCTTTGAGAGTAGGTAACCCAAATAAGCTACTTCTTTCTGACAGTACTGGAATTTCTTTAGGCTTGCTTTATGGCCATGCATAGCTAGATGAGTCAATAATAGAGCAGTATCTTCTTTACATATCTCCTCCGTGTCAGCAGCGATAAGTAAATCGTCAATGTTTTGTAGCAACACACAGTCTGCTGGTAATTCTAACATGTCCAGCTGTTCTTTCAAAGCTCTACTGTATATGCTCGGACTTTCATTATAGCCTTGTGGAATGCGTGTGAATGTGAATGATCGTCCTCCTAAAGTGAAGGCAAATAAATACCTGCTTTCTTTGTGTACTGGAATGCTGAAGAAAGCGTTTTTCAAATCAATAACACTAAAGTATTCTGCCGAAGCAGGGATCATTGTCAAGATCGTAGTGACGTCTGGCACTAACAGGAATTGGGGATCTACCACTTTGTTCAGTGCACAGAGATCAATTATGAAACAGTACGGTACCTCGTTACCCCCTTTCTTGTATACGAGAAGAATGGGGCTGTTACATACACTACCTGTAATGTCTTCAATCACTCCCAATTTCACCAAATCAGAAACAATACTTTTCAATCCTTTTTCTCCTTCTGCTGAAATTTTATACTGCGGAATACGTGGTAACGTTATTCCTTCTTTCAATGTAATTTTTACTGGCTCTATTTTCAAACATCCCACATCATTGTCATTCACGGCCCAAATGCAAGTTGCCACTGTACTCAATTCCCCTGTTGCAGGGTTCTGCCATAAATTCAGAAGTCGGCATATCTGGGGAGAAATAGTCAAAAATACCCCATCTGGTGTACAATGAATAACTGCGCTTAGTTTTTTCAATAGATTCAATCCTAAAAGATTCCCCCCACAATGCTCTGTTAAAAGAAATGGACAATGTTCAGTAAAAGGCCCTATTGTCACCGCTACTGATTTGGACTCGGGGTTTATTACTGGGGTACCTGCGAACCCTACTGAGATATTCTGTTGCCCTGACAGAGGTATGTCTGGAACCAAGTGATGATCTATCGAGCACTTTTGTGCCCCCGTATCTACGAGGAATCTATGCTCATCATTCCCGATTTTCATCTCTACGTAGGGTCCTTTATGATTCACGGGAAATGACACTGGTTCCGACCCCTGTCCTGGGCTGTCCTATTGGGGTAACAACACGTCATCCGATGTGTAATCACCACTGTTATTATAATATGCACCTGTCTGGTTATCAAAAATGTTCCCTCCTCTCCCTCTATTTCCCGTCTGTACACCCTGCTGATTTTGACTCTGAATAGTTTGATTCGGAGCCTGGCCTTAATTCTGTGCACCATTCTCTTGATCATTCTATGCTGCTGCATATGATTTCTGTTGTGACCATTTGTTCGATGTGCCCTCCGTGAGGCCTTCTCTGACTATATCAGCCTCTATTTTGGAAATGCGGACATTGTGCCCGCCAGTGTCCTTCCTCTCTGCAGTATGCACATTGATTTAATCCCAAAGCCTTCCATGCATATTCAAATTTCCCCTACTCTGTGCATTTCCCCTTCCCCTGTGGTGTCCTGCTATCTGCTGGAGTAACACCTGTGTTTTCAAATTTGTTCTATCCTTTGCTTCTCTTTCCTTCTCGGTATTTACCCGGTTCTCATAATATTGGGCCATATGTAATACGTCTCCTAGTGATTTTGCTTGCCATGCACTTTCTGAAGTCATTATCAAATTTTGAATCGGAAGTATTAATCCCCTCACATATTTATCCACAAATAGCCTTTTCCCTGCTTCCGTACTCACATCCTGTCCACTGAAATCTGTAAATATCTCTTCGAATCTGTTAAAATAATCTGTGGACAACTCGTCTTTACCTTGAACACACACCGTCATCTTGTCCCATTGAATTCTCTTCTCTGGGACCAATTCTTTTAACTTCTGTACTATTCGTGCTGGTAATGCTAACATATTCGCCCCTGGCTGCGCACCCACTGCTTTATTTTTATCTTCCAGTATTAAATTTGCCCACGTGGCGCCATAAGCCGTCTCATCATCTACCTTTCTTATTCGTTTCCATATATCCACTGGCAAAATTACGGGGAATATTAGATCTATGTCACCCATCGTGAACACTGAAGATTGCAATAAAGACTCCACTTCTTTATAAAAACCCGATGGATTTTTTCGTATGCCAGGGATTGTCTGTTTTGTATTATTCACTTCCTGTCTAGAGAAGGGAACGTGCACATATTGGGCTGTGTAATGTGCTGGGATTACCACAGGTGGCGCACTGCCTACTGCGGGATTCTCTACCTTCGGTACAAAGGTAGGGGGCACTTCTCTCATGGGGAAAGCCACACTCACTATTCCTCCCCCCTCTCTCATATGCAACAATATTCCCAAGTCGAGGGATAAGGCTGTCTCTCCTGTACCCCGTTCCATCGCTCTCTTATATACCGCCAACAATTCAGGAGGGCTCACCTTCTCCTCGCTTATATCTTTGTTTATCAAATATTCAACCATCGTTTGCAACGCTGTCCTTTTCATTGCTAAAGTGTATTCATCAAATATTCCATGTATTTCCATTGTGGGAATACTGTGATCTGAAATCCATTTTTGTGCCTCCCGTATCCATACTTTTAGCTCCGCACTAATTTGCGCTGCTGGTGACGTAAATCGCTGCTTTCTACCCCTCTCAATATTCTTTCTCTTATTCCCCGGTGTGGCGAGTACTTCAGAATACTCTTCATCCAATTCATTCTTTATTTCAAACAGTCGCTTCACATGCTCTTCTATTTCTTCATCTCTCCCTCTACAACGGGCTAATGCATTCAAATCCAGCAATCGTTGTGGTGGTAACTTCCCAATTAACTTTTTCCATTGCCCTGACAAATATTCCCCCATGCATTCCAACAATACCTGTCTTTCGTTGTTTCTTCTGAAGTCATATAGGGACGCTAGCGTGGATACCTCATCATTATCGTCTATATACATTTCCGCCTGTTCTTGCAGCTCACTCTTTCTCTCCTTACTGATCGCGCTGCGAGTCACTCTCATACATTCATTCTGCTCAATTCCACTCATTGGAGGGGCAGTCGGGACAGTGGCACCCTCTTGTTCAGGAAGTGCAGAGGGGGCAGTGAGAGTGGGATCCGTCTGCTGGGGCTGTGGTAATTGCGAAACACTCGGGGCTGGCTGTCTAGTGGGCAGTGCAGTGTCTGATGTAGCCTGTGGCTGTGCTGGTTTTGGGAGGGGCTGAGCAACGGGAGGGGGTTGAGCGGCAGCTACCGCTGTAGTCTTTTTAGTTTCACTCCTTGGGCCCTGTTTTGTTTCAGTTAAGATTCTGTTTATTAATTCGTCCGATGAGTGTAGCTCTCTTTGTGGATATATTTTTTCTATGTTTAATTCATCGCGCCGTCTTGTGTTTCTCAAGATATTACTCCATTCCTCCTCCTCCTTCTCCTCAGCTTTCTCCGTCTTTGACTTATGCCTGCGCGCATGTTTCTCTCTACTTCTAAATCGGAGCATTGCTTCCCTCCTCCAGTCCCTAAGGATATCAAGTGCTCCAGAGCGTGCTCTTTTACTTATCAACACCTTTTCCAGGTTATCTATACGTTCCATCTCAAAACTCCCATCCCTTGGCCACTGAGGATTTTCTCTGGTTTGGTTATGCCAAGTTTCACAAAATATTATCGCTCCCATACCATACTTTATGTACACATCATAAGCCGGTCTTCCTCCCGGATGTGCTTCCTGGTCAGTTTCCAAAGATTGTTCACCGCAGCGGAAAAATCCCGCTAAGGTGGACAATACCCCAGGCATGTTTACCTTACCCTTGGCTAATCAAACTTACTGTGGGTGTTTGATTTTGCAAAATCAACTCTCAACCAATATCAGGATTACTTACAAATCGGGGCACGACTCACCTGATCAATCAATTTGTCTTTTCAAGAAACAATTCGTCCGTATACTGATGCAACCAATGACGTCGTGTCTGCGTATCTCAGCTCTGCCTCATTTCGGGACCCTCGCCTCCTTGTTCACTGGCCAGGGACATCGATCAGGGATCAGCTGTGTGCAGATCTGGAAAGGAGTCTCTCATCGCTTAGGCAGGGGCGCCCCGAACACCTCTTGATCCCGGCTTGATCGCTCCCGTCCTCGCCGTTCTTACTGCCTTCCTTATTTTGCAAAGTACACGATGGAACAAGTGGGGGAGGGTCCCTATTCGGGCGCCATCTTGAAGGGGCCCCTGAGGGACCCTTGGATGTGGAAACAAGGCACAGTCACCACACATGAATAGATACGCCAAACACAAGGTCCTGTTCCCAAAATCTAGGGTTTATTGCAAAACAAAGAAGTCCCAGTTGGCCAAGTGGTCCCACGCCCCGTGACGTGTGTCTAACAGACCTCGGGGGACGCAAGAGAGCGTGAAATGTACATCAGTTACATATTTACAAACGGAGCATCTTACAATCAGTAATGACACATTTGATGCCGCCCCCAATTCATTTCCCTTTGAATTAGAGGCGATGATTGACCATTGTGACAAATATGACACCTTAGACCACCATATTTAGTAACAGTTTGCAATCTCCAGTTTTACAAACACCATTCTTTGTTTGCGAGAACACAGCGTTTCTGTTTTCATGGGCAAGCTGCGCATAGGAGACTGGCACATACCAGGTCTCACTATCTCTTAGTTTCGATTCTCGCTCTAGAGGTCAGCCCGCTCTCCGGGCCTCACTGTGCTCAGGAAGGGGGGCCGTAAAGAAGAACATAATTCAACTCTTTAAATGCTAGTTTCATACATTGCTATTCTTTCAGGAGACTCGCTGGCATTCGTGTACTGATTAAAATGTGTTGCTCCCTGCCTACAAGGATATGTGAGGGAGGGAATCAGGCATTTCTGTCTAGCTCTCCAGTGTAATGTTTCAACATGTTTCTTAGCCTTGGACCATTGAAGCGAAATAATATCTACAGCAAAGCAGCTTTACATGAGGCAAAGTGGCAACGTTAGAGAGAGTAGAGAGAAAACAAAATGGCGATTCTGGTCATCTTAAAATGGCTTCACTCTAGTTAAACTAATAGCTACGTAATAACTAATGACTAATGAATATATATTCTTACACTGTAAATCATGCGGTTGGTCTTCGGCCAACCAATTATCATTCATTTCCGAACCCTCAAGGGGTGTTTGGTTTTTCTGTACTGACATGGTGGCTGTAGGCGTGAGGGTTAGTAAGGCATGGAGTATGATGAACTTGTTTCCGTCTGAGGCCCAGACTTTGGGCCTCATTACACGGACGGCGGTGGACCAAGGTGCTATTAGCACCTTGGTCCATGCTGGTTAAATACTGGCACCGCCTTGGTGGAAAGGGGAATTACTGCCCTATTCCAAGGTTGGTGGGGCGGTAATTCCCCCTTCCCCTATTGCCCTTCCCCATTCCCATTTTTGCCCCATAGGGCATAATGGAAATGGGGAAGGTGCTAATTACAGCACCACAAATTGCGGTACCGTAATTAGCACCAAGGTCCCTTTGCGGGTTGGTTTTTAACGCCTGCAAAAAGCAGGCGTTAAATTCTCCAACCCGCAAAGGGACCTCGTAGTAAGGCGGTAAGGGTTTACCGGTACCAGTAAAATACTGGTACCGGTAATCCCTTACGCCTACCGTGTAATGAGGCCCTTTCTCTTGTAAGCGGGTCTCAGTCTTACATATGCTCTGGTGGCCGCAGGTATGAGGGTCAGTAAGGCATGGATGATGATGAACTTGTTCCCGCCTGAGACCCAGAGATTCTCTTGTAAGCGGGATTTAGGGCCTCATTACGAGTATGGCTACCTCCATACCGGGCTCCAATACCGGGTTCCTGCAATGAGGACTTACCGGGTCATTCCGACATAGGAGGACCCGGTAATTCCTCCTTGAAAGAACCATTCCCCATTCCCATTTGGGTCCCCATAAGGCTCAATGGGAATGAGGAGGGAGGTAATAACGGGCATATTACAAATGGCCCGTTATTACCTCCCTCTTCCCCTCGCGGGACCCGGAAAGGACGCCTTGTTTTACCAGGCGTCCTGAAAGGGTCCCGCAAAGGGAAACTCGCAATTGTGCCTCCCGTAATGAAGGGTGCCGGTCCCGTACCGGCACCCTTCATTACGGGAGCGCAAGCCTCGTAATGAGGCCCTTAGTCTTACATTTGCTCTGGTGGCAGGTCTGAGGGTCAGTAAGGCATGGATGATGATGAACTTGTTCCCGCCTGAGACCCAGACTTTCTCTTGTAAGCGGGACTTTGTCTTACATATGCTCTGGTGGCCACAGGTATGAGGGTCAGTAAGGCATGGATTATGATGAACTTGTTAACGCCTCAGACCCAGACTTTCTCTTGTAAGCGGGACTTAGGGCCTCATTATACGGAATGCGGTAAGGGTTTACTGGTACCGGTAAGGGCACCGGCACCGGTAAACCCTTACCGCCTTACTACGAGTTCCCTTTGCGGGACCCGACCTTAACGGCTGGTTTTACCAGCTGTTAAGGAACGGGCCCTCATTACACGTTGTGCGGTAAAAATCGACATTTACCGGGATGGCGCTATTAACGTGTCTGCCTTGGCAAGAGGGCGCTAATAGTGTAACATTACGAGTACGCAGACACGAGCATAGCGCCATGCCAGTAATGACCCTACCGCCATGCCGTAAAAGACCCCAAAAAGTCCCTTACCGGCATCGACGAAAGTGCTAATAGCACTTCCGCCCTTACTCTACACGCAAATAGCGGTCACCGCAATTAGCGGTCACCGTTAAATAGCGGAAACGGAAATAGCGTCATCGCACAGGAACGGGAAAGAGCACGGCGGCCATCTTTAAAAACACAATCCATTGCCATCCTCTGCCCCCTGCACCTGTTTTGAGTACTTCGCCATTGGAAAACCACAAGGACACCCTCGCCATGCCGAAGGCTATCAAAAAAACAACCGACTGCCAGCGGAAGGAGAAGTTTTCCACAGAGGAGCTAACAATGCTCACAGAGACCCTAGCAGCAAATGCCAACGTGGTATTTGCATGCGACATGCGTCGGGAGACCCTTATCCGCAAGAAGGCAATCTGGGCAGAGGTTGCCCTGAAAGTGAGTGCAGTGTGCACCACCACCCGCACTGTCCGGGAGTGCCGAAAGCGGTGGGATGATCTTCGCCTCCGGGTCAGAAGCATCCTGTCTGCAAACCACAACATAGCCACTGCAGGTGGATGTGAATCGCCGATGAAATTAAAAGAGTGGGAGGAGACCTGCACCAACATGATTGGAGTAGAATCGACTGAGGGAGTCGGGACCATGGAGCATGGTGTGGCAACTACATCTGATGGAGGTGAGTGTACACATGAAAGAATGCAACCCTGGCCATGTCAATACCAAACCCAAAAACACACATGCATGCATCACCAGAGACAACTGCCACACAGCACCATGCATGGATGACCCACTCAACAATCACATCACCTGCATCCCTACCAATGAAGTCCCAATGCTCACAACTGCTAGAAAAATGTATTGTTCATGAAGTACATTGAACCGTCACCAATGCCATCGCCCTCTTTGTCCCCGACAGGTTCAGATACAGACAGTGATGAACCTGGCACTGCAACTCTGGCACCCCCTGCCACTAAAAAAGCAAGGCCACAGGACACAAGGGACACCCCTACATCATCAAGGGGCAAAGGGAGAAGATTTCCCATGCCGAGTGCCAAAAATCTGCGGCGCACCACTGCTGCCATACCGCTGTGCACACCAGCAACAACTGGCCCACCTTCTGAAGTGAACCCCCACCATAGATTCCAGCCATGGAGGGCCCACCCGCTGCTGCAACAAGTTCCACAGGAGAGGCGGCAGCCACAGCGCTGCTCTCGGAATTGTGGATGAGCCGATAGATTTGCCCATGCACACCCCAACCCCCCTGAACCCCTGAAGCAAATCCACTGCAGACACCTGGGTCCAGTGTCAATGGCCAGTTCGGCAAGGACAACATGGGTGGGTTCAGTAGCCCACTGGTGGCTTCACCAGATGTCCAGCTTGCTGAGGAAGGCGCAGCAGCCACAGCACGGGAACGCCACAGTGACCATGACCTGGCCAGCATCAGGCAGCCCCAACAGGAGATAACTGTGCTGGTTGGGCAACATGTCGAAGAGGCTGCCCGTCTCAGGGGGGAGATGGCAGAGACTGCCTGGCAATCAAGGGAGGCAATTGAATCCTGCACAAACAGGCTGTGTGGGGACATGTGCCAACTCAGGCAGGTCCTCACGCGGTTTGCGGACGCAATGGACCGCCAGTTCCCACCACCACCACCGGGACTGCCAGCCACATCATCTTTATCCGCTAGTTCGAGGCAGACAAGCCCCCTCCGTCACTCCACGCGCACCACAAGGCGCACGTCAAGCCAGCCTCCTCATGCTGGTGGTGGCAATGGGGAATAGGGACTGCAGGGTCAACCCACCACGTCTGCAGCTGCACAACAACATCGTGCAAGACACATAAGGGACTGTTGTGGGGGGCGGGGGGAAGGGTGTTATGGGACTGTTGTGGGGGAGGGCGGAAGGGTGTTATGGGACTGTTGTGGGGGCAGGGGGGAAGGGTGTTATGGGACTGTTTTGGGGGCAGGGGGGGATGGTGGTGGGATGTTTGGGGACATGCACATATACTTCTTTAAAATCCTTAATACACTGGTGAATAATCAAAAGACAGGCTTGGACTTCTTCATTGTGTATGTGTACTTTATTGGTGTCAGGGTCCATTGTGCGCTTCAACACAGACACCAGTGCATTACTACCCATATCCATCGTACAGGGTGAAACCATGTAACTCAGAATATCTGGTTGATCAGATGCTGTCTTACATCACGTCCCTCCTGGCCATCGCCTCTTGCACGACCTGCATCCCTGTCACCTCCGTCCTCATCACCATCATCATCCTCATCAGGTGGTTGCATTTGAACGTCAGGGGGCAGTGGCACATTACGTCTGATACACATATTGCGCAGCATGACACATGCCATGGTGATCTTGACCACCTTCTCATGGCCGTACAGGAGTGCCCCACCCGACCTGCTTATGCACCTGAGCCGTGTCTTCAAAAGGCCAAATATCTGCTCAATCACGACACGGGTATGTGCATGATTGTAGTCCTCTTCGTGCCGGTTCTGTGGGTTCCGTACAGGGGTAAGGAGCCACCTCTTCAGGGGATAGCCGGCATCGCCTGTATGGGGGGAAGAATGGAGACCTGTTACTCTTCACCTCTGGACCGGCATGTATATGTCACACAATTATACTTTGCATTCAGATTGAAATCCACGACTACCAGCATGCATGCAGACGATCTGTGTGACTGCAATGTGCAAAGGTGTGCTAGACCCTGCAATTGGACATGCCCCATTCATGCCTTCGACAGCAGTTGACATGTCCTGGGTGAGGCCATGTCTTGGGTGTCCCTGAGCCCAGGCATATTTGGTACCACACTGCTAGTGTCCTGACATTCCAACATCGATGTTGCCATGCTGTGTAGCCTCCATTCCATGGTGCTATAGGTGTGTGGTTCAATGCTATGGCTAGGGGGGATCCCTTTGCATGAATTCAAGGGCACATTGCTGTATTGATGTTGTGCTGCACTAAAACTGTATTACCAACTTGACGCCATGTTGCTGATTTGTGTATTTAGTGGTGTGGCATGATGTGCAATGTGGATGTGGATGGATGTGTGATATACATAGACCTGGATTGTTCTCAATGTTGTGGAGCTTATACCTGCATGTCGGTTCTTCTCAAGTACATTGCGGCCTTCCCTGATGGACATTGGCATACATCTGTATGTCCATTTCTCCTATGGACGACAGCCTACACCCAGTTGGAGTATGTATCTCTCCCCCCCCAATCACACCCAGTTGGAGTATGTATCTGCCCCCCCCCATTCACACTGCCATGTGCTTGCCCTGCTACTCACCAAGTAGCCACGAACGTTGACCGGCTTGTCGCTCCATGTAGCGTGGTATGGTTGAGTTCCGCAGGACCATGGAATCATGGGTTGATCCGGGAAATCGGGCACAACAATGTGTGATTATCTTGTTAGCGTCACATACCATTTGGACATTGATGGAGTGGAATTGCTTCCTGTTTCAGTAGACTACTTCATTGTGATGTGGGCCAACCAATTCAACATGGGTACAGTAGATGGCCCCAATGCAACTTGGGATGCCTGCCAGTGAATAGAAGCCAACTTTTGTGTTTGCAATCTTCTGGCCAGTCCGTGGCATGGATGTGTTCATGTGCATGCTTCAGGAGGGCATCGAGTACCTGGTTCAGCGTGCGTGAGAATAATGGTTGTGATTTGCCATGCATCTGCCCTACTGTATGCTGGTAGGTGCCTGTGGCCAGGAAGTGGGGCTCAGTCACCACCTTCAGTAGCGGGGGGATGGCAGTTGGCTCACTATGTCGTTGTGATTCATGTCAACAATGGTGGTGATGGTATCCCGGTCCAGGCGGTACAGGGTGTGTATCTGCTCAGGGGTTACATTGAATGGACTGGCTCGAATCGTAGGGATTGGTGGCAGACTCTGTGGAATGTGTAGGTGCCCTGGTGGTGCTTGCTGCGTCTGTCTTGCCCTCCTCCTCCTCCTCCTCCTGCGTCTCCTCTGTGCTGCCTGTTGTTGTTGGTGCTGCACTGCATTCATGTCCTCCAGCCCATGTAATGCTGCTAGTATTGGAACCATCTAGGTGTGGGAAGGGGTGTGTGAAGGGGTGTGGTGTGCTCCTTTTGTGCTGCCACAGTCTCCATTTCCGTACCTGTGCTGATTGTGTCCACCTGTGGCCGCTGGGAACACTGCTCAGTTCTTTTAACGGGTGGTTCGCGATGCCGGTATTAGCGCCATGCCGGTAAGGAGTTTTGGGGGCTTTTCCATGCCACTATTAGCACGTCCGCATGGCTTGTGATGGTGTGCTATTAGCGGCATGGCGCTATTTACGGGATGGGGCGTCGCGCGCCCGTGGACTAGCCGCTATTAGTGGCACCCCTAATAGCGGTAAGCAGGGTCATAATTAGCACTGGGATTTCCCGTTACCAGTATTCCCTTACCGGTAACGTTATTTCCCTACGCACAACGTGTAATGAGGCCCTTAGTCTTGTTCCCACCTGAGACCCAGACTTTCTCTTGTAAGCAGGACTTAGGGCCTCATTATACGGATGGCGGTAAGGGTTTACCGGTACCGGTAAGGGTAGCAGTGCCGGTAAACCCTTACCACCTTACTACGAGGCCCCTTTGTGGGACCCTACCTTAACGGCTGGTTTTACCAGCTGTTTTCAGACGGTACCCGCAAAGGGACCTAGGAGGCAATTACGGTACCGCAATTTGCGGTACTGTAATTACTGCCTTCCCCATTCCCATTGAGCCCTATGGGGGCAAAAATGGGAATGGGGAAGGGCCATGGTGAATGGGGAATTACCACCCCCACACACCTTGGAATAGGGCGGTAATTCTGCCATTCACCATGGCGGATTCGGTAAAATACTGGCGGCAACCATGGTGCTAATAGCGCCATGATTACCGCCATCCGTGTAATGAGGCCCTAAGTCTTACATTTGCTCTGGTGGCCACAGGTGTGAGGGTCAGTAAGGCATGGATGATGATGAACTTGTTCCCATCTGAGACCCAGACTTTCTCTTGTAAGCAGGATTTAGTCTTACATTTGCTCTGGTGGCCGCAGGTGTGAGGGTCAGTAAGGCATGAATGATGATGAACTTGTTCCCGCCTGAGACCCAGACTTTGGGCCTCATTACACGGCAGGCAGTAAGGGTTTACCGGTACCGGTAACGGTAAACCCTTACCGCCTTACTACGAGGTCCCTTTGCGGGTTGGTACATTAACGCCTGCTTTTAGCAGGTGTTAAAAAACAAACCCGCAAAGGGACTGGGGTGCTAATTACGGTACCGCAATTTGCGGTACCGTAATTAGCGCCTTCCCCATTCCCATTATGCCCTATGGGGCAAAAATGGGAATGGGGAAGGGCAATGGAGGAAGGAGGAATTACCGCCTTCCCAACCTTGGAATAGGGCGGTAATTCCCCTTTCCTCCAAGGCGGTACCGGTAAATTACCGGCATGAACCATGGTGCTAATAGCGCCATGGTTTACCGCCTACCGTGTAATGAGGCCCTTTCTCTTCTAAGCAGGACTTAGGGCCTCATTACACGGAAGGCAGTAAGGGTTAACGGTCACCGGTAAGGGTACCGGTGACCGTTAACCCTTACCGCCTTACTACGAGGTCCCTTTGCGGGACCCGACCTTAACGGCTGGTGTAGACCAGCCGTTAAAGTTTGGACCCGGAAAGGGACCTTGGTGCTATTTCCGGTACCGCAATTTGCGGTACCATAATTAGCTCCTTTCCCATTCCCATTATGCCCTATGGGGCAAAAATGGGAATGGGGAAGGGCCATGGAGAAATGGGGAATTACCGCCCCGCCAACCTGGGAATGGGGTGGTAATTCCCCTTTCCTCCATGGTGGTACTGGTATGGTAACAGCGGCAACCATGGTGCTAATAGCACCATGGTTTACCGCCTACCGTGTAATGAGGCCCTTAGTCTTACATATGCTCTGGTGGCTGCAGGTGTGAGGGTCAGTAAGGTATGGATGCTGATGAACTTGTTCCTGCCTGAGACCCAGACTTTCTCTTGTAAGCGGGACTTAGGGCCTCATTACGACCCAGGCGGTAAATTACCGCCTGGGCCGTGACTTTACCACCATGGCGTAAACTACGTTTACGCCATGGTGGTTGGCGGACTTACCGCCCCATTCCGACCTAGGCGGGGCGGTAAGT
This sequence comes from Ambystoma mexicanum, assembly GCF_040938575.1. Classification (NCBI taxonomy): domain Eukaryota; kingdom Metazoa; phylum Chordata; class Amphibia; order Caudata; family Ambystomatidae; genus Ambystoma; species Ambystoma mexicanum. The sequence goes on from NC_090933.1 coordinate 1,381,436,301, forward strand.
CCCCAATCCCCATTTACCCTTCCCCATTCCCATTTTTGCCCCATAGGGCATAATGGGAGTGAGGAAGGCGTTAATTACGCCACCGTAAATTACGGTGGCGTAATTAACTCCATGGTCCCTTAGCGCCATGGATTTTAACACCTGCTAAAAGCAGGTGTTAAAAGCACCATGGCGCTAGGGGACCTCGTAATCAGGCGGTAAGGGGCGGCGCTGTTAACGCTGCCGTTAACCCCTTACCGCCTGAGTCGTAATGAGGCCCTTAGTCTTACATTTGCTATGGTGACAGGTCTGAGGGTCAGTAAGGCATGGATGATGATGAACTTGTTCCCATCTGAGACCCAGAATTTCTCTTGTAAGCACGACTTAGGGCCTCATTACACGGTAGGCAGTAACCATGGCGCTATTAGCGCCATGGTTGCCGCCGGTACCGTACCGAGTCCGCCTTGGTGGATGGCGGAATTACCGCCCTACTCCAAGGTGAGCGGGGGCGGTAATTCCCCAATCCCCATTTACCCTTCCCCATTCCCATTTTTGCCCCATAGGGCATAATGGGAATGGGGAAGGTGCTAATTACGGTACCGCAAATTAGCTCTGAAAAACCAGGCGTTAAGGGAGGACCCGCAAAGGGACCTCGTAGTAAGGCGGTAAGGGTTTACCGGTACCGGTGCCCTTACCGGTTCCGGTAAACCCTTACCGCCTACCGTGTAATGAGGCCCTTAGTCTTACATTTGCTCTGGTGGCTGCAGGTGTGAGGGTCAGTAAGGCATGGATTAAGATGAGCTTCTTCCCGCCTGAGACCCAGACTTTCTCTTGTAAGCAGGATTTAAGGCCTCATTACATGTTGTGCGGTAAGGGATTAACGTTACCGGTAATGGAATACCGGTATCATTAAATACCCATGCCAATTACGACCCGGATTACCGCTATTAGCGGCACCGCTAAGTACGGTGCCACTAATAGCGGCTAGTTCATGGGCGTGCGACCCTTCATCCCGTAAATAGCGGCATGGCGCTAATAGCACACGATCACAAGCCATGCGGACATGCTAATAGCGGCATGGTAAAGCCCCAAAAAACCCTTGCCGGCATGGCGCTAATACCGGTATCGCGAACCACCCGTTAAGAGAACTGAGCAGTGGAGCACAGTTGGAGGCAATGGAGACTATGGCAGCACAAAAGGAGCACACCAGACCCCTTCACACACCCCTTCCCACACCAAGATGGTTCCAATACTAGCAGCATTACATGGGCTGGAGGACATGATTGCAGTGCAGCAGCAACAACAACAGGCAGCATGGAGCGACAAGCCGGACAACGTTTGTGGCTACTTGGTGAGTAGCAGGGCATGCACATGGCAGTGTGATTCGGGGGGGATACATACTCCAACTGGGTGTTGACTGTCGTCCGTAGGACAAATGGAAATACAGATGTACGCCAATGTCCATCAGGGAAGGCCACAATGTACTTGAGAAGAACCCACATTCAATTTGAAGCTGCACAACATTGAGAACAATCCAGGTTTCCAAATATTACACATCCATCCACATCCACATTGCACATCATGCCACACCACATAATACACAAATCAGCAACATGGCGTCAAGATAGTTATACAGAATCAGCACAGCACAACATCAATATAGCAATGTGCCCTTGAATGCATGCAAAGGGATCACCCCTAGCCATAGCATTGAACCACACACCTATAGCACCACTGAAGTGATGCTTCACAGCATGCAACATTGATGTCGGAATGGTAGTACACTAGCAGTGTGGTACAAAATTTGCCTGGGCCCAGGGACACCTAAGACCTGGCCTCACCCAGGACATGTCAATTACTGTCGGAGGCATGATTCGGGCATGTCCACTTGCAGGGTCGAGCTCACCTTTGCACATTGCAGTCACACAGATCGTCTGCATGCATGCTGGTAATCGTGGATTTCAATCACAATGCAAAGTCGATATGTGTGATATGTACAGGCCGCTCTTGAGGTGAACAGTAACAGGTCCCCATTCTTCGGAACCCACAGAACATGCACGAAGAGGACTCCAATCGTGCACATACCCGTACCCGCGTCATGATTGAGCAGATATTTGGCCTTTTGAAGACACGGTTCCGGTGCCTCAGCAGGTCGGGCGGGGCTCTCCTGTACAGCCATGAGAAGGTGGCCAAGATCACCATGGCATGTGTCATGCTGCACAATATGTGCATCAGACGGAATGTGCCACTGCCCCCTGATGTTGAAATGCAACCACCTGATGAAGATGATGATGGTGATGAGGACGGAGGTGACGGGGATGCAGGTCATGCAAGAGGCGATGCCAGGAGGGACGCGATGTGCGACGGCATCTAATCAACCAAATATTCTGAGGCACATGGTTCAACTCTGTAGGATGGATATGGGTATTAGTGCACTGGTGTCTGTGGTGAAGCGCACAATGGACCCTGTCACCAATAAAGTACACATACACAATGAAGAAGTCCAAGCCTGTGTTTCAACTAGTCACCAGTGTATTAAGGTATAATGAGATGAAAAAGTGCATGTTCCCAACTATCCCACCACCCTTTCACCCACCCCACCCCCACAACACTCCCGAAACACCCTTTCCCCCCTCCCCTCGCAACACTCCAGAAAAACCCTTTCCCCCCTCCCCCAAAACACTCCCGAAACACCCTTTCCCCCTCCCCCCACAACACTCCCGAAACACCCTTTCCCCCTTCTCCCCCCACAACAACCCCATGTGTGGCTTGCACAATGTTGGTATCCTGCTGCACACGTGCCAGCTAGACCCTGCTGTCCCTATTTCCCATTGCCACCACCACCATTAGGAGATTGGGATGATGTGAGCCTCGTGGTGCGCATGGAGCGGCGGAGGGGGCTTGTCTGCCTTGAACTCTCAGATGATGACGTGGCTGTCTGTCCCTGTGGTGGTGGTGGGAACTGGCGGTCCATCGCGTCCGCTATGCGCGAGAGGACCTGCCTCAGTTGGCCAATCTCCATGCACAGCCTGTTGGTACAGGCTTCCATCGCTTCTATCGCCTCCCTCGAGTGCCTAGCAGTCTCCGTTATCTCCCCCCTGAGACGGGCAGCCTCTTCCACATGCTGCTCAACCGGCACTGTAATGTCCTCCTGGCGCTGCCTGATGGTGGCAAGGTCATGGCCACTGTGGCCAGCTCGTGGTGTGGCTGCTGCGCCTTCCTCTACGTCCCGGGAAATCAGGTGAGGCCAATGGTGGGCTCCAGCACCCTCCCGTGTTCTCCTCGCCAGGCTGGCCATGGACACTGGATCCTGGTGTTGGCCGTGGAGTTGCTTCTGGGCTTCCTGGGGGGTGGGGATGTGCATTTGCATGGTGAACTCTATAGGGTCCTCCACTCACCAGTGGAACTTGTGGCAGCGGAGGGTGGGCCCTCCGTGGGTGTAACCTGTGGTGGGGGGTTCACATCAGTGGGTGTGGCAATTGTTGCTGGCGTAGACTGCGGTATTGGTGCAGTGGCGCTCTTGCGATGTTTGCCCCTCTGCAGGGGCTCACTCCTCCCTGTGGTGGGGGTGGGGGTGTCTCCTGTGTCCTGTGCGCTGGGTTTTTTCTTGGCAGGGGGAGCATGAGTCACAGTGGCCTGTTCTTCGCTGTCTGTATTTGAGCCTGTGGGGAACAAAGAGGGGAATGGCATTGGTGATGGTTCAACGTGCTTCATGCAGATTCAGTTCATCATGCTGTTCTGTGCATTGGGACATCATTGGTGGGCATTCAGGTGATGGGGCTGTTGAGTGGGTCATCCATGCATGGGTCTGTGTGGCACTTGTCTGTGGTGATGCGTGCATGTGTGTGTGTTGGGGTGTGACACTCACATGGGCAGGGTTGGGTGCATGTATGATTGTGGCCGCATCCATGAGGTGAATCTGGGCTCACATTTGGGGGGTGCCTCAACATTCACAGTGCATTGTTTCATGTGTACACTCACCTCCATCTGATGTAGTGGCCACACCATGCTCCATGCTCCCGACTCCCTTGATTGATTCGACGCCAATCGTTGCTGGTACAGGTCTCCTCCCACTCCTTCAATTTAATTGGTGAATCAGAGCCAACTCCTGTGGCCATGGCCAGCTTGCGGTTCGCAGACAGTATGCTGCGGACCCAGAGGCGGAGATCGTCCCACCGCTTCCTGCACTCCCTGACGGTGCAGGTGGTGGTGCCCACCGCACTCACTTTCAGCGCGACCTCTGCCCAGATGGCCTTTTTCTGGATCAGGGTCCCCCGCCGCATGTCGTTGGCAAATACCACATCAGAGTTTGCTGCTAGGGTCTCTGTCAGCATTATGAGTTCCTCGTTCGTAAACTTCTCTTTACGCTGGCGGTCAGTGTTTTTTTTAATGGCCTTTGGCATGGTGAGGGGATCCTTGTGGCTTTGGGATGGCACAGTTGTCGAAAAAATGGTCCAAGGGACAGAGGAAGGCAATGGATTGTGCTTTTAAAGATGGCCACCGTGCTCTTTCCCGTTCCTGTGGGATGACGCTATTTCCGGTTCCGCTATTTACCGGTGACCGCTAATAGCGGTGACCGCTATTTGCGTGGTGCAGGAGGTCGGAAGTGCTATCAGCGCTTTCGTCGGTGCTGCTAAGGTTTTTTTTTGGGTCTTTAGCGGCATGGTGATAGGGTCATTACCGGCATGTCGCTATGCTCGTGTGCGCGTAATCGTAATGGGACGCAATTAGCGGCCTCTTGCCAAGGCGGACACGTTAATAGCGCCATGCCGGTAAATGCCATTTTTTTCCGCATACCGTGTATTGAGGCTCTTAGTCTTAAACTTGCTCTGGTGGCGGCAGGCGTGTGGGTCAGTAAGCTATGGATGATGATGAACTTGTTCCTGCCTGAGACCCAGACTTTGGGCCTCATTACACGGTAGGCAGTACCCATGGTGCTATTAGCGCCATGGTTGCTGCCGGTATTTTACCGTGTCCGCCTTGGTGGATGGTGGAATTACCGCCCTACTCCAAGGTGAGTGGGGGCGGTAATTTCTCATTCACCAAGGCACTTCCCCATTCCCATTTTTGCCCCCATAGGGCATAATGGGAATGGGGAAGACGCTAGTTACAGTACCGCAAATTGCGGTACTGTAATTAGCACCAAGGTCCCTTTGCGGCACCCTACTTTAATGGCTGGTAAAACCAACCGTTAAGGTCGGGTCCCGCAAAGGGAACTCGTAGTAAGGCGGTAAGGGTGACCGCTATTTGCGTGGTGCAGGAAGTCGGAAGTGCTATCAGCGCTTTCGTGGGTGCCGCTAAGGTTTTTTTAGGGTCTTTAGCGGTATGGCAGTAGGGTCATTACCGGCATGGCACTATGCTGGTGTCCGCGTACTCGTAATGGTATGCAACTAGCGGCCTCTTGCCAAGGAGGACACGTTAATAGCGCCATGCCGGTAAATGACGTTTTTTACTGTGTACCGTGTAATGAGGCCCTTAGTCTTACATTTGCTCAGGTGCCCACAGGCGTGCGGGTCAGTAAGGCATGGATGATGATGAACTTGTTCCCACCTGAGACCCAGACTTTCTCTTGTAAGCGGGACTTAGTCTTACATATGCTCTCGTGGCCGCAGGTCTGAGGGTCAGTAAGGTATGGATGATGATGAACTTTTTCCCGCATGAGACCCAGACTTTGGGCCTCATTACACGGAATGCGGTAAGGGTTTACCGGTACCGGTGCCCTTACCGGTACCAGTAAACCCTTACCGCCTTACTACGAGGTCCCTTTCGGGGACCCGACCTCAACGGCTGGTTTTACCAACCGTTAAGGAACGGGCCCGCAAAGGGACCTTGGTGCTAATTACGGTACCGCAATTTGCAGTACCGTAATTAGCTCCTTCCCCATTCCCATTGAGCTCAATGGGGGCAAAATTGGGAATGGGAAGTGCCTTGGTGTCATGCCTACCTCTCCGCCCTCTCCACCTGGCTCCGTTGTGAAACCCAAAAGTTCCTGTTTTCCGGCTTCCTCAGCCTTGAGAACAGCTAGACCGTTCTACACTCAATGGAAGTTATCTGGGAGGCGCAATCCAAATGTATGGATCACATGACCAACGCAATGACGTTTACGTTCACGTGTGTCCTACGCACGTCAGCTGACTCCATTTAACGAAGCGGAAGCCTTGCAACCGCGCTTCTGATCGTTTGTTACTCATTTCGCGTTCCGGAGCTTACTTCTGCCTTTCGCAGACGTTTTTCTACTACTTCCTAAGGTACGGTTGCCTTCCCGCGTTCTGACGCATATCCCGGCAACTTCCAGCTTTTCTTGAGCTGCCTGTTTCCTCCGCGCTCGCATGCGGTTCTCCACTCCTCCTTCAAACGGAGTCCCACCATTTACCCGTGGCATCTTCCTGCTATTTCTATTGGAAGCTTGCCGCATTGCTGCTCCACACCCCAGCTTCCTATTGCTGTATAGAGACTTCGGCTGTCTACCCGGCAGCACCAACACCCTGCAGATTACGGCTCTGCCTCCATCTACCAAGATCCTGCGCTCATCGAACTTCTACTGTATTAAGGACTTGTACTTCCTGGATCAAGATTCTCATACTCTCCTTCTACACGTGCACTGGACTCTGGACGCTTTCCTGTGTGTGCACCAACCCGTCTCTAGTGCGGTCCTCGTTCCGCTCGGGTTAGATCCCTCACTACCGTTTCCTTGCCGTTGTTTCCTTGGATTTCTCTGACTTCTTGAGACTTCCTTGGCTGCACACCCAGGTTTCCTTGGCTACACATCCAGGTTAGTGTGTTCAACATAGGTTCTTATTGTCCTTCATTTCAAATCATCATTCTAAATTTGTTCCTCTTTATCAACAGCCTGGTGAATCTTGGTCAACTCACGCCCTTCCCACTAATAGCTCTATCTGACTGTGGGTTTTACTAGTCAGAGAGTGACATTAGTTAGAAGGTTCTCTTTTGATACACTGCGCCTTATCTCTGACATCTTCCGGTGGAAGAAGACTTCGAGTGTATCCTTTATTGCTACCAGTCTGTATCCTTTTACGAGAACCTTTGAATCATTCTCCTGTATCCATTGTGTTTCAGTTCATAACAGATTCAGAAGCCATGTTGGAGGAGTCTGACCCTCTATCTGTCCTCACCCAATTGGTGGCGGATTTGAGACAGGAAATGATTACAGCTCAGGACACCATGCATCATCGTATGGACGTGATGCAGGATGCCATACATGCCTCCTCACAAGGAGAGGCTGCCACTGTTCCCGTTGCCTCCATTTCAGGTGCATCCGCACCACAAAGAGAATCCGTCCAGGTGTTGATGCCAACCCAATTCCCTTTGGCTCCACCCAAAAGGTTTACGGGAGATCAAAAATATTACGGCACTTTCGTTAACCAATGCCTTCTCCACTTCCTGTGTAGACCCAGTTCATTTCCGGATTTGACAACCAAAGCAGTCTGTGTATTGTCGCATTTGGGAGGCACTGCTGCAGCCTGGGCAACCCCGTTGTTGGAGACCAATAGTCCTCTATTATATGACTGCGATGAATTGCTGTCAGCTATGAGTAGGGTGTTCGACATGAGATATTCCACTCAGGCAACTGATTTGGAACTGTTGAATCTATAACAGGGTAGCCAACCGTTAGAGGCCTATCTCGCACGTTTCAATCAGTTGACAGCGGAAACACAGTGGCCTGAAGATAAGAAGACTGCAGTCTTCTATAAAGGACTATCCGAGGAACTGAAAGACGCCTTGTCAACAGTCCCTGTTGTCCCATCAGGATATATGGAGTTAGTCGATCTTGTTTTACAAATCGAAGCTCGGAGAACCACCAGAAAAGGCTAAAAGAAACCCTTCTTATCCGTGCCAAGTCTTCCGGGGGTTTCTCAGCCTCCTTCTGATGAGCCTGAGCCCATGCAAATAGGTGCTATTCGAGGTCGTTTGTCCGCAGCTGAGCGAGAAAACCGCCGTAAGAATAACCTATGCATGTACTGCGGTTCAGCGGAGTATCTACTGATTGCTTGCCCTAAAAAACCGGCAAAAAAGTCAGGAAACGCCAGAGCTCGGCAGTAGTGGGAGTCCCTATGCCGAGTACCAAGACGGACTCCGCCCTGTTACTAAATGCTTCCATTCCGGTTATGGTGTCTTTAAGTTTCAACAACATCACCGTTCAAACCCAGGTCATGATAGACTCTGGTGCAACAAATAGCTACATGGATATTGCTTTCGCCAGACAGTCAACCATTCCTATGACCAATAAAACAGTACCTGAGTCAGTCAAGACAGTCGATGGTTCTGCACTGTCTTCTGGTCTGGTAACAGAAGAAACGTTGCCTATAACAGTGTCCCTACCTGACGGTCACACTGAAAATATGGTTTTTGACATAATTGCGGCACCCCAATATCCAGTGATTTTTGGTCTGTCTTGGCTTAAATTACACAATCCTGTGATTGATTGGGTCACTGGTCATATCCAATATCCTTCGGATCATTGCAATGAACACTGCTTCTTGGATTCCGGCGGTGTTCATGATACACCTGTCTTGGCCTTCCTTGAAGGGTTGTCAAGAATAAATGCGCTGGCGTCACCTAAATCACCGATACCTCAGGAATACCATCAATTTGCTGATGTGTTTGACAAAGGAAAGGCCGAGGTGTTGCCGCCACATCGTCAATACGATTGTCCAATTGAACTGATTCCCGGGGCTAAAACACCCACCGGTCGAGTTTATTCCCTTACCAAACAGGAAGACGCTGTCTTGAAGGAATACATCGATAAAGCACTCTGGACTGGGTTTATACGTCCTTCTCAGTCTCCGGCTGCATCCCCTTTGTTTTTCGTCCCTAAGAAAGAAGGGGACTTAAGACCCTGCATTGATTACAGGGCCCTTAATGCCATAATGGTTAAAAACCAGTATCCCCTACCTTTGATTGACGTCCTGTTGGATCAATTGGGCTCTTCAGTGATTTTCACTAAACTGGACTTGAGGGGTGCTTACAATCTTGTGAGGATTAGGGCAGGCGACGAGTGGAAAACCGCAAAACCAGATATGGTTTATATGAGTACCTCGTCATGCCCTTCGGTCTGTGTAATCCCCCGCGACCTTTCAGTTTTTCATGAACGATATATTCAGGGATTACATGGACCAATTCGTGGTCATATACCTGGATGACATCTTGATTTACTCAACATCCTTAGAAGAACACGTACAACATGTATCCAAGGTACTGCAAAGGCTAAGAGAGAATCATCTCTTTGTCAAAGCCGAGAAGTGTGTCTTTCACTCCCAAGAGGTAGAGTTCCTGGGCTATGATATTACTAGTCATGGCGTCAGAATGAGCCGTTCCAAGGTAAAAGCCATCCTAGACTGGCCAGTCCTTGTTTCTATCAAGTCCTTGCAATCTTTTCTTGGATTTGCAAACTTTTATAGACGTTTTATCCATTCTTTCTCAAGAGTGGTGGCACCGCTTACTGCACTAACCAGCCCAAAAAATCCATTCCACTGGACAACAGAGGCTCAAGGCGCTTTTGGCCTACTCAAGGAGGCGTTTACCACGGCTCCGGTTCTGCAGAACCCGGATCCTGAATTGCCTTATATCGTTGAGGCGGACGCCTCTAATCAGGCCATAGGTGCGATCCTTTCTCAGGTATGCAAGGACTCTGGGGTGGAACACCCAGTGGCGTTTTTCTCCCGCAAGCTGGCCCCATATGAAAAGAACTAACCAGTGACTGAGAAAGAATTGTTGGCCATCAAAGACGCGTTACTCACATGGCGTCATCACCTTCTTGGTGCAAAACACCTGGTAACTATTTACTCCGATCACCGTAATCTACAGGCCATCAAAACCCTGAAGGGCCTTATGGCCCGCCAGGCCCGTTGGCATTCGTTTTTTGCCCAGTTTGACTTCAGCATCTCCTACAGACCCGCAAGAGAAAACACCAAAACAGACGTGTTATCCCATCTGCACTCTGGGGTAGACAGTGGAGATAATAACAAACCACTTCTACTGGCTGACCACGTGGTCTGTGGTTGTTCGGTTCAACCTTCATTGAAGAAGGATATCCTTGATTGGGTTACAGTTAATCCACGGGAAATACATGACCTTCGTCTTGATGTTAAGAAGGGCTTCCATTCATGAACGGCTCCTGTATCTACCGACAGAAGAAACACGTACCAAAGCTTTGCATTGGGGTCACGATTCTTTGGTCGCGGCTCATCCGGGTCAAAAGAAAATGTTGGAACTCCTACGACGTTGCTGCTGGTGGCCCAAGATGTCCAGAGACGTCGTAGATTACGTTTCGTCATGTGCTTTATGTGCACAATGCAAAAGCTCATCCAGTAAACCTATGGGATTATTACATCCATTACCGGTTCCTCACAAGCCTTGGTTTATGGTTTCCATGGACTTCGTAGTCGAACTACCTTCTGTTCATGGTTATGACACGGTCTGGGTAGTAGTCGACTATTTCACTAAAATGGCCTTGTTCATACCTTGCCAAGGTATTCCTACCACTAAGATTCTGGCTGATATGTTCCTAAAGCACGTCTTTCGGTTCTTTGGTTTGCCTTCAGTTGTTATTACCGAGAGGGGCTTGCAGTTTGCATCCCGGTTCTGGAGAGCACTATCTTCTGCTTTGCTTATGGAGGATCGCATGTCCAGTGCTTACCATCCTCAAACTGATGGGCAGACAGAACGGGTTAACGGTACTATGGAACAATACTTACACCGTCTCTGTCTTCAGTACCAGTCTTCTTGGTTTTCACTGCTACCGGCGGCTGAGTTCGCATACAATAACTCTTGCCATTCCTCCACGGGTATGTCTCCGTTCTATGCTCTTTATGGGCAACACCCACAATCCATCCCAGTGGACTTAGAGCCGACCGACACAGTTCCTGAGGCAACTGACAAATTGAAGGCTCTGGCCGCTCTTCATACCAGACTAAGGGGGCATCTATTGAAGGCCCAAACAAGTTCTAAATACTATGCCGACCAACATCAGTCGGCTGCCCCGCTATACACCACTGGTATGTCTGTCTGGTTATCTACCAAAAACCTGTAACGCTCACCTGATTCCCGTAGAGGCGCCGGTCTTGACTGGGCGTATACCGTATCTTCAAAGGTGATGTGTAACACACGGCTGGCTCTTTGGGCTGGACCTCTGTGCACTGTATGTCTGACTCGAAGGGTAAGATGTCTGCAGATAGAAAATATGGGATTAAGGAACTGGGTTATTGAATGTCTCTCTCTTCTTCCCTTTCTCTTCTCCTGTAGAACCCCAAAGGTTAACTCTCTCACCTTAGGTAAGTGAACGCCGTGCTCTCCATCTGCCTCGGGGCAGGGTGCTGTAACCAGTTTCTTCACTGGATAAGGGGAGCAGGCCTCTTGACTTCAGAGGACTGCTGTCCGTCGTTTACTGCACGAACGGTAAGTTTCGAGTAATTCTAATGTCTTTGAAGTCTTTAGTAATGATGTTTCTTGTTTTGCAGGGTTCCGGCGATGGCGGATGATGGGCTGAAGTGAGTTGAAGATGGAGCCCGTGTGATGAATAGAAGCACCTGGAAGCACGTAAGTAAGCGCTTGTTGCCTGCTTCACGATGCGCTCTAACTGTCTTTTTATTTTGCAGGTACAAGTTCGGAGCGGCTGCAGGGTGCCGGAATACCCACTGGGTTAGATGTGGAAAGGAGTAATGGCACGTGAGTATTAAAGTTCCCCAATATCTTTAAACGCACCTTGTTTTGTCTTTCAGATGCGGGATGCAGCGCCGAAGGCCTCCGGAGCGTGCAAAGAGTTGGTAAGCTTTTGTCTTTCAGATGCCGGAATGCAGTGTGAAGACCTCCGGAGCGCACGAGGAGTAGGTAAGCCTTTGTCTTTCAGATGCCAGAATGCAGCGCGAGGCGTTGGTGACAGCCAATGGACCAGGTAAGTGAAGAGCTGTCACTGAAGACCGTAATGCTAACCTGTTCTTTCTTGTCTTTATAGGTGTTGCTGAAGACTGGATTCAGGATGGTAAGCCTTTTTCCTTGGGCCCAGGATCAGATGCAGAAGACACGATGAGCGTTCTGCTGCAGAGGATGCAGAATAACGCAAAGCAAGATTCATCCATCGGGTGTGGTTTAAATAGCCTCCTGTAGTGCTTAGGTGTCTCCTTCCACAGCCACGCCTAGGTAAAAAAAGAGTTCCTGCTTTCCAGAAGAGTTCCAGTGTTCTGAATCTAGGGAGTGGCTCCTGCCCCACACAACAGGAAAAGTAGTTCCAAACAGAAGAGGATCAGAGGCTCAACTGGCAGGCAAGTAAGCAGCATGGTCTGCTGCAGGTAAGTCCACCCAAGCATTATGAGCCCGGCGCTTCCAGCGCTGGGACTGGGCATATTCATGAGCCTGGTGCCACTAGCGCCAGGACTGGGTCCAAAAGGTCCCAATTGGGACTGGTTGGCACTCGGAACCTGGGTTATGGATCTGCTTCCAAGGGAGTTGGGAAAACCCTGACCTTTTGGAAGCAGAGATCATGACAGTACCCCTCCTCAAGGCCCCTCCCAACCGGGGTTCTCCGGGGGTTTTGGCTTGTCAGGAAATGTTCAGTGAAATCTTTTGATTAGGCGAGGAGCGTGGACATATTCAGCAGGTTCCCAGGATCTCTCTTCGGGGCCGTAGCCTTTCCAGTCAATTAGGTAAAATAGTTTAGATTTAGAGATCTTGGAGTCCAGAATGCTTTTGACTTCAAACTCGAGTTCTCCATCAACTAGGATAGGTTTTGGAGATTTAGTTAGTCGGGTTTGAGGTTGCACGGGTTTTAATAGAGAGACGTGGAAGACCGGATGTATCTTCATGTGCAGGGGCAAGTCCAACTTGACCGCTATGGGTTTACTATGGTAGTGATGGAATAGGGACCAAGGTATCTTGGGTTGAATGTGCGTGGCCCTTTTAGAGGTAGATATTTGGTGGATAACCAGACTTGATCCCCTACTTGATATTGAGGGGCTTCCTTCCGATGTTGATCTGCTCCTTTCTTGTATTGTTCTTTAGCCCTTTGAAGGTGAGAAACAGCTTCCTTAAAGGCTTGGGTGATTGTAGAATGCAGGTAGTCTACTGCTGGTGTTTCAAGATCTTGGAGGGGATCCAACTCCGAGGTTCGAGGGTGACTGCCGTACAAAAGAAAAAACGGGGTTTTCCCAGTTCCCGAATGGACAGAGTTATTGTAGGCATATTCGGCTATCCAAAGGATGTCTTTCCAAATTTTTCAGTTTGTTGCAGCATGCAGCGTAAATACTGTTCCAGAGTTTGATTGGTCCTCTCGGTTTGTCCGTCGGTCTGAGGGTGGTGACTGGTCGATAGTCTCACATCAATTTGAGCCGACCGACAGCAACTTCGCCAAAAATGAGAAATAAATTGACTACCTCGATCCGAAATTAGAACCGAAGGAAAACCGTGCAGTCGGACGATGTTTTCGAGAAATTCTCGGGCCAGAGTTGCTGCTGTTGGCAAGCCTTTGAGCGGAATGAAATGCGCCATCTTGGAGAATAAGTCCACGATTACTAGAATCGTATTGTATCCGGAGCATGGAGGTAGATCGGTGATGAAGTCCATAGAAAGCGTATGCCAAGGGCGAGGTGGGATGTCAATAGGGCGTAAGAGGCCTGCTGGTCTTTCCTTTTGACTCTTGTTTTGGGCGCATACTCCACAGGACATTATAAAGTCTCTGATATCTTTTTTCCAAGACGGCCACCAGAAGTAGCGCTTGATCTTTTCTGAGGTCTTGGCCACACCGGGATGTCCTTCCATTAAAGAATCGTGATAACAAGAGATTACTTTTTTCTGTAAATCTGTGCTGGGTAGGTATAATCGTTCTTGGAAATACAATAAGTTGTCCTTTACTGCAAAGTCCTTTCCCTGCAGATGCCAATTCTGTATGTCTGCTGGAGTTACAAGTTGCCTGGCTTTATCCTTAACTTCCTCTATGGATTCTGTGGCGATTACACCCAGAATTCTTTGTTCGGGAATGATTGGTACAGGTTTAGGGTTAATCAAGTGTTCTTCCACTCCCATCCGAGAAAGGGCATCAGCTTTACCGTTCTTTGTACCAGGTCGATAGGTAATTATGAAGTCAAACTCGGCAAAGAATAATGCCCAACGGAGTTGTCTAGAGGATTGGGCTTTTGCGGTTTTCAAATATTGCAGGTTTCGGTGATCCGTAATCACAGTAACGGTGTGTCGGGCCCCCAGCAGATAATGCTGCCAAGCCTTAAAGGCAGACTTGATAGCCAGAAGTTCCTTGTCAGTAATCGTGTAATTGATTTCAGGAGGCGAGAATTTGCGGGACCAAAATGCCACGGGATGCAACTGATTGGTTACCGGGTCCTTTTGTGATAGAACTGCCCCCATGGCAAGGCTTAAAGCATCAGTTTCCACGATGTAGGGGAGTTCGGGGCGAGGGTGTTTTAAGATTGGTGCAGAGATAAATTTAGTCTTCAAATCCTGGAAAGCTTGTTCCGCCTCGGTAGACCATTCAAAACGTTTGTTTTTCTTTAACAAGGCAGTGATGGGCTGGACTATTCGAGAGAATTCGGGGATAAACCTGCGGTAAAAGTTAGCAAAGCCTAACATGCTTTGCACACCTTTTACGGAGGATGGTGATGGCCATTTGAGAACTGCATCGACCTTCTTTGAATCCATACGCACTCCGCCAGGTGATAATATGAATCCCAAGAATTCAACTTCAGTCACGTTGAAAACACATTTTTCCAACTTAGCGAAAAGTTTGTGTTGACGCAATCTTTCGAGGACCATTTTCACGTGTTTCCGATGTTCAGATTCTGATGAAGAATAAATGAGGATGTCGTCAATGTAAACAACAACACACACATCTATGAGCTCCCTGAGGACATCGTTCATAAAATATTGAAAGGCGGCCGGGGCATTGCAAAGTCCGAAGGGCATGACCTGATATTCAAATAGCCCATACTTGGTGCGGAAGGCCGTCTTCCATTCATCACCCTCTTTTACTCGTACCAAGTGGTAAGCTCCTCTAAGATCCAGCTTTGTATATATGCATGCTTTTCTGACTTGGTCCAGGAGTTCAGGGATCAAAGGTAACGGATATCTATTCTTAACGGTGATCTGATTCAGGGAGCGATAATCTATACAAGTTCTAAGGTCTCCTTCCTTTTTTGGACCGAAGAACAAAGCTGAAGAAGCAGGGGACTTGGAAGGACGAATAAACCCATTTGCCAGGTATTGATCCGGGTATTGTCGAAGGTGAAGGTTCTCAGGCTCGGTGAGGGCATAAATTCTACTACAAGGAGGAGTAGATCCAGGTATCAGGTCTATCTGGCAGTCATAAGACCTATGAGGAGGTAGAGAGTTAGCCTGATCCTTCCGGAAAACATCTTGGTATTCTAGGTATTCAGGAGGTAACTGGGGAGTCTCTGAAGAAATTGCTGCCAGTGCAACACCAGGTGGAGGGTGACAAGTAGAGACACATTCTGGAAACTGGACCGTTCTTGCTCGCCAATCGATCAGAGGATTGTGTTTCTCTAACCAAGGTATTCCTAGAATAATCTGAAACTGAGGGGCCTTGATCACATCGAACACGATCTTCTCATGGTGTCCATCTTGACTTACTAGCGTCACCTCTTGAGTGGTATGCGTTACTGGCCCGGAGGCTATCTCCGTACCATCCACCGTAGTAATGACGTCCTTTACAGCCTTGGGACAAAGAGTTAGATTCATCCTCAAAACCATTTCATGATCCACATAATTGCCGATGGCACCGCTGTCGACGTAAGCTTCAATTGCATGTAATCGATCCGGATTATCAGGGCTAATGAGGACCATAGGTATCACGAAATGCGAGGTCACGGAACTGGTTTTCACGCTCGGCAAGAGGACCTCTATTCTTGTCGGGTGAGGTCGTTTCCCTGCTCAGAGTTTGTAACTTTGGTAACTGCAGCTCCTACTGCCTTCTTGGCAGGTTTCACCGGACAGTCTCGAAGAAAGTGCCCTGAGTTTCCGCAATAGAGGCATAATTGCAACTGTTTTCTCCTTTCCCGCTCCTTTTGTGTTAGAGGACCTTTCAGACCCCCTATTTGCATGGGTTCCCCGGAGTCTACTCCTTTGGAAGAAGTTGGCGGTTTGGAAAATACTCGAGCATCAAACTTGGAACGATCGGCCTTCCTGTTCTGCAGTCTGTGATCTATTTGAACGACTAAGTCTATATAGTCCGAACAATCTTGTGGGGGATTCACTACTTGGGCTAACACATCTTTGAGCTCTCCACATAGACCTCTATAAAACAGCGTAATCCTTTTGTCCTCAGGCCATTGAGTTTCCACTATCAGTCTGTTGAAAGACGCAATATAAGCCAAAAGGTCTTGATTACCTTGTCGCAACGAAAGAAGCTCATTGTCCAAGGCCTGCCCCAGTGAATGTCTTGCAAACAGTTTTTCCATACTGAGCTGAAAAGCTTGAAAATCATGGAGGACCGGATCATCTTGATTTACTAGAGGGATCGACCAGTCTGCCGCATTGCCACTAAGGTACGAAAGCACGAAAGCTACTTTAGCTTGATCAGTTGGAAAGGCTGCTGGCCGGCATAAGAAATGCAACCGGCACTGATTGATAAATACTGCAAACCTCTTTGGGTCACCAGAAAATCGTTCGGGCGGAGCCAGAGGTACATTCCCAGGTAGGTTGATCTGCACTGGATTCATAGAGGATGTAGAAGGAAGATTTCCCCCAGATGCGGGTAACGGGGTCTGTCCGGCTTGTGACTGTAGCAATTGTCTAGCGAGATCATCTGTTCGCTCCTTGGAAATAATCAGTTCCCTTCTTAGAGCGTTCATTTCCTGACAGGCTGCATGCACTTCTGCCCTTAGTTCCCCAAGTAACTGGGCTAGCTGGTCGGTATCCGAGGTTTCCATAGCGCCTGGACGGGAGTTTTGTGGTAGGCTTTGCGTTCTGTAACGCTCACCTGATTCCCGTAGAGGCGCCGGTCTTGACTGGGCGTATACCGTATCTTCAAAGGTGATGTGTAACACACAGCTGGCTCTTTGGGCTGGACCTCTGTGCACTGTATGTCTGACTCGAAGGGTAAGATGTCTGCAGAAAGAAAATATGGGATTAAGGAACTGGGTTATTGAATGTCTCTCTCTTCTTCCCTTTCTCTTCTCCTGTAGAACCCCAAAGGTTAACGCTCTCACCTTAGGTAAGTGAACGCCGTGCTCTCCATCTGCCTCGGGGCAGGGTGCTGTAACCAGTTTCTTCACTGGATAAGGGGAGCAGGCCTCTTGACTTCAGAGGACTGCTGTCCGTCGTTTACTGCACGAACGGTAAGTTTCGAGTAATTCTAATGTCTTTAAAGTCTTTAGTAATGATGTTTCTTGTTTTGCAGGGTTCCGGCGATGGCGGATGACGGGCTGAAGTGAGTTGAAGATGGAGCCCGTGTGATGAATAGAAGCGCCTGGAAGCACCTAAGTAAGCGCTTGTTGCCTGCTTCACGATGCGCTCTAACTGTCTTTTTATTTTGCAGGTACAAGTTCGGAGCGGCTGCAGGGTGCCGGAATACCCACTGGGTTAGATGTGGAAAGGAGTAATGGAACGTGAGTATTAAAGTTCCCCAATGTCTTTAAACGCACCTTGTTTTGTCTTTCAGATGCGGGATGCAGCGCCGAAGGCCTCCGGAGCGTGCGAAGAGTTGGTAAGCTTTTGTCTTTTAGATGCCGGAATGCAGTGTGAAGACCTCCGGAGCGCACGAGGAGTAGGTAAGCCTTTGTCTTTCAGATGCCGGAATGCAGCGCGAGGCGTTGGTGACAGCCGATGGACCAGGTAAGTGAAGAGCTGTCACTGAAGACCGTAATGCTAACCTGTTCTTTCTTGTCTTTATAGGTGTTGCTGAAGACTGGATTCAGGATGGTAAGCCTTTTTCCTTAGGCCCAGGATCAGATGCAGAAGACACGATGAGCGTTCTGCTGCAGAGGATGCAGAATAACGCAAAGCAAGATTCATCCATCGGGTGTGGTTTAAATAGCCTCCTGTAGTGCTTAGGTGTCTCCTTCCACAGCCACGCCTAGGTAAGAAAAGAGTTCCTGCTTTCCAGAAGAGTTCCAGTGTTCTGAATCTAGGGAGTGGCTCCTGCCCCACCCAACAGGAAAAGTAGTTCCAAACAGAAGAGGATCAGAGGCTCAACTGGCAGGCAAGTAAGCAGCATGGTCTGCTGCAGGTAAGTCCACCCAAGCATTATGAGCCCGGCGCTTCCAGCGCTGGGACTGGGCATATTTATGAGCCTGGTGCCACTGGTGCCAGGACTGGGTCCAAAAGGTCCCAATTGGGACTGGTTGGCACTCGGAACCTGGGTTATGGATCTGCTTCCAAAGGAGTTGGGAAAACCCTGACCTTTTGGAAGCAGAGATCATGACAAAACCTAAAGATCCCTGGGAAAAGAAAACTACCGCCTCGTTTCATTGGGCCGTATAAAATAACACAGGTGATCAATCCTGTTGCTATACGGCTGGACCTGCCCGCACGCTGGCGGGTACACCCTGTGTTTCATGTGTCATTGGTCAAGCCATGTGCATCAAGGACCCGGTTGCCTGTTCGACCCTTAGCGGTTTCTATGAAGGGCACTGATTAATATGAGGTCCATGCTATTCTAGGTATGAGGATGCGAGCTGGGGTTCCTCACTACCTTATTGACTGGAAGGGCTACGGTCCGGAAGACCAGACCTGGGAGCCCTTGTCAAATATCCATGCTCCTGCTTTGTTACGTCGCTTCCATGTGGCAAGAGGTGTGGGACGCCCTTTGGGGGATGGCACTGTCATGCCTTCCTCTCCGCCCTCTCCACCTGGCTCCTTTGTGAAACCCAAAAGTTCCTGTTTTCCAGCTTCCTCAGCCTTGAGAACGGCTAGACCGTTCTACACTCAATGGAAGTTATCTGGGAGGTACTAATCCAAATGTATGGATCACATGACCAACGCGATGACGTTTACGTTCACGTGTGTCCTACATACGTCAGCTGACTCCATTTAACGAAGCGGAAGTCTTGCAACCGCGCTTCTGATCGTTTGTTACTCATTTCGCATTCCGGAGCTTACTTCTGCCTTTCGCAGATGTTTTTCTACTACTTCCTAAGGTACGGTTGCCTTCCCGCGTTCCGACGCATATCCCGGCAACTTCCAGCTTTTCTTGAGCTGCCTGTTTCCTCCGCGCTCGCACGCGGTTCTCCACTCCTCGTTCAAACAGAGTCACACCATTTACCCGCGGCATCTTCCTGCTATTTCTATTGGAAGCTTGCCCCATTGCTGCTCCACACCAAAGCTTCCTATTGCTGTATAGAGACTTCGGCTGTCTACCCGGCAGCACCAACACCCTGCAGATTATGGCTCTGCCTCCATCTACCAAGATCCTGCACTCATCGAACTTCTACTGTATTAAGGACTTGTACTTCCTGGATCAAGATTCTCATACTCTCCTTCTACACGTGCACTGGACTCTGGACACTTTCCTGTGTGTGCACCAACCCGTCTCTAGTGCGACCCTCGTTCCGCTCGGGTTAGATCATTCACTACCCTTTCCTTGCCGTTGTTTCCTTGGATTCCTCTGACTTCTTGAGACTTCCTTGGCTACACACCCAGGTTTCCATTGCTACACATGCAGGTTAGTGTGTTCAACATAGGTTCTTATTGTCCTTCATTTCAAATCATCATTCTAAATTCGTTCCTCTTTATCAACAGCCTGGTGAATCTTGGTCCTCTGACGCCCTTCCCACTAATAGCTCTATCTGACTGTGGGTTTTACTAGTCAGAGAGTGACATTAGTTAGAAGGTTCTCTTTTGATACACTACGCTTTACCTCTGAGATCTTCCGGTGGAAGAAGACTTCGAGTGTATCCTTTATTGCTACCAGTCTGTATCCTTTTACGAGAACCTTTGAATCATTCTCCTGTATCCATTGTGTTTCAGTTCATAACACTTGGTGAATGGGGAATTACCGCCCCCGCTCACCTTGGAGTAGGGCGGTAATTCCGCCATCCACCAAGGCGGACACGGTAAAATAAGGCAGCAACCTGTACCGGTTGCCGCATACCGTGTAATGAGGCCCTTTCTCTTATAAGTAGGACTTAGGGCCTCATTACGAGTATGGAGGCAGCCATGGTGCTATTAGCGCCATGGCTGCCTCCATACCGGGCTCCAATACCGGGTTCCTGAAATGAGGACTTACCGGGTTATTCTGACATAGGAGGACCCGGTAATTCCTCCTTCCAGGAACCATTCCCCATTCCCATTTGGGTCCCCATAGGGCTCAATCGGAATGGGGAGGGAGGTAATAACGGGCATATTACAAATGGCCCGTTATTACCTCCCTCTTCCCCTTGGAGGACCCAGAAAGGACGCCTGGTTTTACCAGGCTTCCTTACAGGGTCCCGCAAAGGGAACCTCGTAATTGTGCATCGCGTAACGAAGGGTGCCGGTCCCATACCGGCACCCTTCATTACGGGAGCGCAAGCCTCGTAATGAGGCCCTTAGTCTTACATTTCCTCTGGTGGCCACAGGTCTGAGGGTTAGTAAGGCATGGATGATGATGAACTTGTTCGCGCCTGAGACCCAGACTTTCTCTTGTAAGCAGGACTTAGGGCCTCATTACAAGTTATGCCGGTACCCATGCTGCTATTGGCGGCATGGCTGCCGACATAACCGCATCCGTGTCCGTGTCCTCGGAATGAGGACTTACCGGGCCATTCCGAGTTCGGGTGGTCCGGTAATTCCTCACTCGAGGACACGGACACGGTTCTTCCCCATTCCCATTTCAGCCCCCATGGGGCTGAATGGGAATGGGGAGGGAGCTAATTACGGGCCCGTTATTAGCTCCCTGGTCCCCTCGCGGGACCCGGTAAGTACGCCTGGTTTTCCCAGTCGTGCTTAACGTGTCCCGCGAGGGGACCTCGTAATCGGGCGGAATGGGGTTAACAGCTCCGGCACCCTTTACGGCGCCGTTAACCCCGTTCCGCCAGGGTCGTAATGAGGCCCTTAGTCTTACATTTGCTCTGGTGGCCGCAGGTCTGAGGGTCAGTAAGGCATGGATGATAATGAACTTGCTCCCACCTGAGACCCAGACTTTCTCTTGTAAGCAGGATTTACAGCCTCATTACGAGGTATGCCGGTAAGGCAAAAACGATGCCGGTGTGGTAATACCGGCATCGTTTACCGTCCTGTTGCATTCCGACCCGCAAACCCGGTATTAGCGGCACACTAAACAACGGTGCCGCTAATAGCGGCATAGGCGCGTACACGCGCACCTTCAGGGAGCAAATACCGGCATGCCGGTAATAGGGGGTAATTCCAACCCACGCATAAATGCAAATACCGGCATCGCGAAGCCGGTAATCACGGCCTGCACGATGCCGGCCATACAGGCATCTCACACCACCCACAAACAGCAAGCAGGATACAAGGCAGCTGCCACAGGGGCACACAATCCCCACAGGTGGAGTCAATGGAGGCTGTGTCAGTATAAATTGAGCACACCCACACACCACAACCCCCCCACAGGTGTAGGCAATGTAGAGTGGCCCAGTACAAAAGGAGCACACCTACACACCACACCCCTTCCTACACCAAAATGCTAACACTAGCAGTTGCAATCAAGGCACTTGAGGACATGCCTATACTGCTACAACTACAGCAACAACAAAAACAACACTACAGCAGCAACAACAACTACAGAAATAACAACAGGCAGCACAGAGGAGACACAGGAGGAGAAGGAGGGTGAGACAGGGCCAGCAATTACCACCAGCGCAGCCACCAGTGCCTCGTAGGCAGCCACCAATCCCTCGCACCTGACCCATCCCATTCAACCTAACTCCTGAGCAGATCCACACCCTGTACCGGTTGGACCGTGACACCATCACCACCATAGTGGACATGATACAGAACGACATTGACAGCCACATAGGAATACGCTCTGCCATCCCCCCACTACTAAAGGTGGTGTCTGTGCTACACTTCCTGGCCACATGCACCTACCAACACACAGTGGGCCAGCTGCATGGCATTTCACAACCACTATTTTCACGCATGCTGAACCAAGTGCTGGATGCCCTCCTGAAGCACGCAAGCACCCACATATCCCTACCATGGACTGCCCAGGAGATAGCCGAAACCAAAGTAGGCTTCCATGCACTGGCAGGCATGCCCAATTGTGTCGGTGCCATCGACTGCACCCATGTGGAATTGGTAGTCCCCCATGCCATAGAGGCGGTGTACCGCAATCGCAAGCAATACCACTCCATCAATGTGCAAATGGTATGTGACTCCAGGAAGATCATCACCCATTGCTGCGCCCGATTTCCTGGATCAACACATGATGCCATGTTACTGGGTAAATCCATGGTACCCCATCAAATGGAGCGACATGCCGGACCACGTGCCTGGCTGCTTGGTGAGTTGCACAACCGTCCCATGGCCGTGCTTTGGGGTACTGATGTGTGGTGATGCATAAGGGGGGGGAATACTGCACCTGGGTGGGAATAGCCGGTGATTGGAGAATGCATGCAGAGCCAAAGACTCCTGACCTGAACCAGTCAAACGGTACATGACACTTCACTGGGCCACAGATCACAAATAATGCATATCAATGAGAACAAGTAAGAGGCACAACCAGGCCACCATGGTGATGGCAAGCAATGCATGAAATGAATGAACAGGACGGCTAGTGTGGCTATGTGGGCAGTGTGACCATGCATAGTAAATAATGAACAGCATGAATTGGAGTCAAAACATTGTTGCACTACCACAGCACATCTGCCTCAGCATGCATGATTACACCCTGCATCATCTATTGAACGCCATCCAGACTACCACACCTCATGACAGTACAGATAGCATCTAGGTGACACATTTGCATGCGTACTGGGACATGTGCATGCCCACACCAAATAGCTGCCGCCATGACTGTGCTCCCTGAATGTGGCAGTTCAGAGTGACACACACCTATTTGAATCTGCTTGCAGGTGATGGAGGATATCCCTTCAGGCCGTGGCTACTCACCCCTGTGCGTAACCCGCCGAACAGCCATGGGGAGGAGTACAATTGTGTGCACACCCGTACCCGTGTTGTGATTGAGCAGACCTTTGGCCTGTTGAAGGGGCGGTTCCGCTGCCTCAGCAGGTCTGGTGGGGCACTCCTATATAGGCCTGAGAAGGTGGCAAAGACCACCATGGCCTGTGTCATGCTACACAACATGTGCGTCCAGAGAAATGCACCACTGCCACCTGACATTAACATGCATGGGCTGGGTGAGGATGATGAGGATGGAGACGGAGGTGAAGTAGCCCCCCTGCTAGTACGTGATGCACGGGATGGCCATGCTGTACGCCAAGCACTGATTCACAAATACTTCTGAAACACAGGGACTATGAAAGACTTGTGTCAGTCAGACACTGGGCCAATGTGGACATGCACACAGGGAATGTTGGGAGTTGGGCACTGAACACTGTACCACATTAAATGGATACACACAAAAATAACAATGTCCAGCCATGGATTTTTCTTATCACAACGTGTGTATTATTTACAACAGCAAAAATGTGCCCACTCCCCCCTCCCAGACTCCCACAACAAACTCCCTGACCCACTCCAACAAACTCCCTGACCCCCCAACAAACACCAACACCCCCAATAGACTCCACAAGATGCACCCCTTCACCCCCAACCTTGTGTCCCACTACCATTGTCCCCCCCACACTACTTCCGGGACTTCTTCCTGTCCAGAGGCGGCATTTCAGTGTGCCTTGCACTCCTACGTGTGTGGCGCACTGGGCTGGTGGGGACAGATAAAGCTGGTGTGGAGGTAGTAGGTAATTCGCTGGCAGGTTCCACACCTCCTGCAAGCCGTGGCCGCTGCATATGAAGCAGCATTGAGGTCAGCACCTGTGTCACCGCCCCCAGGCAGTCCCTCATTAGCCGAGCCGATGCATTGACAGCGGCTGTGTTTGCTTCGATGGCCGCTGTGGTCCCTGCAATTGCTGTGGCAATACCTCACCTGGTTCCTCCCCGTCCGCTATGTACTGGCGGAGTAGGTCTAACATGGCCTCCTGTTGGGCCTCCACCATCGACAATCGTGTCTCCAGGGTTTTGGAGGGGGCTGGAGTGGTGGGTTGTGCAGTCACGTGGATCACATTTTCGGGACTGGACTCCTCAGAGGTGGGTAGGTCACAGTCATGGAAGCAGGGATCAACTTCACTGCAGGTGGGTGACTGCAGGTGTTGGGGCGAGGGGTTGGGAACGTGGCTCGGGGTGGCCGGGCATGTCACCTCAGTGTCTCCCTCAGGCTCCACACTGGCATCAAGTTCTTCCCCAGTGGAGGCGGGTGCTTCCAGGGACTCCCCTTGGAGAGGTGTGGGTGTGGCCTGCTTGTCTCCAGCGGAGGTGGTGGTTGCCCTCTTCTTACGATGTGAGGTGGATTCCCTCGCAGTTGTCTCCTGGGTTGCTTCTTCCTCATCAGTGCCTGGGGGGGTAGAAGAGATGCAGGGCATCAGTGATGGTGTGACATGGCAGTGGCGGTGCTGTTCATTATTCATTTGTTCATGCTTTCATGTCTTACAGGTGTGTCACGCAGGGTATTCAGAGAGGGCATGTAAGCATTCACTGCATGGCAGGTGGCATGCCTTTGATTTTGGGTTTGTGTGAAGTATCACATGGGGAAGCTCCAGGTGTGTTGGCTGTGTGTTGGTTAAGGGATGGGCACTCAGCATGCATTTCAGTGTGGCAGCATTTGGCCCGCCATCTGTATTTGGGTATGGTCATGTGGGTGTTGGGACATGCATTGCCTTGCCTAGACTCTCTACCACTTCACTTGTGCTACTTCATGGTCTCCCCTACAGGGATCTGCAGGGTCACTCTCCTCCTTCCGCGGTTGATGCTGTACCCGTCTCCATCTCGCATAATCCCTCGATGGACTCAGGACTGATGAATCTGCTGGCCGTCTCCTCCCAGGGCATCAATTTGGCAGGGGGTGGGCATCCCCGCCTGTGGCCATGGCCTCCCTCCGATTGGTGGCCATGATATTGCGTACCCTCAACCGGAGGTCATCCCACCGCTTCCTGCAGTCCCTCATACTGCGTGGGGTGAGGCCTACGGCTGATACCCTGCGGGCTACCTCCTGCCAGATTTGCTGCTTTTGTTGCTGCACCTCCCACTTCTTGTCGTGGGATTGTATTGTGTCTGCATGTGCAGCTAGAGTGTCCGCTAATATGGTGAGCTCTGCATCTGAGAAACGCTGTTTACGCAGCCGGGGGGTGGTCTTCCTGGTAGCCTTTGACATCCTCTATGGATTTCCACTATGCTCTCCGAGTATCAGCTGGTGGTTATGGAGGATGGCAATGGATTGTGTTTTTAAAGATGGCCACCAGCCCATTTCCCGTTCCTGCGCAATGACGTAATTTCTGGGTCCGTTTTTTGACGAACACAGTATTACCATGCCGGTATTACCATGCCGGTATTTAGGGGTTGGTATGAGGCGGTATCGCTATGGGCAGGGCCCGCGATGCCGGTATAGGAGGGTTGGAGGCCCTTTAGCGGCATGGCGGCATTTCCACTACCGGCATGGGGGGAGGCGCGTGCTCGCGCACTCGTAATCACACGCTATTAGCGGGTTCATACGAGCACGGACCCGCTCATTCCGGCATGCCAGTAATGAACCCGGTTTTACCGGGCAACTCGTTAAGAGGCCCTTAGTCTTACATATGCTCTCGTGGCCACAGGCATGCGGGTCAGTAAGGTATGGATGCTGATGAGCATGTTCCCGCCTAAGACCCAGGCTTTCTCTTGTAAGCAGGATTTAGGGGGTCATTACGACCCTGGCGTTAAGGGTTTAACGGCGCTGTAAAAGGTATCAGCGCTGTTAAACCCTTAACGCCTGATTACGAGGTCCCTTTGCGGGACCCGACCTTAACGGCTGGTTTTACCAGCCGTTAAAGTAGGGTGCCGCAAAGTGACCTCGGTGCTAATTACGGTACTGCAATTTGCGGTACCGTACTTAGCACCTTCCCCAGTCCCATTGAGCCCTATGGGGCGAAAATGGGAATGGGGAAGGGCCATGGTGAAATGGGGAAATACCACCCCGCCAACCTTGGAATGGGGCGGTATTTCCCCATTTCACCATGGCGGACTCTTTACAACACCGGCACCAACCATGGTGCTAATAGCGAATTCGGCGGCAGCAAAGCTGCCAATAGTGGCATGGCTACTGCCAAGGTCGTAATGAGGCGCTTAGTCTTACATTTGCTCTGGTGGCCGCAGGTGTGAGAGTCAGTAAGGCATGGAGTATGATGAACTTGTTCCCGCATGAGACCCAGACTTTGGGCCTCATTACATGGATGGCGGAGCGCTATTAGCGCCATGGTTAATGCCGGTAAAATACCGGCACCATCTTGGCGGAAAGGGGAATTACCGCCCCATTCCAAGGTTGGCGGGGCGGTAATTCCCCATTGCCCTTCCCCATTCCCATTTTTGCCCCATAGGGCATAATGGGAATGGGGAAGGCGCTAATTACGGTACCGCAAATTGCGGTACCGTAATTAGCTCCATGGGTCCCTTTGTGGGTTGGTTTTTAACGCCTGCAAAAAGCAGGCGTTAAATCCCCCAACCCGCAAAGGGACCTCGTAGTAAGGCGGTAAGGATTTACCGGTACCGGTATTTTACCGGTACCGGTAAATCCTTACCACCATCCGTGTAATGAGGCCCTTAGTCTTACATTTGCTCTGGTGGCCACAGGTCTGAGGGTCAGTAAGGCATGGATGATGACGAACTTGTTCCGGCCTGAGACCCAGACTTTCTCTTGTAAGCAGGACGTAGTCTTACATTTGCTCTGGTGGCAGGTCTGATGGTCATGTAAGGAATGGAGTATGATGAACTTGTTCCCACCTGAGACCCAGGGCCTCATTAAACAGAATGCGGTAAGGGTACTGGTACCGGTAAACCCTTACTGCCATACTACGAGGTCCCTTCGCAGGACCCGACCTCAACGGCTGGTTTCACCAGCTGTTAAGGAATGGGCCCGCAAAGGGACCTTGGAGGCAATTACGGTACTGCAATTTGCGGTACCGTAATTGCCGCCTTCCCTGTTCCCTTTGAGCCCTATGGGGGCTCAAATGGGAATGGGGAAGTGCCATGGTGAATGGGAAATTACCGCTCCCACACACCTTGGAATAGGGCAGTAATTCCGCCATTCACCATGGCGGACTCGGTACGGTACCGGCGGCAACCATGGCGCTAATAGCGCCATGGTTACCGCCTACCGTGTAATGAGGCCCCAGACTTTCTCTTGTAAGTGGGACGTAGGGCCTCATTACGAGTATGGAGGCAGCCATGGTGCTATTATCACCATGGCTGCCTCCATACCGGGCTCCAATACCGGGTTCCTGCAATAAGGACTTACCGGGTCATTCCAACATAGGAGGACCCGGTAATTCCTCCTTGCAGCAACCATTCCCCATTCCCATTTGGGTCCCCATAGGGCTCAATGGGAATGGGGAGGGAGGTAATAACAGGCATATTACAAATGGCCCGTTATTACCTCCCTCATCCCCTCGCGGGACCCGCAAAGGACGTCTGGTTTTACCAGGCGTCCTTAAGGGGTCCCGCAAAGGGAACCTCGTAATTGCGCATCCCGTAATGAAGGGTGCGGGTCCCGTACCGGCACCCTTCATTACGGGAGCGCAAGCCTCGTAATGAGGCCCTTAGTTTTACATTTGCTCTGGTGACCGCAGGTCTGGGGTCAGTAAGGCATGGATGATGATGAACTTGTTCCCGCCTGAGACCCAGACTTTCTCTTGTAAGCGGGACTTAGTCTTACATTTGCTCTGGTGGCCGCAGGTGTGAGTGTCAGTAAGGCATGGATTATGATGAACTTGTTCCCGCCTGAGACCCAGACTTTCTCTTGTAAGCAGGATTTAGGGCCTCATTACACAGTGCGCGGTAAAAAAACGGCCTTTACCGGCAGGGCGCTATTAACGTGTCCGCCTAGGCAAGAGCGCGCTATTTGCGTACCATTACGAGTACACGGACACGAGCATAGCGCCATGCCGGTAATGACCCTACCGCCATGCCGCTAAATACCCCAAAAAACCCTTAGCAGTATCGACGAAAGCGCTGATAGCACTTCCGACCTCCTGCAACACGCAAATAGCGGTCACCGCTATTAGCGGACGCCGTTAAATAGCAGAACCGAAATAGCGTCATCCCTCAGGAACGGGAAAGAGCACGGCGGCTATCTTTAAAAACACAATCCATTGCCATCCTCTGCCCCCAGGACCTGTTTTCACACCAGTGCCATCACAAAGCCTCAAGGATACCCTCACAATGCCAAAGGCAATCAAGAAAGGGGCAGACCGCCAGCGTAAGGAGAAGTTCACGAATGAGGAGCTGAAAATGCTGACAGGGACCCTTGCAGCAAACTCTGATGTTGTCTTTGCCAATGACATGCGGCGGGAGACCCTGATCCAGAAAAAGGCCATCTGGGCAGAGGTTGCCCTGAAAGTCAGTGCGTGGGCACCACCACCCGCACCGTCAGGGAGTGCAGGAAGCGGTGGGACGATCTCTGCCTCCGGGTCCGCAGCATACTGTCTGCGAACCGTAAGCTGGCCATGGGCACAGGAGATGGGGCTGATTCTCCCATAAAACTCAAGGAGTGGGAGGAGACCTGCGCCAGCACGATTGGCGTAGATTCCATCGAGGGAGTCGGGGAGATGGAGTGTGGTGCAGCCTCAACATTAGATGGAGGTGAGTGTACACGTGAAACAATGCACTGTGAATGTTGAGGCACCCCACAAAAGTGAGCCCATAATTACCTCATGGGTGCGTCCACAAACATACATGCACCCAACCCTGCCCATGTGAGTGTGACGCCCCAACACACACACATGCACGCATCACCACAGACAAGTGCCACACAGACCCATGCATGGATGACCCACTCAACAGCCCCATGACCTGGATGCCCACTAATGAAGTCCCAATGCACAGAACAGCATGATGAACTGAATCTGCATGAAGCACGTTGAACCATCACCAATGCCATCCCCCTCTTTGTCCCCCACAGGCTCACAGCCCGACAGCAAAGAACAGGCCACAGCGACTCAGGCTCCCCCTGCCAAGAAAAAACCCAGGGCACAGGAGACAAGAGACACTCCCATCACATCAAGGGGCACAGGGAGGAGTGAGCACCTGCAGAGGGCCAAACATAGCAAGAGTGCCACTGCATCAATACCTCAATATACGGCTGCAACAATTGCCACACCCACTGCTGTGATCCCACCAACATAGGTTACAACCACGTAGGACCCACCCTCCGCTGTCACCAGCTCAACTGGTGAGGCAGCAGCCACAGCGCCGCTGTCTGACGTGGAGGACCCCAGTGAGTTCCCAATGCAAATGCACACCCCCAGACCTCCACGAAGCCCAGAAGCAAGCCCTCGGCCAACACCAAGATCCAGTATCCATGGCCAGTCTGGTGAGGAGACCACGGCAGGGTGCTGGAGCCCACCGGTGGCCTCACCTGATGGCGGAGACATAGAGGAAGGTGCAGCAGCCACACCACGAGCTGGCCACCATCAGGCAGCACCAGGAGGACATTACAGTGCTGGTTGGCCAGCATGTGGATGAGGCTGCCCGTCTGAGGGGGGAGGTCACGGAGAATGCTAGGCACTCGAGGGAGGCGATAGAAGCGATGGAAGCCTGTACCAACAGGCTGTGCATGGAGATTGGCCAACTGAGGCAGGTCCTCTCGCGCATAGCGGACGCGATGGACCGCCAGTTCCCACCACCACCACAGGGACAGACAGCCACGTCATCATCTGAGAGTTCAAGGCAGACAAGCCCCCTCCGCCGCTCCATGCGCACCACGAGGCTCACATCATCCCAATCTCCTAATGGTGGTGGTGGCAATGGGAAATAGGGACAGCAGGGTCTAGCTGGCACGTGTGCAGCAGGATACCAACATTGTGCAAGCCACACATGGGGTTGTTGTGGGGGGAGAAGGGGGAAAGGGTGTTTCGGGAGTGTTGTGGGGGGAGGGGGAAAGGGTGTTTCGGGAGTGTTTTGGGGGAGGGGGGAAAGGGTTTTTCTGGAGTGTTGCGAGGGGAGGGGGGAAAGGGTGTTTCGGGAGTGTTGTGGGGGTGGGGTGGGTGAAAGGGTGGTGGGATAGTTGGGGACATGCACTTTTTCATCTCATTATACCTTAATACACTGGTGACTAGTTGAAACACAGGCTTGGACTTCTTCGTTGTGTATGTGTACTTTATTGGGGACAGGGACTATTGTGCGCTTCACCACAAACACCAGTGCACTAATACCCATATCCAGCCAACAGAGTTGAACGATGTGTCTCAGAATATTTGGATGATCAGATGCTGACGCACATCGCGTCCCTCCTGGGCATCGCCTCTTGCATGACCTGCATCCCCGTCCCCCCGTCCTCATCACCATCATCCTCCCCATCAGGTAGTTGCATTTCAACGTCAGGGGCAGTGGCACATTCCGTCTGATACACATATTGTGCAGCATGACACATGCCATGGTGATCTTGACCACCTTCTCATGGCCGTACAGGAGTGCCCCACCCGACCTGCTTATGCACCTGAGCCGTGTCTTCAAAAGGCCAAATGTCTGCTCAATCACGACGCGGGTATGGGTATGTGCACGATTGTAGTGCTCTTCGTGCCTGTTCTGTGGGTTCCGTACAGGGGTAAGGAGCCACCTCTTCAGGGGATAGACGGCATCACCTGTATGGGTGGTAGAATGGGGACCTGTTACTGTTCACCTCAAGTGCAATCTGTACATATCACAATAATCAACTTGGCATAGTGATTGACATCCACGAATCC
Organism: Ambystoma mexicanum; assembly: GCF_040938575.1. Lineage (NCBI taxonomy): Eukaryota > Metazoa > Chordata > Amphibia > Caudata > Ambystomatidae > Ambystoma > Ambystoma mexicanum. The sequence goes on from NC_090933.1 coordinate 1,381,467,146, forward strand.
CAGCATGCATGCTGACGATCTGTGTAACTGCAATGTGCAAAGGTGAGCTTGTCAATGCAAGTGGACATGCCCCATGCATGCCTCCGACAGTCATTGACATGTCCTGGGTGAGGGCAGGTTTTAGGTGTACCTGTGCCCAGGCAAATTTGGTACCACACTGCTAGTGTACTGCCATTCTGACATCGATGTTGCCATGCTGTGAAGCATCACTTCAGTGGTGGTATAGGGGTGTGGGTCAACGCAATGGCTAGGGGTGATCCCTTTGCATGCATTCAAGGGCGCATTGCTGTATTGATGTTGTGCAGTGCTAATTTTTTATTACTATGTTGACGCCATGTTGCTGATTTGTGTAATATGTGGTGTGGCATGATGTGCAATGTGGGTGTGGATGGATGTGTCATATTTGGCATCTTGGATAGTTCTCAATGTTGTCCAGTTTCAAATTGCATATGGGTTATTTTCCAGTACATTGTGGCCTTCCCTAATGGACATTGGCTTTCATATGTATGTCCATTTGTTCTACGGACGACAGTCAACACCCAGTTGGAGTATGTATCTCTACCCCCCCCCCCAATTCACACTGCCATGTGCTTGCCCTGCTACTTACCAAATAGCCACGAAAGTTGTCCAGCTTATCGCTCCATGTAGCGTGGGATAGTTGAGTTCTGCAGGACCATGGAATCATGGGTTGATCTGGGAAATCGGGCACAGCAATGTGTGATTATCTTGTTGGCGTCACATACCATTTGGACATTGATAGAGTGGAATTGCTTTCTGTTTCAGTAGACTACTTCATTGTGATATGGGACCAACAATTCCACATGGGTACAGTCGATGGCCCCGATGCTACTTGGGATGCCTGCCAGTGAATAGAAGCCGACTTTGGTTTTTGTAATCTCCTGGGCAGTCCGTGGCAGGGATATGTGTTCACGTGCGTGCTTCAGGAGGGCATCAGGCACCTGATTCAGCGTGCGTGAGAATACAGGTTGTGAGATGCCATGCATCTGCCCTACTGTATGCTGGTAGGTGCCTGTGGCCAGGAAGTGCAGCACAGTCATCACCTTCAGTAGGGGGGGGATGGCAGTTCGTATGTCTATGAGGCTCACAATGTCGTCATGTATCATGTCCACGATGCTGGTGATGGTATCCCTGTCCAGACAGTACAGGGTGTGTATCTGCTCAGGGGTTAGGTTAAATGGACTGGCTCAGATCCTGGGGATTGGTGGCTGCCTCTGTGGTATTACTAGGTTCCCTGGTGGGGCTTGCTGCGCCTGTCTCGCCCTCCTCCTCCTCCTCCTCCTGCGTCTCCTCTGTGCTGCCTGTTGTTGTAGGTGCTGCACTGCATTCATGTCCTCCAGCCCATGTAATGCTGCTAGTATTGGAACCATCTTGGTGTGTGAAGGAGTGTGGGGAGGGGTGGGGTGTGCTCCTTTTGTGCTGCCACAGTCTCCATTGCCTCCACCTGTGCTGATTGTGTCCACCTGTGGCAGGTGGGGACACTGCTCATTTCTATTAACGGGTGGTTCGCGATGGCGGTATTTATGCCATGCCGGTATGGGATTATGGGGGCTATTCCATGCCGCTATTAGCACATCCGCATGGGTTGTGATTGGGTGCTAATAGCGCCATGCCGCTGTTTACGTGATGAGGGGTCGGGCGCCCGCGGACTAGCCGCTATTAGTGGCACCGTTCTTAGCGGTGCCGCTAATGGTGGTTGGCCGGGTCATGATCGGCAAGGGAATTTAACTATACCGGTAATCCCTTATCGGTATCATTATTTCCTTACCACCATCCGTGTAATGAGGCCCTTCGTCTTATTTTTGCTCTGGTGGCCGCAGGTCAGAGGGTCAGTAAGGCATGAATGATGATGAACTTGTTCCCGCCTGAGACCCAAACTTTCTCTTGTAAGCAGGACTTATGGCCTCATTACACGGAAGGCGGTGAGCCATGGCGCTATTAGCGCCATGGCTCATGCCGGTAAAATACCGGCACCGCCTTGGCGGAAAGGGGATTTACCGCCCCATTCCAAGGTTGGTGGGGCGGTAAATCCCCCTTCCGCCATTGCCCTTCCCCATTCCCATTTCTGCCCCATAGGGCTCTATGGGAATGGGGAAGGCGCTAATTACGGCACCACAATTTTGCGGTGCCGTAATTAGCTCCGAGGTCCCTTAGCGGGTTGGTTTTTAACGCCTGCAAAAAGCAGGCGTTAAAGCACCAACCCGCTAAGGGACCTCGTAGTACGGCGGTAAGGGTTAACGGTCACCGTTGCCATTAACGGTGACCATCAACCCTTACCGCCGTCCGTGTAATGAGGCCCTTAGTCTTACGTTTGCTCTGGTAGCCGCAGGCGTGAGGGTAAGTAAGGCATGGATGATGATGAACTTGTTCCCGCCTGAGAACCAGACTTTCTCTTGTAAGCGGGACTTAGTAATACATTTGCTCTGGTGGCCACAAGACTGAGGGTCAGTAAGGCATGGATGATGATGAACTTGTTCCCACCTGAGACCCAGACTTTCTCTTGTAAGCAGGTCTTAGTCTGACATGTGCTCTGGTTGCCGCAGGTGTGAGGGTCAGTAAGGCATGGATGATGATGAACTTGTTCCCGCCTGAGACCCAGACTTTCTCTTGAAAGCGGGATTTAGGGCCTCATTATAACCCAGGCGGGACGGGGCTAACGGTGCCGGTAAAGCTGCCGTCACCGTCAACCCTGTCCCGCCTGATTACGAGGTCCCCTCGCGGGACCCGGTCTGCACGTCTGGTTTCACCAGACATGCAGAGCGTGTCCCGCAAGGGGAGGAGGAAGCAAACAACGGGCCGCTCGTAATCGGTCCGTTGTTTGGTCCTGTTAGGAAAGGATTTCTTAATTGTGGGTAATTTTCCTTCCATGTGGCAACCCCTAAACTTTTTGCTGTTGTTTTCACCATGATCTAGACTTTGCCAGAGAAGTGCAGCCTTCTGCTGCCCTCCTCTGGGCTTTCGCTCCATTCTTACGGGGAAACTGACATGCCCTTAAGACAGTCAGTACCAGGAAACATTGTTTTCCATAGTTCTTTTATCATGTTGCAGCTTTCACGCAACATGACACAAGAGGGCACTGTAAGCTAAGTTACTGCTCTCTTGGGTCTCTAGTCTTCTACAGGCACTAGATACTCTCTTTGGATTGTTAATGAACGGTGCAAGTGAATCACGGACGGGACTGGTGGCAGCGATCGTTTCTTTGTGTGTTTGAGATCCTTTTGGCGTTTAAGCACGATTCTCGCGCTTAGCCCAAAATGGTGGGCTGGCTCCCAAAATGGCCAGACCACGAGGCTCTTTTTCCTGCTGCTGACCGTCTTGCCCCCTTCACCTCCCCCAGGTCGAGCCGACCCGGGGCCTTCCTTATTTGGGCATGTACTTTCCCGCAAAACACAGATGCTATCGCAGGCTTCTACAGGCCTTGTGTGTGCCTCCAGGATGTGGGTTGGGATGTCTGGTCCCAATACACATCCTGGGTGCCAGAGAGTCTAGTGTGTCGTGAATGCCTGGGACCACCGTGGTCCGTGATAGGTCCACGTATGGTGTGAGTGTTTTGTGAGCAGATCTCCCATTGGGTCCCCTCCGTTTTGGCACGAAGGGAACCGTGGATAAGAGGAGGCTGGAAACACCACTACCATGTCGATCTCCTGAGTTCTCACGAACAAAGGGATACAGGAGCCAAGTATCCTGCAACTACGAGGCTGAACCGAGTAATCGCTGGTGACCCACTGAAGGACTGCTCCTCTGCACTGCTGTCGCTTTGTGAAACCCTTTCTACCTCTGATCAAACGAGAAGGCCTGTACTGGTACTTCGACCCATTGGAATAGTGGATAGAACTATTCTCTGCATCTTCACCATCTCCTGCACGTAAGCCTTCGGAAGTGTCTCTGGGCCATCCAGTGGACTGACCAGCCTACCCAGGAGTCTTGCTCTGTAACCACCGACAGGTTGTGTTGCATTACGAGTCCTTGCCACTCTCACACGATTCGTACACTTGGCATTCCCAGGTCTGAAGTGAGCAGTGTACATTGGGCTGAAATACACATGGCCGCTCCGTTGCCCTGCTGTGGTAACAAACTGTGCGGGTTCACTGCGTTTGGGACATCCTCAACTCTAACTTCAGCTGCTGCGGAATCTACACGACGCCGAGACGTCCCCCGCTCGTATCTGGACCTGCCAGCACTGAAACTGACGCGGAGAAGCCTGGGTCTGCCTTTATCGGGGACCGGTGAGTAGCATCGCTAGGAACTGGTCGCCCTCCTGCAGTAGCCCATAGCTTTTCCCCCGCTGTGTCAAACAGCACGCCTTTCCATACTCGCGCTCTGCTTCTGCCCACAGTGGAGGCTGCGCTTGAGTCGCAGAGCTCTGTTCATCTTCATTTGATCATCGAACTGAACTGTCTGATTCCCTCAAGGAGACTCCCCTTTGCCCACTGGCACCCATGTGTGCAGGTACTTTTGAGCACAAGGCTCCACTCTTCGTAGAGCTCGGACTTCCTTCTAGTTAGGTGCCTCTGAAGGCAGACTGGGTCTAACTATTATTCGCACTGCCTGTTTTCCTGCCCATCTAGGTGGTCTGCACATTTCGTGCGTCTAACTTGTTAGACTCGTTGGTAATTATATATATATTGTATTTGATTGTGTTGTGTTGGTTTACTTGAGTTTTATTGTGATTTCTCGCTACGGTAAATGTGACAAAGGCCTTGTAATAAATGTATCTACATTTTTTATATAACACCTCCTTGAAGTAATTTGTAAGTGTCCTTGCTTTGTGTGCTCATTGCGGGCTTTCAGTCACCCTCACCCCTCTTGAGACCTAGTCCTGACCGCCGCGATCGCTACCTTGATTGGTCTGGCTTGTCCAGAGGTTACCCTGTCCCAAGAAACTAGGCTGGCCTTCTGAACCTCTGCCCCTCCAGGACAGAGTTCAGAAATCCATCTTAACAGCTCCCTCGCCCATTCCCATTCAGCCCTATGGGGGCTGAAATGGGAATGGGGAAGATCCGGGCCCGGGTTCCTAGAAGGAGGAATTACCGGGCCCTCCGAACTCGGAATGGCCCGGTAATTCCTCATTCTGGGAACCCGGACACGGACGCAAATTCGGCAGCAACCATGCTGCCAATAGCGCCATGGCTACCGCCGAGGTCGTAATGAGTCCCTTCGTCTTACATTTGCTCTGGTGGCCGCAGGTGTGAGTGTCAATAAGGCATGGATTATGATGAACTTGCTCCCGCCTGAGACCCAGACTTTCTCTTGTAAGCGGGTCTTAGTCTTACATTTGCTCTGGTGGTCGCAGGTGTGAGGGTCAGTAAGGCATGGATTATGTTGAACTTGTTCCCGCCTGAGACCCAGACTTTCTCTTGTAAGCGGGAGTTAGTCTTACATTTGCTCGGGTGGCAGGTCTGATGGTCAGTAAGGCATGGAGTATGATGAACTTGTTCCAGTCTGAGACAAAGACTTTCTCTTGTAAGCAGGACTTAGTCTTACATATGCTCTGGTGGCCGCAGGTGTGAGGATCAGTAAGGCATGGAGTTGGAGGAACTCATTCCTGCCTAAGACCCAGACTTTCTCTTGTAGGCGGGTCTCAGTCTTACATATGCTCTGGTGGCCGCAGGTGGAACGGTCAGTAAGGCATGGATTATGATGAACTTGCTCCCACCTGAGACCCAGACTTTCTCTTGTAAGCAGGACCTAGTCTTACATTTGCTCTGGTGGCCGCAGGTATGAGGGTCAGTAAGGCATGGATAATGATGAACTTGTTCCCGCCTGAGACCCAGACTTTCTCTTGTAGGCGGGTCTCAGTCTTACATATGCTCTGGTGGCCGCATGTGGAACGGTCAGTAAGGCATGGATTATGATGAACTTGTTCCTTCCTGAGACCCAGACTTTCTCTTGTAAGCGGGATTTAGTCTTACATATGCTCATTCAAAAGAGGCGTAAGTCTGAGTGGGGATGATAGAGGCAGGAATCCTCTCAGGAAAGATAAGGGCTACACCACCTCTGGGCCGGCAGGATCTGGGCACAGAGAGGATCTTGTAGCCATCAGGGAGGGGAGTGTCAAAGCTCGTGACAGAGTTGGCCATGAACCATGTCTCGGTTAAACCGAGGACATCCAGGTCAAGCTCTTCTAAGAGGAGACAGATGTCCCAGGAGTGTTTGACAACAGTCACTAGGCTGTTGAGGGTGGCAAGATGAAGAAGGTTGTCAGACTTAAAGACCTTTCAGGGGATACAAATCAGTGAAAGGTCCTGCTGAGGAGTGGAGGGAGCCCGAGGTGGGCAGAGATGGAGGGAAGAGAGGGAAAAGTAGCCAAGGGAGGAGATGAGGGGACAGCCGGAGATGAAAGGAAGTTAATGAGGCAAGGGAACCGCCTATTGAAGAGGAGATTGGCCTGAGGGCCTTGGACCATGACAGTGCCATTTAGGTGGACATTAATGATAACTCTGGAGGAGTCAAAGGAATCCATGAGGACGTCCCAGCGAGTGCCACTATTAATAGGAGAGGAGGAGACAGGACAGAGCACAGAGATCATATGAGGGGTCCATAGATCTGGCAAAGGAACGACAAAGGGGATGTCGGTGAGGGTCTGTCTGAAAGAGGCGCTAGTATAGGTATCAGCGATGGGGAGACCTGGGTTGGAGGCCAAGATGTCCTTTTTAAAGTTCTTCTTACCAGACTTAGTGGAAGGGAAGGATAGTTGATAGAGTAGCAGTCGGAAAAGATAGGAGATATGGGTGAGTGGGGAGAGGAGGCAGTAGGGAAGAGTATGGAAGTACAACGGTAAGGAACAGTCACTAGGTTAGCAGGTTACAGGTTAGCAGGTTACAATAATGGCCAAATCACACCCAAATTTGACTTTCAAAGTTAAATGAAAAACACACCGACATTTGACTTTCAAAGTTAAATGAAAAACACACCCAAATGTGACTTTCAAAGTAAAATGAAAAACACACCCAAATGTGACCTTCAAAGTTACATGAAAAACACACTCAAATTTGACGACTTTCAAATTTAAATGCTAAGGCACCGTAGGTAAAGAAATGAGGTATGAATCAGAAGTTCGAGCTGAGTGCTCAAACTAGTACATAAGAGAGCATAACAGGGAGACTTGTTAGAGCAGGCAGACAGTGAAAGTCCCCAGGAGGGAAAGAAAGGGCAAACAGAAGCAGAGAACTAACCCATGGTAAGGGAAATAAGAGAGTCTTGGAAGTCCAGTATCATAGCTTAGTGAAGTAGCAGCCTCAGGGAGGATCAGGATGTGGTGGTAGTTCCATGCAGCGTCCTGGTAGTGGACAGGGGAGCAGATAGGGGCCTTAGAAGTGGGTCTTTGTTGAGGGTGCCGGCTAAAGCCTGCCGGTCCCTCGTTGGATCAAATAAGCAGCTCCTCTGCCAATCCCTGGACAGGTTGTAAAACGGCAGATAACAAACACTGCCTCAGATGTGGTAGAGGCCTGGGCAGCCATTTTGAAAGTGCCGCATGGTGCCAGATTCATGCATGCACAAAGAACCCAACACGGAGTAACTTTGTGCCGGGAAGCACAAACACAAAACAAAAGTTCCAGAAGCGCAGTGCTGAAGTGATGAGTTTTTAGCCTTAATTGCTCCAAATATATTAAAGATTTTGTTTTAGAAGATTATTCAGGGAAAGTGCACAGAAATCAGTCAAGGACTAGGAGTGCATCAGACAATTGCTCCTACCTCAACCGGGGGCCCAGAAGGCAGCGCTGCACACAATGTGGTCTCTGGGGGAAATAGGCAGGCTGGTGAAGAGTTGCAGGACCTCGCGCTCCGACGTGATGGGTAGACAAAAACCACGGAAGTCAAGGGCCTTGCTGAAGGGGCCGGCTAAAGCCTGCCGGTCCCTCGTTAGATCAAATAAGCAGCTCCTCTGCCAATCCCAATATACAAATTATGCTGACGAGATGTCGTGCCTAATCCCCCTGTCTGGAAATGATATTAAGGACACTGAGGAAATCAACAGGGTTTATTCCATAATACAAACCTGGATGATGGAAAATTACTTGGCACTGAATGATGGGAAAACTGAGATTATGATTGTAGGCACTGCCACTAGTCTGAGAAAACTAGGTTCGGATTTTAGTGAGTTTCACATAGCTGAGTGTATTATTCCTACCCTTTCCAAGGTGAAGACTCTGGGCATTGTGTTTGACCAGGAGCTTAACATGAGGGCTAATGTGAGGAACCTGGTGTCATCCACCTCCAATTACCTCAAACTGCTCGTACAACTAAGACCTTTCCTGTCCAAGGAGTATCGCGCAACAATTGCAAGGGCAATCATTGGAGCCAAACTTGATTATGCTTTCAGTCTGCTACATGGAATAAGCAAGGGAGAGATGATGTGTCTCCAGATAACCCAAAATAATGCTGTGAGAGCGGTTGAAGATCTGAAAAGGAATGACCATGTTACAGAAGCTAGGATGGCACTGCCCTGGCTTCCCATAGCTTGCAGAGTATCCTTTCGTCTTCTCTGCATAACGCACAAATACCTGTATGGAGTCAGCCCGGTGTATCTCTCCAACTGTATCTATTGGTTACCGGTTCGAAGAACATTGAGGTCCAATAATATGGGTCTCCTTCACACTCCACAGGCAAAGCTTGACATTGTGGCCCAGGGTGCCTTCTGCTATGCTGCGTCCAGAAGCTGGAACAATCTTCTTCCGGACCTAAGAATGTGTAAATCCCTCAGTAGATTCAGGGCCAGATTAAAAACGTTGCTGTTCTGTTGACCAAGGTCCTCTCTGAATGTGCAGATTCCTTGATTTTGTTTTCTTTGTATCTGTTCTTGTTGGCACTATTATGCCTTTGGGCCTGTGATTGGTGCATTATAAATAAAAATAAATAGATAAAGTAGCTGAGATGCCACTGGAAAAAAGGATCCAAGAGGAAACTGGGACCTCTGGATGAGTCTTGAAGCTGGAAGGTGCTCTTCCTCATCACAGTCCTTTTTGGTGCCTTGGCAGGAAAAGTGGCAGAGTTTCTCAGCTTTACTCGATGGGACCCCTTGAGGATGGACTCCTTCTTTAGGAAGAAGACGCCAGGAAGTCGCGTCCAAGAAGAAAAGAAGGCTCCAAGTACCTACGGAAAGACCGCAGTTTCGGTCTTCGCAGTGGTCTCCTTCGGACGGTTGCTGCTCTGGTCATGGAAGTCCAAGTAAATGAAACTTGCTGTGGGCTCCTAAAAGGCTTGGACGATGAAGACAAGACCCTTGGTGACCTTGGATGACTTCTGTCGGTGACGGTTGTAGAGGTCACTTTTGTTGTCGGTTTCATATTTTGCGGTTTTCCGTCTTTCGGTGCTAAAGCCACAGCACGGATGTCTGGATGGCTTCTACCATCCTGGATTCGACCTCTGGAGTGGACCACGGAACCTCACTAATTCTGGACGCTTGGAACATCTTTGTTGGATTCTGGTAGTGGGAAACCCACCGGCAGACCTTCCTCTGCAGCCAGCAACCCTGGACCTTCTAGGGCAGGAAAAAGTGGTCAGCTTAGGTGGCAAGGATGTCCCTTGAAGTCTTCTTTAGCAGTTTGGAACTTTCACAGCTCTGAGTGTCAAGCAGCACTATGCCAGGGTAACCACCTGTTCTGGGTGCTACACTGCAAACGGCTTCCAGCGGTCACAAATGCTCCTCTGGACACTGGGTGACACCAATGGACTTCTTCAGCTCATGATGTCCAGGCACTCCTCTTCTGGATTCACAAAGACTCCGGAGGTCATATAAACAGTACTGGCTTCCAGGGTACTTTCATGAAGAGTAGCAGGTTGCACGAGGGTCCCTCGTAGCTGGGTGAGAGGTCTCCTAGCCAGGTCCTCTCTTGATTCTGCCCTTGGGTCAGCCCAGCAGTTTTCAGATTCCTTGAAGATATGCAAACACAGACTTCCTCCTCCAACTGGACCCAGCATACTTGCTTTGGTTTGGACTTCAGCTTCAGTTTCCATACAAGAATAACCAGGTGAGTGCAGGGTCCCTAGTTATACCCATGTGTTCCACATGCACTTCAGCTGAGTCAGGTTCAGTCAACCAATCACACTGAAGGGCATTCATGGAGGCAATCAACCAATCAGGCTCGCAGGCATTTAGGCTATTCACCCAAAACCAGCCTTTCAGAGCACTACACTGCATTCATACCAGTTTCCGTCAGGGCTGCCTCAGTCATTGAGCCTCATTATAAATTTGACAGTCTGGATTTTCAGGCCCTACCGGCATGTCTCAAAGCAGCACCGGACCCGTCAGCAATGGTGCCAGTGCTTCAGTGTCCCCATTCCCATGGAGCTCTATGGGACTCCACAGGAATGGAGATTTACTGTTCTGACACCACTTATGATATCCCTGCGGTATCGGGCTATCAGCTGGCGGAAACCATGTTACGGGGTTACCACCAACCTCGTAATGATGCCCATTGTGTCAAACACAGAAACCAGACACCCATAACGCAGAGTGGGCCTCATTCCAAGTTCGGCAGTAGCCTTGACGATAAAACCGTCAGGCTGCCGCCGAACTTGCACATTTTTCCGGCACCCGCGAATGAGCAACTACCGGATCATTACAGCTCCGCCGGACCCGATAATTGCCCATTCGCGGGCGCCGGAATGAAATGCTCCCCATTCCCGTTGAGCCCCACAGGGCTCAATGGGAATGGGGAGGTCTGATGCACCGGCACCATTCGTGAATGGTGCCGGTGCATGCAACATGCTCCGCTGGCAGGTGCTGGTACGCCCGCCAGGTCAGAATTCGTAGTTTGCTGGTCCGGTAACAATGGTACCGGCAAGCTTACCTGTACCGTTGTTACCGGACCAGCAAACTTACAAGAGGCCCAATGTGAGTTGGCTCCCAACTCCATTCATACAGGTCCCACACCAAAGGTGTACCCACAACACACAGTCCCTGGGAAGGCTTTAGACAGTCTGACAGGAGGCAGCCCCAGAGCCATATATTGTACTTTCACCCAACAGCCATTCAGGGGAAGGGACAGAGTCAGGGCTGGCCAGGATTTTGGAAAAACAAGGTGTAAAGGGAAAAGAAACCAAGAGGCCACAGGGGCCATCTTGGCTTTGTCCAGGAATCCATTGATTCCTATGGCAGGGCCTGAGTGTCCCAAAATGGAGGACACTCAGAGCCACTGGCAAGTCAGCATGTAAAACACACACTAGGAGCACAAGGTTGTATCCCCACCCATGGGTGCCATAAGGGTATCCCATGAGTGTAGTTCACCAACAACAAAAACTGAAGAGCTGCATTGCCAGAGAAACAGACTGGACCTCAAAGGCAGAAAACAAACATAAAACACACAGAAAAGTGGTAGGACAAGGAGTGGGAGGCTCTATCCCTCCAAAAGGCATTTCCAGCATCACACCCACTGTGTTAAACCCAAAGTGGTCTCCCCCCCATAGCTAGGATCTGTCATCTAGGGGGCCAGGACACAGCCTTTGCTATTGGATCCAGTTCCTGGAGGTGGACCAGTGAGGGAGGATAACCTGGATGGGTGGGGGGTCCTTGGGGAGTGGAAGTGGGACACCGACGGGTGAGACGCAGTATCCCCCTTCTTTCAATACCCTTTTTCCCATCCTACCATGCAGGACATTTGAAAACACTGCCCCCCCCCTTTTCCGACAAATACTTTCGCACAACACGAAAGACAACGGACTAACACCAGAGACGTTTACCTGACGTGCCAATACCAGGGTCAGGAAAAGTCAAGCAATTGACCAGAATCACACACACCTGACGGCCCTTTCCTCTCCCCACAGGGATAAAAGGTGGAGCACAAGAGCACACTCTGAGCAAGGCCAAACATATGAGGAAGCAGCTATACCAGGACAGCAGTTCAAACAGGGGAGAAAGGCGGTGAGACCTGAAAGGACGACGAGGAGGGAATTGCCCTTGCCCTTTTAGACCCAGACCCGTGGAGCCTCCGAGAAGGGAAAAGTAAGACCTGGAATTGCAGCTGGTGAATGGTGCGAAGAATGTCAGCGGTACATTGGACCATGCCGCACTGATAGTCAGGGCCGGGAGAAGCAGTTCTCATTGTGGTACCGTCCTTGACTACAGAGGCAGAAGACACCAACAGAGTTCAGCACAGCCGGTGAGTTGGAAATAGCTGATAATAGATCGGACATTGTTGGGCTCAAGGTTGTGAAGAGCAACATTGTATGAAGAAAGAAGACTAAAGCACAAGGTCTTTTTAAGCAAAATAGGTATCAGTTAGAGTGGTCTGGTGCCACGTGGGCACTCAATCGAGGACTCTGACTGATGCCCCGCTCCTGAACAAGGTGAATGTGTTGAACTGTGAAATCAAAGTGGTCATACGAGGATCAAGCCAAAGCCCTTGTACAGTCGAAAGTCTTTGGCTGTTGTTGAAACTAGAAGTATCAAGAGGCCCTAGGGGAGACCGGCCTAAGGTGTTGAGGTGGTCATACAAGGGTCTAGCCAAAACCCTTCTACACTCGAAAGTCCTTGGCACATTGCAGCAGTCTTTGAGGAATATGAAAGTGTAAAACCGACTAAGGGAAATGTGAAACTGGTGTTTGAGCCCAGATGAGAGGAACGCTGTGTGAACTGTTATATTTTGAAGTACATACTTGCCAGAGAATAACAGAATGACCCAGCGAGATGTGATAGCCCTTCGGAAGTCTTTGTACTAGCAAGTGCTTTAGGGAGCCGGTGAAGGAAGGTCTGAGCATGGATGAGGGGGACCTAACCAAACTAGATGGTTGTTTAAAAAGACATTGAGACTTTTGAATATTACAAATGAAGAGAGTGTGATTGAAAGGCACTAGTGAACCCGACTGAGGGACGCCAAGCGAAAAGCAAAGGGAAGTGAATCCCCCACGGTTGGTTTGTTTATTTATTTATGTATATAGCGCTCCAAACCCAGAGGTATGTAGGCGCGTTACAGGTTACTTATAATTACATGTTGCAAGTCATTTAGAATCAAAAGAAGCAGTTACATGACAATATTTACATAGATATTTTTAACATTATTTTAGATCTGAAATTTTCATAACCAATATACAAAACTATACATGCAGCAAAGTTATCTAGAGAGAGCAAGAGACGCCGCTTGAAACCGGTTATAGATCCCGGGCAAAAAGCCAACTTTTAGTTTTATTTCTGAAGAAGGACAGGTCAGATCTTAAGGCTGTGGGCAATGAGTTCCACAGCTGTGATGCCACAACAGGAAAGCTACTTCCCCCTCCCTTCTTAAGATTGTATCTGGGGAGCTTAAGACAATACGAATACAAGGTCCTGGTGGGACGTGTAGATATATTTTTTGCAAATGTATCCACTAGGTATCGAGGGGCCGAGTTAGCTAGACATTTGTGGGTAAGGGTTAATGCTTTGAATTCTATTCTATCATGAACTGAGAGCCACTTAGTGTTGGGTCTAGCCTCCGAGATGTGTTGCATGCTTGGAATACTTAATGCAGTTCTTAGAGCATTGTTTTGTAATATTTGTAGTTTATGCCGTGAGAGGCCATCCATGTCTGAATGACGAGATAGATTTTATTCAGCAGGGCAGCGTCTGTGTCATAATCGCCAGACATGGTTATGAGGATCTGGGTGTCATCTCCATAGTTAGTGTAGGTGACACCCAGATTATCGAGTTCATTGAACAGAGGCTTTGTGAAAATATTTTACATCGTGAGCGATATACACAGACCTTGCAGTACTCCACAAGTAATGGGTGCTGGCTCCGCTGCTGCAGAGGGAGAGAAGACTCTCATGGAACGATTGTCTAGAAAGGAGAAGTGGGCAGCTGTCGACAAGTGCTTGCATAGAACTTTATGGTCCACTAAATCAAACGCGGCCGAGAGGTCTAGTAAGAGGAGGAGAGCCAGCTTTGTCAGTCTAAGATTCTACCTTTAGAGTGTATTGGCATGTTGACCCTTTGGGTAAAGCCTAATTCCACAATAGTATTAGCAAGTGCCAAGGCATGCTGATCATTCAGGTAATTGAGACCAATATTGAAGTCTCCAAGTACTATGATTTGCGATATGGGTTTAGTGTTGGTCGAAAAGTAGTGCTGTGATTTCTGCCTCAAAAGAAGCAATAGGGACGGGTGGTCTGTATAACGGATGCATAGTTATAGTTCGCGAGGCTGAGAGTGGCAGTTTAACTGTCAAAAGTTCACCTGATGGGAAGGGAGGATGTGTTGAGACCCTTAGACCCAGATTAGTTTTGGCAATGAAGGCAGTGCCTCCTCCTCTGGAAGATTCTCTATTTAGCCTCAGAATGGTGTAATTGTCTGGAATAGCAAGTGGTAGGGAGGGCCCTGCAGCTGCATGGAGCCACGTCTCTATTATTGCTAGAAAGTCAAGTTCTTTGGAAGTTATCAGCCCGGCAATGTCTAGAGCATGGGCTACCATAGATCTTGCATGAATAAGGGCCCCTTTAATCTGTGTGGAATTGTTATCTGGTTGGTTAGAAGAATAGAATGGAGTTTTCTGATTGGTTGAGTTAGTAGTTTGGTTAGTTTTAGGTTTAAAACTCTTCTTAGAAAAAGTGTTCTGATTGGACATGTCATTGCGATTAAAATAAGGTGTATAATGTTTGTTCTGTCTGGATCCCAGCCTATAATTTCTGATATTACTAGGGCAGGGTTGGTTGGGTGTAGGCCTTGTGGCAAATCATTGAATCCATTAGTCAGGAGCTATGGTACAAGCAGAACCAAAGGTGGAAATGTCAGAAGGATTAGGATTATTGGCTACAGGTTTTAATTGTGGCAAAAATGTAGTCAGTTTTATAGTTTTAGACTGAGGGGATGTTATTAGATTGCCGGTGATTGTATTAAGTGGAAGAAGGAAATTGGTTGGCTTTATGCCATTTGATAGAGGCGTAAGTATAGCCATGTTAGGAGGGTGCATGATGCAGACCTTAAATAAGTCCTAAAACGTATGTATTTGGCGATCAACCATATCGTTAGTGGTATTTATGGCGAGAGCAAGTGTGCTACTGCCAATACGTAATACCAGTAGGCCTACAACGTTAGTGGTGACTATATACATAGCTTCGGCTGCCGGGATTGGTAGCCTGGTGGGAATTTGGTCGCTGGTAGTCATTAAAGGTTTGTTGCGGCGCGAAAGTTCCAATTTGCAACTATCTGTTCACAGCACTATGACTACCCTTACGTAATGGCAAGGTACGTATGAAAGTAACATAAGGCTACGGTTGAGTCATACATAGCAGTGACAAGTTAATCAATGCAGGGAGGGTTCGCCTTGCAGTTATTTGAACACTTACTATCGGTAATGCCGACAACTTCAAAAGAGTCTCGATTTTGCCAAGGTGATAAAAGTGAGACCATTAGGCAAGCAAGGTTGGATGTCGTCAAAAATGTAGTAAGAGGTAGGAACTCTCCATTTGGCGTAGACCGAGGAAGGATAAAGCCACAGCCCTCGTCCCTACCGGCCCGGACAGGCACATACAGGCCCTTGTTCCGCGGCCCTTGAGAAGGCACCCGGCCTCCGCCTGCCGGTGACGCTGGTGGGTGGTTGCGGAGGTATCTGGCCAATCAACGGGCAGAGTTCAAGCTAATGAGAACATCTCGTAGCTTGAAACTGCAAACCGCGTGCCCATTACTCACATTGCCAAGTAAACCTAAAGAGTATGCTGTGTAATATTAAAAACGTCTGGAAGGCCGTACAGTAGATTAAATCACGTAGTTTTGTGCTGCAGATTACTTCACTGCAGTAGATCGGAGTAATGGAGAACAAGCAGTGATATTTTCAATTAGGGTGCACATGTTTTCCGATCTCACCTGGCAAAAGTCGTGGCGGGTGTGATAAAGCTTCCCAGGAGTTGTGATGTTAAAACTAAGTGAACTGTGATAATTGACAAATGTGAACCCGGCTGAGGGATGCCTGAGAATTAGGGTAATACACCAGTGAACATTGTGACGACAAACATGAACCCGGCTGCGGGATGCCTGAGAATTAGGGTGATACACCAGTGAACATTGTGACGACAAACATGAACCCGGCTGAGGGATGCCTGAGAATTAGGGTGATATACCAGTGAACATTGTGACGACAAACATGAACCCGGCTGAGGGAGGCCGGAGAATTAGGGTGATACAGCAGTGAACATTGTGACTACAAACATGAACCCGTCTGAGGGAGGCCTGAGAATTAGGCTAATACACCCGTGAACATTGTGATGACAAACATGAACCCGGCTGAGGGATGCCTGAGATTTAGGGTAATACACCCGTGAACATTGTGACGACAAACATGACCCCGTCTGAGGGATGCCTGAGAATTAGGGTGATACACCAGTGAACATTGTGACGACAAACATGAACCCGGCTGAGGGATGCCTGAGAAATAGGGTAATACACCAGTGAACATTTTGACGGCAAACATGAACCCGTCTGAGGGATGCCTGAGAATTAGGGTGATACACCAGTGAACATTGTGACGACAAACATGAACCCGTCTGAGGGATGCCTGAGAATTAGGGTGAAACACCAGTGAACATTGTGACGACAAACATGAACCCGGCTGAGGGATGCCTGAGAATTAGGGTAATACACCCGTGAACATTGTGACGACAAACATGAACCCGGCTGAGGGATGCCTGAGATTTAGGGTAATACACCCGTGAACATTGTGACGACAAACATGACCCCGTCTGAGGGATGCCTGAGAATTAGGGTGAAACACCAGTGAACATTGTGACGACAAACATGAACCCGGCTGAGGGATGCCTGAGAATTAGGGTAATACACCCGTGAACATTGTGACGACAAACATGAACCCGGCTGAGGGATGCCTGAGATTTAGGGTAATACACCCGTGAACATTGTGACGACAAACATGACCCCGTCTGAGGGATGCCTGAGAATTAGGGTGATACACCAGTGAACATTGTGACGACAAACATGAACCCGTCTGAGGGATGCCTGAGAATTAGGGTGAAACACCAGTGAACATTGTGACGACAAACATGAACCCGGCTGAGGGATGCCTGAGAATTAGGGTAATACACCGGTGAACATTGTGACGACAAACATGAACCCGGCTGAGGGATGCCTGAGATTTAGGGTAATACACCCGTGAACATTGTGACGACAAACATGACCCCGTCTGAGGGATGCCTGAGAATTAGGGTGAAACACCAGTGAACATTGTGACGACAAACATGAACCCGGCTGAGGGATGCCTGAGAATTAGGGTAATACACCCGTGAACATTGTGACGACAAACATGAACCCGGCTGAGGGATGCCTGAGATTTAGGGTAATACACCCGTGAACATTGTGACGACAAACATGACCCCGTCTGAGGGATGCCTGAGAATTAGGGTGATACACCAGTGAACATTGTGACGACAAACATGTACCCGGCTGAGGGATGCCTGAGAATTAGGGTGATACACCAGTGAACATTGTGACGACAAACATGAACCCGGCTGAGGGATGCCTGAGAATTAGGGTGATACACCAGTGAACATTGTGACGACAAACATGAACCCGGCTGAGGGATGCCTGAGAATTAGGGTGATACACCAGTGAACATTGTGACGACAAACATGAACCCGGCTGAGGGATGCCTGAGAATTAGGGTAATACACCAGTGAACATTGTGACTGCAAACATGAACCCGTCTGAGGGAGGCCTGAGAACTAGGCTGATACACCCATGAACATTGTGACAGCAAACATGAACCCGGCTGAGGGATGCCTGAGAATTAGGGTGATACACCAGTGAACATTGTGACGACAAACATAAACCCGGCTGAAGGATGCCTGAGAATTAGGGTGATACACCAGTGAACATTGTGACGACAAACATGAACCCGGCTGAGGGATGCCTGAGAATTAGGGTGATACACCAGTGAACATTGTGACGACAAACATGAACCCGGCTGAGGGATGCCTGAGAATTAGGGTAATACACCAGTGAACATTTTGACGACAAACATGAACCCGTCTGAGGGATGCCTGAGAATTAGGGTGATACACCAGTGAACATTGTGACGACAAACATGAACCCGGCTGAGGGATGCCTGAGAATTAGGGTAATACACCGTGAACATTGTGACGACAAACATGAACCCGGCTGAGGGATGCCTGAGAATTAGGGTAATACACCCGTGAACATTGTGATGACAAACATGAACCCGGCTGAGGGATGCCTGCAAATTAGGGTAATACACCAGTGAACATTGTGTTGACAAACATGAACCCGTCTGAGCGATGTCCACAGAGAGCTGTTGGTCTGAGCCCGATTGAGGGAGGCTAGCATTGAGAGAATGATCGGAGCCCAGCTGAAGGGATCCAAGGGTGAAGAGTAATCGCCCAATATAAGATTAGCTGAAGGTACTTTTGTTTTGTTGTTTATGGCATATCAGGCCCCCTGAAGATAGAGACTTTGCTTGAAAAGGACTTGGACACAGAAGGTCCAGATATTGAGAAAAGGAACTGTAACCTCGTGCTGGAGAAGCCCAGGAGTGTGCTGCATTCGAGTCCCGCCTTGTCCCGTGCTAAAAACCTTTGGGAAGGGAGACCCCAACCATAACATCCTGATTTATGATTTTGTGAACACTTCTTTCTTTTCTTGTGAACATTGTCCCACGCTCTTTTGTAGCATAGCGATAAGGGTTGGCAATAGCTTTTCTTATTATAGGCCCTTTTATTTGACTAGACTCCACTATGACTGTATTATTATTGTTTGATTGTCGTAGCTTGCTCCCATTTTAGATTTAGGTTTAGATTAGGCGTTTATCTCACCTATTTTTATAGTTTAATAAACACCCTTGAACTGTGATCACTTGTGTCTGTTTTTCTTGGATACCATGCCTTCCTTACACAGTACACCACTTCTCTGTAAGGCTGGTACTTCAATCTGCCCTCTCTACCCAAAGGATTATCTGTACTAAGAACTGGTGGCATTAAAACATATGAGAATCCAGAAAAATTAAGGAAAGGCCAACCAGAATAGATGGGTCTTCAGCAAGCATCTGAAGGTCACCACCTGGAACAGGAAGTCCTCATCTGGAGGCTAGAACTAAAGGTAGAGAGAGGACATATGTGGAAGGGTGGACTGCAGATAGGGGGCACCTGTTCCATAAAGGGCTAGAGGAAGCACCTTGAACCCCATCTGAGGGATCACAAGAAACCAGTGCAGATTGTCATGAACCAGAGTGATATGGACACATTTCTGAACGCCTGAAAGAAGCACGTTAGCACGTTCTGACACCTGAAACATTAGGGCTATAGCAACTGACGTCACAGTGAGAAAGTTAAAAAAAAAAGGGAGGTTAACCTACAACTATTTAATATGGAATCAAACAACTGCCAACCACGGTGTGTGAGGGACAAGTGAAAGCTCACAGTCAATTCTGATAGCCAAGTACATGGCGTAAGCACCAAGCTCAGAGGAAGGCCGGGGAAGCATGCCAAGTGCCCGGTGCAACCCCAACAACCAATATACAGTTTTCTTAGAGTTCAGCTTCAGTCTGTGAGAAACCATTCTTTTGTTCACAGTTATAAGACAGCTCTGAAAGTGTAGGGAGGCCTTTGCTGAGCTACCAAATAAGCATAAGAGGATCCAAGTGTTATAATCGTAGAATCTGAATCCGTAGGACTAGATTAGCCAGGCCAGGGACAGAACATGTTAAGGATAGGCGATAAGGCAGAACATTGGGGCATGCCACATCCTGTTAAAAAGGGACTATGGTATCTGTTACCAGTCTGTCCTGCTCCCCACAATACCTGTGCACCCCAACACCAAATAACAACACAGGAGCCCAGACGTAAAGAAGTATAGCATGTAATGCAATCAGGAGCCAAACGCCTGGGAGGACTGTTCCACCTCGCCGCAGGCATGTCCATTCTTATATACAGGTGGAGTGGCTGGCCCATTCTCCACCGATCACAGTGTGCACATGAACAATGTTCCATATAAAGGTACAGAGGTAAGAGAGGGGACAGCGTGGAAACGTTTCAGTTTCATGGAAGAATGGTGTCTGCTAACGAGGTTGTCTCTCTGTCCTTGTGGGTCTTGTTACATGCAGCCTGCAGTCACGTACACCATGTACTTCTCAGGAAGGAGCCCACTCCGACCCCCATCACCTGAGGCGTGTCAGGCACGCATTCCACAGCACTGTGACTGTGCTTGCCGCCAGTCAGACCACTCCTCTCGCAGGGCCTCAGAGAAATGGGAAACAGAATGGTAGAGTTGGTAACATGCACATTCTTTTCTCTCTTCTCCCCAACCCCTCTACAGGCGTTGCCTGCCCCCACATTAGATCCCCTGCACATGATACATTTCAAAAGAGCAACAATAAAATATATGCAGAATAACATGGCAAAGAAAAACATTCTAAATGCTTCCCCCATCAGCCCAGTCAACCATAACCCACCAATCCCAGGCCTCACTGCCATCAAACGCCACCTGGTGATATATCTTCGCTTGTAATTTTAAAGCTTCAATGTTTTTATTAACAGCGTCATCCCCCTCTAAGTACATGCAGCAGGAGCTGCTGAATACTGCGCATACACCTCCCTTGTGGGCCAGCAATAGGTCAGGAGCCACCCTGATTTGCATCGCGGTTGCTCCTATGCTGTGTACTTCTCTCTGAATGCGCCCCAGTGCATCCGCCGTGGCATTTGCAAATATCTCTAATGAAGCAGATATATTCACTATTGCCTGTTCTAGATCATATGCCCCAGATGGGGCAGCGACACTGCCACCGTTTTAGGAAAGCCTGTGTTCCAGGTCACTAACTGGCATTGTCCCGTGTATTTTAGTCCAGTCCACCCCTGTACTTATTTTTATCACTGTTATGTCCGGGCGTATGTGTCCCATTGTGCAAACACCTTCCCAATTGCTGGGTAACATCTAATATGACTATATCATAACCAGAAGTCCTACGAGACTCTATAGTTGCATAGATCACTAGTCCCACATAATAGATTGTCTCATCATTAAAAGAGGTGCTGGTGCAATTACAACTATCAGGAGGCGCAAATCTAATATGACACCATGCATGCCACATCTAGGGACATTCATGTCCCTGTGTCCCTTATCATACCATGAAAAGCTCACCCTCCTGAACCCCATATGTAGCAGTCTACATCTATAGTAATTGTTAGTGCGCAAGGTCTGTATATCCTCACCCTGCTATCAGACCAAGGTGCAGTATCAATACTTCTATTCCCTCACTGTATACAGAACGGAGCAGTGAGTGAAGCCCCTCCCATTCCTGTACCTGTTCTACTCACCTGACCATGTGATCAGACCATGGTGCCGTATCAATACTTCTATTCCCTCACTGTATACAGAACGGAGCAGTGAGTGAAGCCCCTCCCCTTCCTGTACCTGTTCTACTCACCTGACCATGTGATCAGACCATGGTGCCGTATCAATACTTCTATTCCCTCACTGTATACAGAACGGAGCAGTGAGTGAAGCCCCTCCCCTTCCTGTACCTGTTCTACTCATCTGACCATGCGATCAGATCAAGGTGCAGTATCATTGCTTCTATTCCCTCACTTTATACAGAACGGAGCGATGAGCGAAGACCCTCCCCTTCCTGCACCTGTTCTACTCATCTGACCATGTGATCAGACCAAGGTGCATTATCATTACTTCTATTCCCTCACTTTATACAGAACGGAGCGATGAGTGAAGACCCTCCCTTTCCTGCACCTATTCTACTCATCTGACCATGCTATCAGACCAAGGTAGAGTATCATTACTTCTATTCCCTCACTTTATACAGAACAGAGCAGTGAGTGAAGACCCTCCCCTTCCTGCACATGTTCTACTCATCTGACCATGCTATCAGAGCGAGGTGCAGTATCATTACTTCTATTCCCTCACTTTATAAAGAACGGAGCAGTGAGTGAAGACCCTCCCCTTCCTGTTCTACTCATCCGACCATGTGATCAGACCGAGGTGCAGTATCATTACTTCTTTTCCCTCACTTTATAAAGAACGGAGCAGTGAGTGAAGCCCCTCCCCTTCCTGTACCTGTTCTACTCATCTGACCATACTATCAGACCAAGGTGCAGTATCATTACTTCTTTTCCCTCCCTTTATACAGAACTGAGCAGTGAGTACCTCTTCTACTCATCTGTCCATTGTAAATGGTTCTGGAAAGGAGCAGTGAGTGAAGAATGAATTGTAGAGGACGGTAACAAGGGTCCTCCCCTATCCCGTACACCCAGACCTGTACCTCTTCTAATCATCTGTCCAATGTAAATTATTCTGCTATGAAAGGGGAGCCGTTAGTTAAGATGTTCATAAATGTGAATAATCTTTCTGTCAACCCGAGAACATTTTGCTGGACTTGGTGATTATTGTCCCTTGTCCCTAGGTGAGTGGGAATGTTTTTCCCCTCTCACCTAGACTTTTACTCTTTTCATGGGTGACCTTTTTAGATCTCTCCATAGTGTGCGTATGAATTTATAGGTTCCTATAACTTTTGGGATCAGGCTGGGTTGCCCCTATGGGCTTCCGTTTGTAATTTCTATTATTATCTCTTGCGTGAACTACTGTTTCCAAGAAGTAAAGTGGGATTCTCATCCCCTTTACATTTTACATAGTGAGCCAGCACACCCCGCCTTATGTGGAGTGCTGGGGAGATACCAGGTAAGTGAGAAAGGGAATACAGTGAAATACAATGACTGGTGGCAGAGAACCTACTTTTATTACTTTTGGTCATATTACTCGCAGACTGTCACATCAGCCGCAGTAACGCACAGAAGAATCAACAATCTGTAGAGTGGTGGGCTTCTTTTTCCTGCCTTTTCTCGTCTGCTTGTTGTTTCTTAGGTCTTTCTGCTGCCTAAGCGGGAAAGACCTTGGCTGAAGTTTTGTCTTCAGCAGGAACTCCCTGCTGAGGCTCCAGGGTGTCTGCGGAGGCAGGAAGTGAGGAAGGAGGCCAACATTCTGCAGCCCTTTGTCTTCCACCATGCCTGAAAGGAACCAGTTCCCACTGTGGGGTGGGGAGACTGGCTGTCCTGATTAGACATATTCTGTTATAAAGATACAGTCCTGATTGGACAGCTAGCCACCCCTTTCTGTAAACTGCTTGGAGAGTTTGCAGAGGTTATGCTGTGGTTCCTGTATGAAAGTCAGAACCCGGAAGCTGTTGCCAAGTCGACCACTGGAGCTGAATCTGAAGAGGAAGAAAAGACGACTAATGCTTTCCAACAACCGGAGAGCCTGCTGTGTAACCAGAGACTGATATAGCCATTTCTTCCAATCAACCTGGGGGCCCCAAATGAGACGACTCCTATCCAGGCGCTGGCGAGACTCACTAGTCTTGAGAAGGTCATCTCTCAACATGCTGTGACCTTGCTGGGCTGAAAATCGCCAATACCAGGGGACCTCCTGCCTCAGTGCAGTGCAATGTTTTCTGAAATCAGATTCCTGCTGAAACCTTGGTGGAAGCCTGCTGGACCTCCAAAAACATGATCCAAATCCCCAAAGTCCCCTCAGAGTGAAGAGAATCCGAACAGTGATATTCGTTCTTCATCTGGTTCCTATAAAAGGGTGACAGAACCACAGAGCCGCAAGAAGCCTCGAAGAATCCTTTGTTGGAAGCCTCATCTGGCGACTGCTGCTGCAAGTTCCCATCCAGTGTCTTTTTCTTTCATCTCCAGACTTAAAATCCAGGGACCGGTTCCTGTGCTGCTGCATCCTGAAGACATCCACCTTGAAGGGTACTGTGTGGGCTTGGGTAATACTTACCTCAAGTCTTGTTTGAGTTCTGTGAGGCTGAGTGGGTGATGCAAGTCTTTGAGATGTTTGCCCAAACTATTCGCCCAGGCCTAATGCTGGAACGCATATAAGGAGCCTCCTTTGAAGTCCCTGAACACTTTCAAATAACTCTAAAGTGAATACCTACTTGTCTGAAGAGATATCCTCTGTAACTCTGACTTTCCTTCAACTGAACCCTATCCTGACCTGCCTACATCTGGCTCCTAGACCACAAGGGTCACTCTTCTGCCTCCTGAGAAACTCATGCCCTAGAAGAGGGAAGGACTATAAAAGAAAAGGCTCCTGTCTTGAAATGATAACTAGTGCGAATAGCACTTAACTGCTAAGGAAGCTTGTGCTGTAACTGTAGCTCTACAACAGAATAAGTTACAAAGTGTCCTTACATTATTAGTTACCTTTAAGTTGCTGGATGCTCTTTATAAAACATAATAATTGTTTCACTAACTTTCAAATAGTGTTTCTCTCTTCTTAAAAGTAATAAGTGTTGGTACTGTTTCATTATTCTTAACTTAATGAGTGTAAAAGCTTACCAATAGTGTTTGCCCACCTTGAATAACTACGTGCCATTTTGACAGCGCACCAGTGGTTTTTGCTTCCCCTGATATGCTTGGGGCATATCTAAAATAGCCCGAGAGGTAATACTCATCTTAGGGTTGCTTCTGCCCACCTGAAAAGCATAAGGGTCCTTACTTACCTTGAACTGCCGATTGCCTTTCTTAAAAGTCTGCTAGAGTTCTTACTGGCCTAAGAATTAAATCTATTCCTGTAATAGAAACAGTGTAATAGTTTAGATACCAATAGGTTATACTGACCTTGAACAGCAGTTGCTCTTCTTAAACTGTAATATTAGGTTATGCTTTCACTGAACTGCTTTAGTGCACTTCTAAAACAGTTTAGAGTGTTCCTACAGATCCCTGAGTAGCTTAAGAACCCGCTAGAAAGTTTAAGAGTCACTTTACTAGCTCTGAACTGTGTCCTTCAAGGTAATACTGGTGGTGTAAGTGTGTGCATTCATAACAGAAGAACGTTCCAGATGTTGCAAGAGATACTAAGTGTTGGTGCACCCAAGGGATTCTGCAATTGAATAACACTGTGTGTTATGCAATAGGGTCTTCTGCACTTGACCTACTGATGGTATTCTAACATTCTAACTAACCTGGTTTTACTCCCCAAGAATAGCTTCATGCCTTTCTGAATGTGTCACTTTAGGTTTAACTCACCTTGAACTGCTCACTGCTATTCTTAACAAGGTTATACTTTGGTGTGTATACCATAAGTATAACGTTGGTTTTTGATAATTGTATTTATATAATATGTAACAGTACTTACCTTCACAATATTTATCTTGGCCTACATCTATTTATAATAAATCATTATTTTTACAATACATAGGGCCTCATTACAACCCGGGCGGTAAGTACCGGTCATTACTGGCATTGCGCAAGTACCGTGTCCGTGCTGGCAATAGACTGCTAAAAGCGGCCTATTACGAGTACGCGGGCACGAGCTTTGCGCCATGCCGGTAATGACCCCACCGCCATGCCATAAAAGGGAAAAAAATCCCCCTTTCCGGCATCGTAAGTGGTGCATATAGCTCCTCCGGCATCCAAGCCATCGGCATTAGCGGTGACCGCTAATAGCAGGCACCTCTAATAGCGGTAAACGCTATTAGCGGTCACCGCTAATAAGCGGAACCGGAAGTAGCGTCATCGCACAGGAACGGGAAAGAGCACGGCGGCCATCTTTAAAAACACAATCCATTGCCATCCACCACAACCAGGAGCCATCTGACCCCCAGAACTCTGCCACACCTCCAACACTACCTGCTGCATCTCACCACGGCAAAAGCTGTAAAAAAAACCACTGATCGCCTGCGCAAGGAGCGCTTCTCCCGAGAGGAGTTAACCATGCTGGCGGAGACGCTGCAGGAACATGCCGATGTTGTGTTTTCCTCAGACATGTCCCGCCCTGCAGTGCAGCGCAAGAAACAGATATGGGTGGAGGTCGCCCAGAAAGTAAGTGCCGTTGGCACCACACCCCGCACTCCCAAAGATTGCCGTAAGCACTGGGACGATCTGCGTTTACGCGTGCGGAGCATCCTCTCTGACAACCGCAACCTGGGGATGGCGACAGGTGGAGGTGCGGAGTCCCCCATCAAATTGCAACCATGGGAGGAGATATGCGCCAGCACCATAGGGACAGGGGCAATTTAGGGACTGGGGGACATGAAGCGAGGAACCCTGTCATCAGCCGATGCAGGTAGGTGTCCCAAATGAAACAATGCTAATACCACCACGATGATGTCCACCTGAACTGATGTAGAGCAGGGTCCACCAGACACATATGTACAAGACTGCCTACAGGCAGTGCACAGCATCATCTTGTCCACATGCACAATGCACCCCATATGTGTTTCAACCCAGACGCCTCCATGCATCACCCACCCAAAAGCCAAGCAACCCTTACGTCACTCCCACAATGTGAATCAACTGCCATTCCATATGAATGCAGCCACCCCAATGCATGCCCGATGCCTGTAGACCTATCACTAACCCGCTCCCACTATTGGTCCCCCACAGGCATGCATTCAGACAGCGGTGACGAGGACACCAGGGAGGAAGATGCCACACCACAAAAGAAGGCCAGGGGTAAGGAGAGAGAACACCGTCCCTCGACTTTAAGGGTTAGAGGCCAACCTGCACCACTGCAGAAGGCCAAGAAAACCCCACAGACCACAGCACCAATGTGCACTATGGCCCTACAACAGCACCCACACCAGCCACCATCGCCCAGGAGGCAGTGGCAGAAGGCACAGCATCGGCTGCCAGCAGCACAGTGGGTGAGACAGCTGCCACAGCAGCCCTATCGGACGATGAGGCAGACATTCAGCTGCATGGCGCAACACCCGCCACAGGCCCCCTGCACTCACCACAACTATCCCCATGCAGCTTGCAGAACAGCAGCATGCACGGACTGTCACCTGGTGATTCATGGCCCGCAAGTTCCAGCCCCACGCCAACTGGGCATGATGAACAAAGCATGGTGGAAACCCCTCACACATCCACCCAAGTTCCAACCAGCCAAGATGGGATCAGGGCTATTCAGATGCACCAGGAGGAGCTCACAAGGCTGTTGACGCAGCATATGGCCGGGCAAGGGATGACATTAGGGAATGTGCTGCATCCCTGAAAACGGCAATCAAGACCACCTCGAAGGACATTTGCGCCGAATTGGCAGCAGTGCGGCACGTCCTCTCTGAAATGGTGGCAGCAATGCAGGCCATGCGTCCACCACAGTTGCCAAAACAACCTGGGTCATCTTCGAATGCAAGTTCAACCAGGACCTGCCCCGTGCGCAGGTCTGCCCGGAACCTGCGCAGATGGGATAGGGGTGCACCTGGTGCTGGAGGAGAGGGAGGGTTGTAGGTACAGGCAGGCCTACTGGTGCCATGTGGACTAATGTTGCACGCTACTGCACACCATGTGTGGGGAAGTCAAGGGGGGAGGTGGAGGGGGAGAGGGTGTGTGGGGGAGTTGATGGGGGAGAGGGTGTGTGGGGGAGTTGAGGGGGGAGGGGGAGAGGGTATGTGGGGTGGAGGGCTTGTGCACTTTGTTATATTTTTTAATACACCTTTTGGGAAATCATAATTCACATGTGCGGACATTGCTTATTGTGTATGTGTGCTTTATTGGTGAACAGTATACAGTGTCCATGTCCCTGACACACCCAGTGCCCTGAGTGCCACCTCCATGTCACAATCCCCGTCCATGTGTGCTAGAAACATTGGTTGATCAGAGTCTGACGCATGGCACGTCCCTCCTGTGCATCGCTGCCTCCCTGAAGTGCAGCCCCATCTCCACCCTCCTCATCATCAGGTTGTTGCAGTTCAGCGTCAGGGGGCAGAGGCACATTCCGTTTGATGCACATATTGTGTAGCATGACACATGCCATGCCGATCTCGGCCACCTTCTCATGGCGGTACAGGAGTGCCCCACCAGACCTGCTGAGGCAGCGAAACCGTGCCGCAAGAGGCCAAATGTCTGCTCAATCACCACACAGGTACGTGTATGCGCACAACTGTAGTCCTCCTCGTGCCTGTTCTGTGGGTTCGGGACTGGGGTAAGGAGCCACCTCTTCAAGGGATAGCCTGCATCACCTGTATGTGGGCAACAATGTATATGTGTAAGCCATCACATCATATGGGACCTGTATCAATGACACCATAGCATGCATTTCAACCACATTTCCATGCATGAATGGAGACACATGATGTGACTGCTATGTGTGTATTCCTCTTATGGAAAGGTAAGCGTGCCATCGTCTAGTGGGCGCAAGGGGGTCCTGTTCCTTGTGAGTGCTCATGCACTGTGTTAGTCCACGCCGGTTGTTCCCATGATCTGGCTGATGTGCAGTCATTTGTATCCTTTCATCCTGTCACCGCTGATGTCAGTCTCATGATGATCTCACTATGCACAACAAATGGTGACATGCAGTTTTGTAGGACCTCTGTGTCAGTGTAGTGGTGTAGTAATGTATTTGGCCCTCATGTGACTCCTTTGTACGCAGTAATGGGGGACAATCCTTTCTGTTGATGGTATCTGGTTCTGTGTATTGGCCATACTAATTGCTTGTAGCTGCATTGTGTTGCGGGGGATACGGTCTGATTGAGTACAGTGCACATGTTGATAGCTATGGAATGGTTGTAACACTGCATCATTTACATGTTAGGGCAGCTTACATCTTGCATTATGTGGTCAGGTGTCAGGTCCGGTCTGGCCTGCTTTGGGTTATGAGCATGGTCCATTCTCTTAGGCACTCGCAGCCAGGTGAAGTATGCATCTCCCCCCACCCATCTCAGCCAGGTGAAGTATGCATCTCTCCCCCCCATCTCAGCCAAGTGAGGTATGCATCTCCCCCCCCCATCTCAGCCATGTGAAGTATGCATCTCCCCCCATCTCAGCCAGGTGAAGTATGCATCTCCCCCCACCCATCTCAGCCAGGTGAAGTATGCATCTCTCCCCCCCATCTCAGCCAAGTGAGGTATGCATCTCCCCCCCCCCATCTCAGCCATGTGAAGTATGCATCTCCCCCCATCTCAGCCAGGTGAAGTATGCATCTCTCCCCCAGTCACCTACCCACATCGCATTTCCATGAGCCTAACATCCAACTCACCGAGAAGCCAGGATCTCTGCCCTGCATGTCGCTCCATGTAGCGTGGTATCGTGGAGTTCCGCGGGACCATTGAATCATGGGTTGATCCGGGGAATCGGGCACAACAATGTGTGATGATCTTGTTTGAGTCACATACCATTTACACGTTGATGGAGTGGTATAATTTACGGTTGTGGTACGCTACTTCCATGGCATGTGGGACCACAATTCCACATGGGTGCAGTCAATGGCGCCAATGCAACCAGGGATGCCGGCCAGTGAATGGAAACCAACTTTGGTGTTTGAGATCTCCTGGCCAGTCCGTGGTAAGTAAATGTGGTCACCTGTGTGCATCAGGAAGGCATCAAGCACTTGGTTCAGCGTACGTGAGAATAATGGTTGTGATATGCCATGCATGTGCCCCACTGTGTGCTGGTAGGTGCATGTGGCCAGGAAGTGGAGCACAGACACTACCTTCAGTAGGGGTGGGATGGCAGTGCGTGTTGCAATCAGGCTGACAATGTCGTCATGTATCATGTTCACAATGGTGGTGATGGTGTCCCGGTCCAGACGGTACAGGGTGTGGATCTGCTCAGGGGTTAGGTTGAATGGACTGGCTCTGATGCAAGGGTTTGGGGGCTGCCTGCGTGGTGCCACTGGCTGCACTGGTTGGGCATGCTGGGCCTGCCTCACTCTCCTTCTCCTCCTGTGTCTTCTCTGTGCTGCTTGTTGTTGTTGTTGTTGTAGCACTTCCACTGCAATCATGTCCTTCAGCCCCAGCATTGCTAGTCCTATTGGAATCATTTTGGTGTGTGACTGGGTGTGGGAAGGGGTGGGGTGTGCTCCTTTTGTGCTGGCCCAGTCTGTATTGCCTCCACCTGTGCTGGCTGTGTGCACCTGTGGCAGTTGGGAACACTGCACATGGCCATTTACGGGAGGTCCGCGATGCCGGTATTTGCTCCATGCCGGTAAGGTAATTTTCGGGCTTCAGTAGGGCGTTATTTGCATGTCCGCTTGACTTGTGATGTTCCCTTGTTTGCGCCATACCGGTTTTGCCGGCATGAAGGGTTGCGTGCCCGCCCTCCTGACGCTATTAGCGGCACCGTTAATTACGGTGCTGCTAATAGCGGGTTGGTGTATCATATTCGTGCGGAGCAGTAAGCGATGCCGGTAATCCTTTACCGGCATCGTTATTCACTTACCGTCTGGGTCGTAATGAGGCCCTTAGTGTTTCAGTGTTTCTCTGGACCATATGTATGCTACAATTTCTTTGTAACAAGCTACAGCCCTCTCTCCCTTCTAAAATAAGCCTGGCTGCTCAGTCTATGCTAACCAATGTTCTCCCGAGTTTTGTACTGCCTCAGATATATATGTGCAATTACCATTGTTTGTCTACGTTCCTTTTTCACACTTATCTCTACATCGTGTCATTGCCTTTTATTGTGCAAAGTCAAGTTGACCTGTGATTTTCATTTACTTTCTCTTCACTACAACATGGCCGCCGGCACCTGGGAGCACTGGTGTGCCATGATGCCGGCCCAGCCCATAAGGTGATCTGAGCCAATCAAGGGAGCCAGCAGGCGAGAGCCAGCCCCTGACCAAGGCCCACACCAAGGCCCCTGTCTGGCGGTGGAGGGATCACCTCTACCTGCAGCTTCTCAGCAACACTCTCAAAGACTTTCATACTCAATTGGTGACCCACACGCTCTGACCACGAACATAATCTTTATTTGTAATTACCCTGGTAAGCAATTATGGATCTCTAAGGCCCACCCACCTTCCTTGGAGACTATGGGCGTCATTATAAGTTTGCTGATCCGGGAACTACGGTACCGGTAAGCATGCCGGTACCGTAGTTCCCGGACCGGCAAACTACGAGTTGTGCTCGCGGGTGCCTTTCTGCCCGCCAGGTCGGACCTGGCGGGCAGAAAGGCACCCGCGAGCACAGCATGTCGGATGCACCAGCACCGTTATAAACGGTGCCGGTGCATTCGACCTCCACATTCCCATTCTGCCCTATGGGGCCAAATGGGAATGGGGGGCATCTTTTTTCCGGCGCCCGCAAATGGGAAATTACCGGGTCCGGCAGGGCCGCAATGACCCAGTAATTGCCGCGTTGAGGGCACCGGAATGAAATTGCAAGTTTGGCGGCAGCCTGCCGGTTTTACCAGAAGGCTACTGCCAAACTTGTAATGAGGCCTAAATGTCTTCTCACATTACTACCTGCTCCTTTTCCTACATGCCTTATCTGTAATCGCGAACTCTCTTCACCAATAGTACTATACTGACTGCTACTGCCCTCTTAGTGCCCTGTTTCAACGATGAAATAAAAATGAAAACACATGATTTATAACTCTTTCTATTCTCTGGTGTGCAGCCAACTGCGCCTCCACCACCATTTTGTACTGCTTTTGAGTGCTTTTGTCTAAAATTGATTAAACATGTTCTACCAAATTTCTAATGATCTGTATACCTGGGCATCTCCAGCGTGCTCACTGATCCCTGTCTGCGTGGCCGGCTGGTGTGATTCTATCATTGCATAGGGCCTCATTACGGCTTTGGCGGTAGTTATGCTGCTATTGGCGGCATGGCTGCCTCCAAAACCGGGTCCGGATTCCGTGAATGGGGAATTACAGGGCCATTCTGAGTTTGGAGGGCCCGGTAATTCCTCCCTCAGGGAACCCTGGCCCGGACCTTCCCCATTTCCATTCAAGCCCCCATAGGGCTCAATGGGAATGGGTGCAGGGAGCTAACAACGGGCCGATTACGACCGGACCATTGTTAGCTCCCTGGGCCCCTCGCGGGACCCGGTAAGGACGCCTGGTTTTACCAGGCGTCGGTACCGGGTCCCGCGAGGGGACCTCGTAATCAGGCAGAATGGGTTTAACGGGTCCGCATCCATTTGTGGTACCCGTTAACCCATTCCGTCAGGATCGTAATGAGGCCCATAGCGTTCTGACCCTCTCCCCTGAAAACCTCTGACTCCTCCCTCTTGTCTCTGCCCCCATGGCGCTCTCTGTCGCCCATATCGTTTCTAACTGCTTCTCCTTCTCCTATCCCCCCTCTTACAAAGACTGTTCAGAAGAAACTAAAAATGGCACTCCGAGTTCCAACTCTTGCCTGCCCATCGCAGACACCTTTATCATTGTTTCCTCTAGACAGACTATCACTGACATTCTCTTTGCCCATCCTTCTTCAAAGCTATAGACCTCGCATATGGTCTCCGCCCTCTCTCCTTTCTCCTCCTCATCCATTACTGGCGGCACCAGATAAGAAGTGCTCTTGGCTCACTTCGCTTCTTCCAAATGCACCATTAAAGTCTATCATAATGGCACTATCATGGCGCAGGGCTCTCACCACAAACTCCTCCTTCATGACGGGTGTCTTCCTTCTCTTTTTAACTTCCCTCCATCTCCTTCCTCTCCTCCTTCCCTCATTCCCCTCCCACAGTGGTAACACCCCACCCCTGTGGCCCTCTCGTAAATCTTTTAAAGGGGGCAACCTGCTTCACTTAGCTGGCCTCAATTCTCGCTATATCAAACACTCCTCTGACATCTGTCACCTCCTTAAAGACCTTGACCTTGACGTCTTCTCTCACACTGAGACGTGGTTCAAGGCCAGCTGTGCTACTGCTTTTGACACTCTTCTGCCTGAGGGCTCCAAGATCTTGTCCATTTCCAGGTCCTTCCGGACTGGTGGTGGAGTGGCTCTGATCTTGCCTGAGTGGGTTCCTGCCTCCATCATCCCCACTCAAACCTATTCATCCTTTCAAAGCCTAGTCTGCAGGCTGTCTGTCTCACCTACCTTCTCTCTCACTCTTGCTACCTTCTACAGATCCCCCAGGACCATCCTCCCTCTTCTCTCAGAATGGGCCGACCTGTCCTCCTCTCTTCTTGCCTCCTCCCCCAAACTTATCTTCCTTGAGGACATCCATTTTGACTCTCTCGATGGGGTTACTGTTCTCTGCCGCAACCTCTGCGTCACTCTTGTCCTCTCTATCTTTCTATCCGGACACACCTTGGATGCTCTCCTCTCAACAACAGACATTCCTCTCTCTAACGCTCTCATTACCCCCTCTATCCTGGTCTGACCACTCTGTTCTCTTCCCACCTTGACCTCCACTGTCCCCTGACACCTCTGCCTGCACTGCCAGTCTCCTTCTCAGTCATTCCACCAATGAGGCGTGTGTCAGTTGGCACATTTGCCTTCGCCTTCATCCTCCACCGCCCCCTTCATTAGACTCTTGTTCTGACTCTGTTCTAGCTGACCTCCATCTCTCTAGCTCTAACACCCTGGACATCCTTGCCCTCATCATGAGGATCCGCATCAAGCCTGACTTCAAATGCAACTCTTGGTATAACTCCGACTTGGCCCCTTTGAAACGCAAGTGCAAAGCGGATGTGGCAGGCATCTAGCTCATCCGCTGACAAACCGGCCTGCCGCCTACTCCAAAGGCAATTTTGTCTCTCCCTCTGCTCCAGGAAAAGGGCTCATGCACAAGCCTGCATCTCTGGAGCCACCAATAACACGGCTGAACTCTTTAAAATCTGCAAGGAACAGGGCAATCCTACCGCAGTCTCCTTCTCTCCTCCCTCTTCCAAGGCCATCTGTTCTGCACTGTCCACCCACTTACCTCCAAAATTCTGGACATCCTGTCTTCTAGGTCATCTGCTCCCCTCTCTCCGCCCCCCCACTTCTCTCGCCTGCCTTGCCCCCACCCTGTGCCTAATATTCTCCTCTTTTTCTCTTATTGCACCAGATGAGATCTCTAGAGTTATCCGCTCTGTGAAAGTTTCCTCTAAACAGGTGCTCAAGGACAACATCGCCTCTCTCGCTCCAGCTTTGGCTGACCTCTGCAACCTCTCATTTGCCATTGGCTCCTTCCCTCAACCTCTCAACCACTCTCTTGTGCACCCTCTCCTAAAAAAGCCATCTGTTAACCATTCTTACCCGGCCAACTATCGCCCTGCCTCTATCACCCCATCCTTGGGCAAACTCATAGAAAAACTGGTCATCCCCCAACTCACCCTCCACACTGAAATAGTGTGTTGCCTCCATGACCACCAGTCCGGGTTTAGGGCTGCAAGAGGCATGAAAACTGCTCTCCTGAACACTCGTGAAGACCTACTCTCCAGCCTGGACTCTAACACTCCCTCTGTTCTATTCCTCCTCAATCTCGAGCCTCATAAACCGTCTCCATTATACCCTAGGCATCACAGACAGGGCACTGGTGTGTTTAAGCTCCTTCCTTTCAAAAAGAACTTCTGAGGTGCAATTTGTACCTTTTCTCTCCTCCGCCTCACTCTCTACCTGTGGCGTCCATCAGGGCTCTATCCTTTTGCACTGGCTCTTAAACATCTACCTGGCCTCTCTGGCCCACCTGATCTCACTTTTGCCCCTCATTTCCAGTGTTACGCAGAAGACATAGAGTTCTCTCAAGCTGTCTTCCTTTACCTCCTCCTCCCTCATGCCTGACTGCTAGTCAGGCATGATGCTCTGCCAATGATCTCTGCCTTAATGCCAGTAAGACAAAGATCCTTCTCATTGGGACACCTGCTCCTTGCCCCCCCACCCCCACTCTCTGGCCAGACTCCCTAGGTCCTCTCCCCTCACCCACCTTTGAGGCAAAAAACCTTGGGATCATCTTTGACTCCTCTCTCTCTTTCTCACCACACATCATTGACCTTGTCAAGAAGTCCAATTTTCAGTTGCATCGCCTCAGGGGCATTCTACTTTTCCTCATCTTCCCACAGAAGCTCAAGGTCTCTGGAGCCCTGGTTCAATCTCGGTTTGACTACTGTAACAGCCTCTTCCTCAACCTGCATCTTTCCTCCCTTTGACCCCTTCAACGAATACAGAATAGGACTGCAAGATGTATCCTTGGCCTCATCCCAGGGACCACATCTCTCCAGCCCTAAAATCTCTCTGCAGGCTCCTGGTGACTGCAAAGACAAAATTCAAGAACCTTTGCATCATCCACAAGGCTGTCTGGGGCCTGGGACCTCTTTACATCCAGCTTTCCCGCCATAAATACCCCCCGGCCAGCGTACTTCAGCCTTCTGACTTAGCCCATAGCAACTCCCTCCTTGTCCCTAGATGCAAACTTTCTAAGGTAGGTGGTAACAGCTTCCCCATTAAAGCAGCCCAGCTCTGGAACTCCATGCCTCATGCTATTCGAGAAGATCAGCCATATCAGAACTTCAGATCTAAATGCACCAGCTGGCTCAAATCTTCCGATATCTAACACCAGCCGTGTGTCCACTAGATTTAAACACCTTCGAGTGGACAGTAACAACATAATGTATAACTTCAATGTCCACTATTATCTTGTAACTATTCTGTGCATGTATGTACCTGTATTGCTAATTTATATATTTGTGTAACCAAGCTGAGAACCTTCCTTTAACTGTCACGTCCTGATACCCTTGGGTCTGGAGAACGTTACAAATGAATAAACAAACAAACAAACAAAAAAACTACTTTGCAGGTCAAATACTTCTCCAAGCAGAAAGTGGGAGGTAGAAGCCTTTCCTTGGCTGGTTCCTCCCTCTGGAACAGCGATCCCCTCCCCTTCAGACTTGATCCAGATCTTCTTAATTTCTGGAAACTCCTCAAGAGTTTCCTTTTCCCCCTCTTCCTTCCCTCCCCCCCTCCCTTGCTAACTCTCCATCTTTCGCTGCTACTGGGGCCCGGTGCTTTCAGAATCATACAGGGGGCAGGCCACCTCTCTACCAGTCCCCCCAGTACCTTTTTGCCAGCACTTGCCCTTAGGCACCCTTTCCCAGACCAGCCCAAGTTGGTCCTCCCTGTCCACTGCACTCATCATCCCGCCCTTCCCCTGGCACTTGCCACCTTGGCCCACCCAAAACTTGTCCATCCCCACCCTTGGGGGTACCCCATTTCTGCATTTCTCTCTGTACCCTCTTCCCCTTGCACTTACCACCTTGACATTCACTTGCACAGTAGGATTGTCATAAGGCCAATATAACCGTTTTCGTCGTTCTACGTTTTTGAATCCCATGTCGCTCACCTCCCCCATCTTGTCGTGTGGCACCTGGAAACACCTGTGTATAGGCGCAATCCAAATACCCAATAAATACATAAAATAAATAAATATGGTTTTATTAAGCCCTTAGTTGGACTTTAGAAAAACTGTCCTATCAGTGCCCTGTTGTGCATGCATGGTAAATTGCAACCATAAGCAACAATGTGAAAACTTGAATGTGTTTGCCACAGCCTGGGTTATGCTGATGAATCCATTCATATGTCACTCCACTGAGGCAATCCACAGCAGTGAAAAGAGTGGCCATAAGTACAGATACATCATGTACCCCCTCCCCATCCTCGTCCGGTCTCCCTTCTTCCCCTTTTCAGTCCATCCCTCCTCTGCTCTCCCTGTTCCTGTGTGTCCTCATCCTACCTCCCCTGCTTCAACCTATTCAGTTGGCCGAGGCGTCTCATGACCAGGGCCTCACAGTCCCATTGATCAATGGAGTATATACCACGTCACTAATCCTGTCTGTCGCCATGTACAGCCCTTTACATTTCGGCTGTAATAGTTCACGCCTCCCTTAGTTCCTGAGCTTCAGTGTCCCCAATGTGTAGCACCATTTCACTTCTGCTCTTATTGTGTCTTATCGCAGTGTCGATATCAGTCAGTGCTTGTGTGTCAAGTGCCCTCTAGTCTATTTACCAATGAAGATAATACTTAATAATTGTTGCGTGCCCCTGCAGTCAGTGGAAGTAATAACTTTTAAGTGCTTGGCATGTTTCTCCCAAACAGTAGCTCGTAGGGTGAGTACGTGGTGGCTGAATGGTGTCTTGACCTCAATCCATGGAGTAAAAATGGTAACAGAGTATCCCATTGCAACCCTTCCACATTCATTACCTTAAACAATTCCTTCTACAGTTCTTGGTTGAGTCTTTCAACAATCCCTGCAGAGTCAGGATGGTATGGAATATGAAACTTCTGCTCAATCCACAGTTTGTGTCACAGCACCTGTGTCAATTCGGCAGAGAAATGGCTGTGATTGTCCGATGCCATTTTCAATGGAGCCCCGAACCTGGCTAGTATATCCTATATTAGTAGGACCACAGTCCTTTTGAATGAAAAGGGTAGTGTAGGGATTGCCTCCGGCCATCTGCTGAAAGTGTCAATTATCACCAAAAAGTATCTGTGTCCTCTTGAAGTCTTTGGCAACAGACCCACATAGTCTAAATGGATATGTTGCCATGCTTCCGTGCTGTGTGGCTCATATTGCAACAGGTCCACCTTCTCATTTCCTCTTCTGCCCCTCTACCAGCATGTGACA
This sequence comes from Ambystoma mexicanum, assembly GCF_040938575.1. Taxonomy (NCBI): domain Eukaryota; kingdom Metazoa; phylum Chordata; class Amphibia; order Caudata; family Ambystomatidae; genus Ambystoma; species Ambystoma mexicanum. The sequence goes on from NC_090933.1 coordinate 1,381,504,376, forward strand.
CAATTAGCAACATGTGTCTACCAGGCCGCCTGAACCGTGGGGCACCATGCCATGGATAGCTGGCGTCTTTATCTACTGTCACCCCGCTTAGGTGTCCAGTATCCATGGTCCCAGTGGAGCACATCCTTTCCTAGTGCGTTAGGCAGTATTATTACCCATTGCGCATATTATGTGTACCACCACGTTATGTCCACTTTTCAAATGAAGTTGTGCTGTTCCTTCATTTATATGTACTGCATTAGTAATTATTTTGTGGGTTGACCAGTAGCCTCTCGCATTTTCCCTGTTCCTCTGTGCAGTCATTCCGCAGGATGATCTTTGAAATTCCTGGTTGTGGCACACCTGCTACAGGCAACTCCGCTATCTTGGTTTCAGACAGGGTTGATGGTGGCCATTCCTCTTCTCCCATTGATGCAACTAGTTGTACCGGTCGGGGTAAGTAGTCTTTGATAGACTGTTTTACTATTGAGTCTGACAAGTTATTATCTGCCCATTTACCTTTCTTCTCATGTGCCCTAGTATTGATATCCCATATCCTATGGCGTTGTTCGGACAGTTCATCAATGTATCTCCATTGGTCCTCAAGCTTTATGGCTGATCTGTCTGTTCCCTAAAGGTGTTCATCTCTCCACCATTGCACATATATGTTGACTGCCTTGAAAAAAGTCCAATACTACTGTTGTGGTCACTTCGGGTGGAATATCCTGCATGGCCTTAAGTGCAAGCACCACTGACTGTAGCTCACCGTACTGGGAACTCCTTGTCTCAAACACCACTCAGTCGTGCTGCCACTGACCGTTTTGTCTGTAAGCGTACAGCTGCGGATGAACGCAACTTGCTATTGACGCATTTTGAACTCCCAGCACAATAAAAGGTGGGGCCGTCAATGACCTTATCAGGTGCAAACACCCTGAATATGTCATGTAGGGTGTTTGCTGTCCCTGTCCTACTCATGTGGTTCATCAAGCAGTATTCCTTCCACTGACATGTACCCAATCCATTTTCTTATCCTTGGCATGCCTCCATTTCCTTGGTACATTTCAGAACATAGTAACATCTGCAGTGGTTTGGTATTCATTTTTATGATACACGTAGCACCCCCAGTATTGTATCTAAACTAGTTGATGTCCAGTAAAATGCACAGAGCTAATCATTGCACCATGAGCACGTCAATTCCGTTTTGTAGTTCTGCAAATTGCATGCCACTAGGTGATGGTTGTCCAATATTTCTGTGTGAACATGGCTGCCTGCTTACTTTCAGAAACCACTGGCCGTATGGGCAAGGGCTCACCAATTTGGGGGCCCCACTCAATTAAGTCTTTACATTTTTGAAATATCTCAGGGTTCCTTCATTTCAGTCAAATGTCTCTGCTCTTTCAGGGCTGCAATGATGTCTCTTATTTGCTTTGTCGCTTCTGGGGTTATCCCATATGGTTTTCTATACCGTAGAATACTTTTTAACTTCACTACTATAAAGTCATTTGTTCTCCCAAAATCCAAGTTGTTACTTGCCCATATGTCTAGAAATCTCTCCCCCCACTCCGCCAGGTATGGGTATTGCTTTTTGTAGTCACTGTCACTAGAACCATTTGTATTCCTTGTAGTGTTCTTGCCATGCCTTGAAGGCAGAGGAACTTGGTTTGCTAGATCGATCACTGTCCTCATCTATATTAAAATGTCAATGCCCAGTATGGAGTATGTTGCTTCTCTGTAACTCCTGCTCATGCTTTCAATATTCCCCGTCAACAGGTTCAGAATGCTCTGTAACACTTTATTATAGCTTGCAATAGAGTTTTTAAGCTCACTTTAGTAGCCCATCTATGTTCTTTTGGGTGTATTGTGCCTCAGCCAATGGGACGTCGAGTGACAAGCCCCATCCAGGAGGCCATCTCCAGATTCTAACCCCAGAGAGATGAGAGTTGGCAAAATGTAGGCTTTCCCCCATAGGGGTGGTAGGTGGGCGCATGTGAATCCATGAAAGATGCCCCTGCTGGATAACAGGAGTTACAGGTAAGCAGCATCTCCAGCATTGGATCTTTCATGGATTTGCATGCTGTGAATAGATTGCCACAGCAGTAAACATATTGTAACAGAATAGGATGGGATAAGGCATCTCGTTGTCCCTCCATGCAGTAATGCTTGACAAATGTGTGTAGGACTGTCCAGCTTGCTGCCCGGCATATATCTGGCAGGGGAATCCCTGCCCATAGCACTTCTAAATATCCCACTCCTCTAGTGGAATGAGCATGAACAGTTCCCTGTAGCAGGGCCTGGGTGTGCGCTGTGGAAATTGTGGTGGAGACCCATCTAGCAATATCTTGTTTTGAAATAGGTCAACCTTTGTTAGAGGCCCCAAAAGTCACAAATAGTTGAGATGTGCGCCTGAAGTTCTTTGTCCTGTCTATGTAGAACTTTATAACTCTTCGAAGGGCTAGAGAGTTTAGAGCCTGTTCCGCTGGTGTGGAAGGATGCGGGAAGAAAACTGATAGGGTATCCTCCGTTTGTAAGTGGAAGGGGGATAGGACCATGGGAATGAACGTAAGGTTTGTTTTCAGGATGACCTTGTTCCTTTCAAACCAGATATATTGAGTTTTAACAGATAGCGCATGTATTACTGACATCCGTCGGAAAGACGTGACTGCCACCAGAAAAGCAGTCTTCCAAGACACAAACTTTATATCTGTGGTTGCCATTGGTTCGAAAAGAGGTTTCATTAGAACAGACAGCACAGTGTTTAGCTCCACCGAGGTGGTGCTTCTTTTCTGAGGGGGTAGGTGCGGAATAGGCCTCTCATGGAGTGTTTTATGATGTGATCTCTGAAAATGGGTGTTCTCCCTTGCTTTCTGGTGTATCTAGAAATTGCTGCTAAATGTACCTTGATGGATGAGTGTGATAAATCATCTTTGGCTTATGTTAACAGGTACGGTAGAATTTGGTGAGGGTCCACACACAACGGATCCAATTGTTCTTGAGAACACCAAGTGCAAAACTGATCCCACATGTATTTCTATGATTTGTTTGTGGCTTCCACCCTGGCAGACTTTAGGATGTTTCTGCACTCCTGTGTGAGTTGCCCAAACTCATTGAAGTCAGGAGCCAGGCCTTTAAGTTGAGCATCCCTGAATTGTGGTGTTGCGCCTGTTAGTTGCACATGATCAGTATATCGGGGTCCTGACCCAGAGAAATTGGACGGTCCTGAGACAGATGAACAAGTTCTGAAAATTACGATTGTCTCGCCCATGTTGGCGCTATGAGGATGACCATGCACTTGTATGTTGCAATCATTTGTAGGACCTGGCATATGACTGGCGTTGGAGGGAATGCATACGCGAAGATTCCCTCCCATGATATTGCAAATGCATCGCCTAGTGACTGATGGCGCAGATATGATATATCTGCTTGCGAACATGTTCTCCCATGTGGCAAATAAATAGATGGTTGGTGCTCCCCACCTGTTGAAGATCTGTAGGAAATCTTGTCCGCCAGCTGCCACTCGTGTGACTGGGTGTTGGCCCTGCTCAGATGATCTGCAGTTTTCTTTTCTTTTCCAGGAAGCTGAAATGCTTATAGTTGCATGTTGTTCTGGATGGCCCAGTGCCACAGCTGTTGGGCTGCTCTAGAGAGTGTCATTGATCTCGTGCCTCCCTGTTTTCGTACATAAGACATTGCGGTCGTGTTGTCTGTAAACACTTGTTCCCTTTGCCTTTGAGCACTGGATGGAATGAGTGGAGAGCGTGAGATACTGCTTTCAGCTCCAGTATGTTGATGTAGAGTTGTGCCTCAGTCAGGGAACAACAGCCCTCCACTGACAGTTGGTGTGTGCACGCGCCCCATCTTGTTAGTGAGGCATCTGTGTTCAGGGTTTCTTGAAAAGGTGGATCCCTGAATGGGAATCCCTTGGAGATGTGGGATGGATTGAGCCACCACTGCAAGATGTCTGTGAGCGATTTTGTTACTGTCAGCTTGTCATTCCACGTTCCCTTTAGCTAGGACCAACGATCTGCTAAGAATTCTTTTAGCGGCCTCATTTGTAAACTGCAATGTTGTATTAGGGGAATGCATGATTACATCGTGCCTATGAGTTGCATGATGGATCTGAGTGTGACCTTGTCGCCCGGGTAGAACTTTCTAGTTACTGAGGGACTTACTCGGCCCTTGTTGGTGTTGAACTTCACCCCTAGGAACACTAACGTGTTTGATGGCTTGAGGCAGGACTTGCTTGAATTTATTGTAAAGCCGAGTCATAAGAGGGTGCTGGACACCTGCCGGTAAGCTCTTTCTGCCACTCTGTGTGATGTTGCTCATACCAACCAATCGTCCAGATATTGATATTGTGACAAACCTGACTAGTCCCCGGGGATCTGTCATCCAGGTGGCCAGGACACAGCCATCACTATTGGATCAGTTCCTGGGGGTAGACCAGTAAGGGAGGATCACCTGGATGGGGGGGGTCCTCGAGGAGTGCAAGTGGGACACTGATGAGTGAGACGCGGAATCCACCCCCTTCTTATAACACCTTTTCCGCATGCTACCACGTCGGATACTCGGAAGACAACGGACTAACACCCAAACCGTTTACTTGACATTTCCTAACACAGGGTCAAGTAAAGTCAGGCAATTGACCAGAATCATACACACCGGACGGCCCTTTCCCTTCCCCATGGGGATAAAAGGTAGAGCACGAGAGCACACTACGAGCAAGGCAAAACAAACAAGACAGCTATCCCAGAGCAGCAGAGGAGGAGAAAGGGGGCGAGCACTGAAGGGGCGACAAAGAGAGAAGCAACCCTGCCCTTTCCGACCCTGACCGACAAAGCCTCGGTGGAAGGAAACATAAGACTGCAAACAATAGCCAGCGTGTGTTGCAGCAGAGGCCAACGGTACGCAAAGCCCTCCTACACTGATAATCAGGACAGGGAGAGACGCTTGCTAACGTGGTACCGTCCTCGACTCCAGAAACAAGAAAAGCCAAGCGGTTCGTCACATCCGCTGAGTCAAGCGGAGAACCGTTAAGAAACCGGACTGTGTTAAACGAAAGTGGAAAATGGCAAATTAAGGGAAGTTTAAAGAACGGTTTTCACCTTTGGGGAAAACCAGCTGCAGAGTGGTCCAGCACCACGTAGGTGCTCACTCGAGAGACTCTGGTTGATCCATTTAAGTTGAAACTACCAATACCAGAAGGCTTTAGGAGAGCTGCCAGGAAAAGGTCAAAGTGTTCATACAGGGGTCTAGCAAAATCCCCTGTACAGTCGAAAGTCTTTGACATTGGAAAACTAAGGGAAAGTAGAAGGAACTACAAGGCTGGAAAATGTGTACCTGACACAGGGATGCCTGCAGAACTAGGCAAAGCATGATGCCCCAATGAACATTGTTTTGACAAGAGTGAACCCGACAGAAGGATGGCCACAGTGGATTGTCTAAAAGGACATTAAGACTTGTGAATGCAACAGGTGCAATTGTTTTGGAATAAAAGCCGTAGTGAACCCGATGGAGAGAGGCACACATCGAGAAGGGCCTAAGCCCGGAAGAGGGAGATGCTGGGGTGAGAAACCATCACACAACAACGCATATATGTAGCAGATGTAATCCTTTCAATATAGTGTACCCGAGGGAGGGAGGGAGGGAGTCTGATATTCGAGAGGGTTCTGAGCCCGGAAAAGGGGGACCTAGGCATGAAGAATCATCACCCTAACTGCAATCAGAAAGGAACGTTGCTTGTTATTTTGAACACATCAGGTCCTCTGAGGCAAGAGACTTTTTGTAGAAAAGAGACTTACCCACTGAAGGTCCGGATACCCGAGAATGGAACTGTAGTCCCGTGCTGGGAAAGCTTGAGTGTGTGCTATGCTCAGGAGTCCCGCCTTGTCCCGTGCTAAAAACATGGTGAAGGGAGACCCCCGGCTACCACATATACTTATCATTTGTGAACATTTCTTTCTTTCTAGTGAACCCTAACCGACTCTCTTTCTGTATTTAGTTGTAAGGATTGGCAATAGTTTTTTTTTGTATAGGCCCTTTTATTTCTCAAGATTCCATTAAGACTGCATTATTATTATAGAGAGAAAGTTGTTCTCCCTTATTGACATCTTGAACTTTTGTTTCTTGACACATTTGTTGAGATTTCTTAGGTCCAGAATTGGTAGCGATGAGTTGTCTGGTTTTTTGATGACAAATAATCTGGAGTAGGTTCCTTTGCCCCTTTGATGTCGCAGGACTTTTTCCATTGCTTTTTTCATGAGCAGTTTCTCCACTTCGCTCTTTTAAGATGTTTTGGTGCGGCTGGTGTTGAAAATATTGGGGGCATCTGAGGGGGGCTTCCCTGGAATTCTGACTGTTTTTTATGATGTCTAACACCCACCTGTCTGTGGTTAACTGTTGCCACTGCTGTAGATGGTGTTGCAAGTTGCCCTCTACTTGCTGAAGCTGGACCGTGGGTTTACGTGTCCGACAGATTGCAGGCATGCTACTGCTGCCTGTCCTTAGAGGCGGATGTTGTTTGTCACCTACTTGGAGCTAGCCTGTAGTCTTTTTGCTTATATGGGTACATCCGGCGTTATCCTGGTAGTGTGCTTGCAAATATGTGGATGCCCTTTGCTATGCCTTTCCACCTCTATTTGTCACTGTGGAATGGCCAGAGGCCCCTCAGAATGAGCAAAAAGTGTGTCTCTCTCTGTCAGTGTGGTGAGCGATCTCGCTGTATCGTGTCTGCCTTTATGGCTTTTAGGGCATCATCAATTTTTGCGACAAAGAGTTGGTCTCCCTCAAAAGGCATGTCTAGCACCTTTGATTGCACATCTGTTCGGTGCATTTTAACCATGCCTGTTTTCTAAGTACTCATTTGTTTAAACCCTGTTTTCGCTATGTCAACTGATATGTTGATAGCACGATCTGAGGCGTCTTCACCCTCTCGCAGGATGTCCAGGGCCTGTTTTCTTTTGTCTTCTGGCAGGTATTCTAGCAGTGGTGCAAGCCGGTTCCACATCTTGTGGTCATATCTTGAGATTATTGCAAGCGAGTTACCTGCTTTTACTGTCATGGCTCCTGAGGCTAGGACTTTCTCAGGACTTTCTTAGGACTTTCTTACCGATAAAACCTCTGCTGTCATTGTCAGGGGGTTCTGTGTATTTTTGACCATCCGCCTGTGACCCGAGGTGCCTTCAATTTCTTTTCCAAGCAGCCTTTCAATGCTGTACTGAGAAAGGTTTTCTCATGAGTAATAGCCCTTCATCCCAAACGTGGTCTAGGATGGGAGTGGACATTACCACCTTCCTGCGCTTGTGCATTAGATCAAAAATTAAGCAATCCTTTTACCACTCGATGGTATTAGGCCAAATTCTTTACAAGCCTTTTGGACAGTATTGTGGAAAGCATTTATGTCATCCGGTGGAGACTGACGAGACGATTCTTCAGAATCTTGGATCAGACCCAAGTCCGTGTCCTCCCAGTTATCTGGTTGGTTGTGTAGATTTCGAGGTTGAGATATCGGTGTCTCTGTTAACTACCTCATCGTCGGTGGTAGAGGATTGGAGCACTCCTTCCTCTTAACTGTACGAGGAATGGTGTGGTCCTGGTGACGTTCCTCGTGTTCTAATTTGGCTGCTGTTCCTGTTGGCTTGCCTGTGCCTCGAAGGCCTAAGGTGTGGTCCCCTTGGTTCGTTCACCCGGTTTCTGTCAGGTCTGCTGGGGTCCCCCTAAGGGTCTGGCACTTCGTCTGGTGTTTAATTCTAATTTGGCTGCTGGCCCTGTTGGCTTGCCTGTGCCTTGAAGGCCTAAGGTGTGGTCCCCTTGGTGCGTTCACCCGGTTTCTGTCAGGTCTACTGGGTTCCCCCTAAGGGCCTGGCGCTTTGTCTGGTGTTTGCGAGAGGGGTTGGTTTACTGGTAGCCTGGTCTCTAGTTGTTGAAGTACTTTCTGAAGAGTAGATAATACTTGTAAAGATAACAGGGATTGTGGGTTGAGTAACGGTTCTGTTGGTTTGGGAGGAGCAGTCGGAGTTGGTCATGTTGAATGTGGTAACTCTTGTAACCATGGTTCCACTGGTGTTTTCCGTGAATATTGGCTTTCTTCAGATGACTAGGCTGAGAACCCCTGTTCAAACTCTGAATCAATGTGGTGCTCCAATATCTGGTCTGGAAAAATTGACGAGACTGGTGACAGTGTTGGACTTTGGGTGCTATTGGGTCATCAGTGTTCCCTTCGGGTGACTGAGGTGAAGAATGTTCCCCAACGTCTGTTATTATGTCATGCTCTTCCCGTTAGGATGAGTGCAGGTGCTCGAAAGGCAATTTTAGGATTATTGTTGGGATGGTGCAGAGACCTGTATTTGCTCTTGCTCCTTCCTATTTGGCACATGTTTGTTGTCCGACTTGTGTTCATGCTTTTGTTTTTCTAAACCCTCAGTTTTCCCTGTTTTTGATATTTTGTGTGTGTCCATAGATGTGGACTCCTCAATGTCCTTTTTCACCCCCCCCGTCATTGGCGCAGACAGGAAAGCTGTTGGCAACTTTCCATGTACAGTCAGTGATGATGCATTGTTTCCAGTTGACGGGACCGTCGACCGGGAGGAAGTTGATGGGACAAATGTGGTCAATGTGCATGTGGACAGCACTGTTGTCCACAAAGATTTCATCTGCTTACCCGTCAACGAGGTTGACGATGGTGTCGCCAAAACAACGACAAGGCTGCTGCAAATGGTTTTGCGCCCATCAACTATGATGGATTGATGGTCGTCTATGATGAGGCCGACGACAATGGTTTTGCGGTCATGTACGATTTTGCTGTGGACGGTAGGAGTGCTGTCATCAGTGGTTTCTTGGTGACCTTCATTGATGGAGTACCTATTGCGGACTCCGTCGCCGTTTCCGTCGTCGGCAGGTTGCTCGTCGGTGATGTCATTGACAGATGGACTTTGTTTCATCTTTTTTCCTTTTGTGGGTCACAGATGAAGAAGAAGATGCCTTTTCCCCTCTGATCTGGCTCTTTTATAGGCTTTTGGAATATCATGTTTTCCCTCCACCACACTTCTAGAGGATTCTGCCTCTGAAGAGGGGTTTCTGTCTTCATTGAGCCAAAGGGCCAGCTTCCTTTCCTATCATTGAGGCTTTTTGTGCTAAAGGTAGCACAGATTTCACAATCCTCCTGAATGTGATCAGGAGAGAGGCACTATATGCATTCAGAATGCTTGTCACCCTCATAAACATTCTTAACACCACATGACTGGCATGCCTTGAACAGAGCCTTCCATTTATCCTGCATATTAAGAAAATAAGATGCACTAATATGTCTAGATGATGTACTTTGTACAGTTGTGAAGAAATATTTCGAGTTTTGTTCGTTCTCATAGCTCCTTATGTTCGAGCAGCCTGGAAGATTGTAAAAAGGAGAAGGAAGAGTCTCCGATGCAGGTATCCCTTAGATTAATTAGGATATAATGGTCAATGGTGTCAAAGGCAACCAAGAAGTCCAAGAGAATAGGGAAGGTTTCCCACATTCACTTCACCGATGTGGTTACCCATCTGGATATGTTATCTGGAACCATCTGCACAAATGATTACACATTTAGAACTAGGCGGCCTCTTGGCAAATCATTCATAGCAGTTTCCCCCATATATCAAATGAGAGTTTATAGTTATTGATTTAACCAGAGAGTCTTTAAGCTTTTATAAAATGTTGGTGTCTATTAAAGGCCCTTGGGAAAAGTGTTCCATAGGATGGGTTCTTTAACAGAGAAAGACCAGACTCCATTTAGAATATTCCAGAAGGGGTGCATGTCGAACACCAGTGAGTTAATTAATCATAATCAGCTACTTCCAAAGGAGTCTGGGAACTGTTACAGAGGGAAGGTCTTCACTTATTTAGTCCCTTTGAAGAAGCACCTCCTCCGATATGAAGGTTCAATTGCAGAGATTTATCCACCTGCATGTCCTCCCTCATGGTGGATAAAACCATCTCCACCAACATGTGTTCACTCATGGTGGATAAGAACATATCCACCTACATGTCCTCAGTCATGGTGGATAAGAACATCTCCACCTGCATCTCCTCACTCATGGTGGATAAGAACATCTCCACCTGCATGTCCTCACTCATGGTGGATAAGAACATCTCCACCTGCATGTCCTCACTCATGGTGGATAAGAACATCTCCACCTGCATGTCCTTACTCATGGTGGATAAGAACATCTCCACCTGCATGTCCTCCCTCATGGTGGATAAGATCATCTCCACCTGCATGTCCTCACTCATGGTGGATAAGAACATCTCCACCTGCATGTCCTCCCTCATGGTGGATAAGAACATCTCCACCTGCATGTCCTCCCTCATGGTGGATAAGATCATCTCCACCTGCATGTCCTCACTCATGGTGGATAAGAACATCTCCACCTGCATGTCCTCCCTCATGGTGGATAAGAACATCTCCACCTGCATGTCCTCCCTCATGGTGGATAAGAACATCTCCACCTGCATGTCCTCTCTCATGGTGGATAAGAACATCTCCACCTGCATGTCCTCACTCATGGTGGATAAGAACATCTCCACCTGCATGTCCTCTCTCATGGTGGATAAGAACATCTCCACCTGCATGTCCTCACTCATGGTGGATAAGAACATCTCCACCTGCGTGTCCTCACTCATGGTGGATAGGAACATCTCCACCTACATACCCTCACTCATGGTGGATAAGAACATCTCCACCTACATGTCCTCACTCATGGTGGATAAGAACATCTCCACCTGCATGTCTTTATTCATGGTGGATAGGAACATCTCCACCTGCATGTCCTCACTCATGGTGGATAAGAACATCCCCACCTGCATGTCCTCACTCATGGTGAATAAGAACATCTCCACTTGCATGTCCTCAATCATGGTGGATAAGAACATCTCTACCTACATGTCCTCACTCATGGTGGATAAGAACATCTCCACCTACATTTCCTTACTCATGGTGGATAAGAACATCTCCACCTACATTTCCTTACTCATGGTGGATAAGAACATCTCCACCTGCATCGCCTCACTCATGGTGGATAAGAACATCTCCACCTGCATGTCCTCCCTCATGGTGGATAAGAACATCTCCACCTGCATGTCCTCACTCATGGTGGATAAGAACATCTACACCTGCATGCCCTCCTTCATGGTGGATAGGAACATCTCCATCTACATGTCCTCCTTCATGGTGGATAAGAACATCTCCACCTACATTTCCTCACTCATGGTGGATAAGAACATCTCCACCTACATTTCCTTACTCATGGTGGATAAGAACATCTCCACCTACATTTCCTTACTCATGGTGGATAAGAACATCTCCACCTGCATCGCCTCACTCATGGTGGATAAGAACATCTCCACCTGCATGTCCTCCCTCATGGTGGATAAGAACATCTCCACCTGCATGTCCTCACTCATGGTGGATAAGAACATCTACACCTGCATGCCCTCCTTCATGGTGGATAGGAACATCTCCATCTACATGTCCTCCTTCATGGTGGATAAGAACATCTCCACCTACATTTCCTCACTCATGGTGGATAAGAACATCTCCACCTACATTTCCTTACTCATGGTGGATAAGAACATCTCCACCTACATTTCCTTACTCATGGTGGATAAGAACATCTCCACCTGCATCGCCTCACTCATGGTGGATAAGAACATCTCCACCTGCATATCCTCCCTCATGGTGGATAAGAACATCTCCACCTGCATGTCCTCACTCATGGTGGATAAGAACATCTACACCTGCATGCCCTCCTTCATGGTGGATAAGAACATCTCCACCTACATGTCCTCACTCATGGTGGATAAGAACATCTGCACCTGCATGTCCTCACTCATGGTGAATAAGAACATCTCCACTTGCATGTCCTCACTCATGGTGGATAAGAACATATCCGCCTACATGTCCTCACTCATGGTTGATAAGAACATCTCCACCTGCATGTCCTCACTCATGGTGGATAAGAACATCTCCACCTGCATGTCCTCACTCATGGTGGATAAGAACATCTCCACCTACATGTACTCTCTCATGGTGGATAAGAACATCGCCACCTATATGTCCTCACTCATGGTGGATAAGAACATCTCCACCTGCATATCCTCATTCATGGTGGATAAGAACATCCTGCATGCTGATGTATTTCCCCAATTCATGACACTGAAATGGAGCCTTACGTTTAAGGGGAGTCTGGTGCCTAATAAAGGAATGGCTCAGACTTAAGCTTTTTCCACATTCTGTGCACACAGGAGGTTTCGCACCTGCATGTGTTCTCTGGTGTAGAATAAGACCCCTCTTCAAAAAGAAGCCCTACATTTGGTGCACTTATGATATGATATATGGCATTTATAACGCGCCTATACACAAGTGTTTCAAGGCGCGACGAGGCGGGGGGGACAAAGGAAGGACAGACAACGATCCTACTAGGCCAGGTGACATTCAGATTGCAGAAGTGCATGGGAAGGGGGGGAAAGGAAAGTGTGCGGGGGGAAGGGAGAGGGGAAAGTTCAGTACATGGGAAAGTGGAATAAATAAGATAAATAGGACAAATAAAACAGCCAGCTAGTTGCAAGTGAAAGGAAGTGCAGACATAAGTGCTGGTAGGGGGACTGTAGGGATACAGAAATTGGTCCCCAGGTGCAGGGGTTGCCAGAGAGGCAGTGCAGGTGGGCAATTGATGGGGCCTGGGCCAGAGATCAGAAAGGGGTGGCCAGGTAACCAGTGCAATTTCAGTCAGGAATTCAGCAGGGGAGGGGAGGAGAGAAAGCAGAAGCAAAGAGGAAGGTATTGAGGTGCTTCCGGAACCAGAGATGGTTCTGCTCGAGTTTCAGGGAGGCAGGAAGGCTGTTCCAGAGGGAGGCCCAAGCGAACAGAGTGATCTGCCACCAACTCGTTGCTTGGAGAAGCGACTGGCCCTGAGGGAATTGGAGGCAGATGAGCGAAGAGCTCGAGAAGGTACTAGTGTAAGGTGCATAAGAGCATTGTTGAGTTGAATGTAGGTAACGTATACCAGGGACAAGGACTGGTTGATGCAATCATATTTAACGTGGAGCTTCACATTGCATAGTAAAAGTGGGTTGCATCCAGCGCTGTGATCTCAGGCAGCTGTAGATGGGTGCTCCTGTGATTTCAGAAACAGCAGATTACATGGTTAGAGGAGATGGATACATTGGACAAGGCTAAACAAGGGTATAAGGTAATAATGTCACCCATACATCATGTCCCCATGCATAATATATAAGCTCAGTGTAAACTGCAGCAGTGATAAGGTATGAGGGTAAGGTGGGGCCAATATGTAAAATTATTTGAACAAAATGTTTTTGTTTATTTTATTTCTATTTTATATCAAGCTTAATTCAGGACTCCTCCAGCTGCAAAGCATGGAACTGTGTATCACACAAATATTTTGGGGCATTGTATTGTTCCCAAGGCGAGCCCATCGTCCCATTGCTAACCCATCTCCACCCGCACCCTCTGCATCCTGACACAAAATGCTTTTTGGATCCATCCTGAACATTTGCTAATAGCGAATCGAGGCTCAGGTGCGAGAACGGAGTTCCAGATTGGTTAAAACCTGCATGTGTGGCCTGATAGTAAATTAGACCTCTCTTACAACTAAACCCTTTCCTCATCAGTACTACTGTGTGGTTTCTCACCTGCATGTGTTATCTGGTGATCAATGAGCTATACCTCCCCCCTATACCTGCTATACAGGAATGGTGTGCCGCCAATGACCTCTGCCTTAATGCCAGTAAGACTGAGATTCTACTCATCGGCACACCCACTCCCTCCTTCCCTGCAGCGCTCTGGCCAGCCTCTCTGGGCCCTCTTCCTGCAAGGCAAAAAACCTCGGGGTCATCTTCGACTCAACACTCTCCTTCTCTCCTCATATATCTAACGTCTCCAAGAAGTCACACTACCAGCTGCACTTCCTCAGAGGTATTCTTCCCTTCCTCTCCTTCCCCCAGAAGCTCACGGTCTCCAGAGCCCTGGTTCTCTCGAAGCTGGACTACTGTAACAGCCTCTATCTTAATCTGCCTTCCTCCACTCTCCGCCCTCTGCAACTCATCCAGAACAGGACTGCGAGACTTGTCCTTGGCCTCAAGCCCAGGGACCATATCTCTCCAGGACTGAAATCTCTACACTGGCTTCCAGTGGCTGCGAGGATTAAGTGCAAAACCCTCTGCATTGTCCACAAGGCCTTCTGGGGGCTGGGGCCTAAATACCTTCAACTCTCTCTTCCTAAATATCTTCCTTCCCGAGCCCTTCGCTCATCTGTCTCCATCTCCCTCAGGGTCAGCCGTTTCTCGAAGCAACGAGCTGGGGGTAGATCTCTCTCTGCGGCAGGGGACTCCCTCTGGAACAGCCTTCCTGCCTCCCTGAAACTTGAGGAGAACCATCTTCGGTTCCGGAAGCACCTCAAAACCTTCCTCTTTGCTTCTGCTTTCTCTCTCCCTCTCCCCTGCTAAATTCTTCACTGAAACTGCAGTGAACCTGCACCTGGGCCACTCTCACCGACCTCGGTACTTGGCCCAGCCACTCTCCACTTGCACTGCCTCCCGTGCAACCCCTGCACTGCGGGACTGTCTCTGCATCCCTACAGCTCCCCCCTCCCAGCACTTGTCTGCACTTACCTTGCACTTGCCACCAGCTGGCCCTATTTATTTATTTATTTGTATTCTACTTACCCTGTTCAGCACTTCCCCCCTCCCCTTGCCCTTGCACTTTTTCCCTTCCCCCCTACCCCTGCACTTGCGCGATCTGAATGACACCTGGCCTAGTAGGATCGTTGTCTGCCTTCCCCTTGTTCCCCCGTCCCTGCCTCGTTGCGCCTTGAAACACTTGTGCAGAGGCGCGTTACAAATGCCATATCATATCATATCATATCAAAATAAAATAAGTTTCCCCTTCAACACATAGGACTGTGAACTGCATGTGTTCTCTGATGGCAAATAAGCTGTCCCTTCTGAGTAAACCCTTTCCCACATTCAATACATTTATGAGGTTTCTCTCCTGTATGTGTTCTCTGGTGGATAGTAAGAGCTTGCTTACGAGCAAACACTTTCCCACATTCAGTGCACTCATGAGGTTTCTCACCTGTATGTGTTCTCTGATGAAGAACAAGATTTCCCTTCATAGCAAAACTTTTCCCACATTCAGTACACACATGAGATTTCTCCCCTGTATGTGTTGTCTGGTGGTACATAAGAGCTCCCTTCGTAGCAAGTTCTTTCCCGCATTCAATGCACTTATGAGGTTTCTCACCTGTATGTGTTTTCTGGTGGATAGTAAGCGATCGCTTCTGAGCAAATCCTTTCCCACATTCAGTGCACTCATGAGGTTTCTCCCCTGTATGTGTTCTCTGATGGTGAGTAAGAGTTCTCACATCTGGAAACCCTTTTCCACATTCAGTGCACTCATGAGGTTTTTCACCTGTATGTGTTCTCTGGTGGCTAATAAGAGTTCCCCTCTGAATAAACCCTTTCCCACATTCAGTGCACTCATGTGGTTTCTCACCAGTATGTGTTCTCTGGTGGATAGTAAGAACTTGCTTATGAGCAAAGCATTTCCCACATTCAATGCACTCATGAGACTTCTCACCTGTATGTGTTCTCTGGTGGCTAATAAGATGTGCCTTCCGAGAAAACCCTTTCTCACATTCAGTGCACTCATGAGGTTTCTCACCTGTATGTGTTCTGAGGTGGTGAACAAGATGTGCCTTATGAGCAAAACCTTTGCCACATTCAGGGCACTCATGGGGTTTCTTACCTGTATGCATTCTCTGGTGGATAGTAAGCACTTCCTTCTGAGCAAACCCTTTCCCACATTCAGTGCACACATAGGGTTTTTCACCTGTATGAATTCTCAGGTGGATAGTAAGAATTTGCTTATGAGCAAACCCTTTCCCACATTCAGAACACACATGAGGTTTCACACCTGTATGTATTCTCTGGTGGATAGTAAGACGTCCCTTCAAAGCAAACCCTTTCCCACATTCAGTGCACACATAGGGTTTCTCACCTGTATGTGTTCTATGGTGGTCAAACAGCTGTCCCTTCCGAACAAACCCTTTCCCACATTTAATGCACTTATGAGGTTTCTGCCCTGTATGTGAGCACTGATGGTAAATAAGAGCTGCCTTATAAGCAAACCCTTTCCCACATTCAGTGCACACATGAGGTTTCTCGCCTGTATGTGAGAACTGATGGTAAATAAGAGCTGATTTATGAGCAAACCCTTTCCCACATTCAGAGCACTTATGAGGTTTCTCGCCTGTATGTGTTCTCTGGTGGAGAGTAAGACATCCCTTCCGAGCAAATCCTTTGCCACATTCAGTGCATTGATGAGGTTTCTCACCTGTATGTGTTCTCTGGTGGCGAATAAGATGTCCCTTATGAGCAAACCCTTTCCCACATTCAGTGCACACATTAGGTTTCACACCTGTATGTGTTCTCTGGTGGCGAATAAGAACTCCCTTCTGAGCAAACCCTTTCCTACATTCAGTGCACTCATGGGGTTTCTCACCTGTATGTGTTCTCTGGTGGCTAATAAGAGTTCCCTTCTGAACAAACCCTTTCCCACATTCAGGGCACTCATAAGGTTTCTCACCTGTATGCATTCTCTGGTGAATAGTAAGAACTTCCTTCCGAGCAAACCCTTTCCCACATTCAGTGCACATGTGAGGTTTCCTCCCTGTATGTGCTCTGCGGTGGTGAATAAGACCTCCCTTCCGAGCAAGCACTTTTTCGCTTTCATTGCAGACATGAGGTTTCTCAGGTGTATGTATTTGCTGGTGGCAGATTAGTTGATTATGCAAGTGGGCACTATTCTCAAATTTAGTGCACGTATAAGTTTTTTCACACATGTCCTCATGTGGGCAATGAGTCTGTTCTTGCAATGACATTTCCGACATTCTGATCTTTCTCATGTGTAGGTCATTTCTAGAGACAAACAATATTTATCCTTCCGACTGACGTTTTAAAAAAATTCAGGGCATGGATACAGTTGTCCATTCACCTTTACAGGTGTTTTGACTTGACATACATTCAGAATGTATAAAAATAGTACTCACATGTTTTCTCCCAGGAATAATGGGCAAAACAAAAAGGCAGGTCGTACTGTACATCACAGACTGTTGCTTTCATTAGTGTGTAATGCTATTCATTGTAGCTCATGGTTACTGGATGTTGCCACAAAGGGGCAGCATGGACGGAAGCCACCATGTATCCAAGAGGCTTCTCAATCTCAGTTCCCAAAATAAAAGGACAACTGGACCCCAAACCTGCAGCCTTCCAAGGTGTGTGCAAATTGCAAATTCTAGAAATGAAGCTTTGCACTGCGTTATTCCAGAGAAATGAGTCACTGTTGCACTCCTGGGGCATCCGTCACCTATTGAAATGCAAGGAGATGCACATTATTAGTTTGAACACGTTCACAGTCACAGGCATAACAACAGGCAGAATGGTTCTCAGCATTAGTGTTGCACATCCGTTAATTACTCACAGAGTAATAAACTTAAAATACTAGGGTACCATCATTTGGGGACTTGCACCCGAATCGGTGGCAGAGTAGTATTGTTTCAGTTATGAAGATATGTGATCGCCAACCCACTTGGAACAAAGTAATTTTCACCCCAGAACTAGCCAACTTCCTCCTCAACTCACTCCCAGTACTTCCTCTCCAGGAAGGCTCTCCCTCCATCAAACTCTTCGATCACTGGTTCACCAGCGCCCTCAAACCCCTCACTCCAACAAAATGGACTTCTCGGAGAACAGGCCCCATCCCCAAATGGTATATCACCCACCTCAAATCTCTCAAAGCTCCCAAGCACCGTCTGGAATGAACCTGAAGAACCAACCCGACCCCCCCCTTAAAAACAACCCCCCCCCCCGGCAAGACAAGGTCCTACAGGTTGGAAATTAGAAAAGCGAAAAAAAAAATATTCTATGGGAATGGAATCTTGAACTCTTGCGAATCCAAGCAAGGAATTGCACAGAATCCTCTCTGAATGCACATCACTAGCGATAGACATAGGCCCTCATTACAACACCAGCGCTAAACCATGGCGCTATTAGCACCATGGTTGGTGCCGGTATTGTAACAAGTCCGCCATGGTGAAATGGGGAAGTACCACCCCATTCCAAGGTTGGTGGGGCTGTACTTCCCCATTTCACCATGGCCCTTCCCCATTCCCATTTTTGCCACATAGGGCATAATGGGAATGGGGAAGGCGGTAATTACGGTACCGCAAATTGCGGTACCGTAATTACCCCCAAGGTCCCTTTGCGGGTCCCTACTTTAACGGCTGGTCCAGACCAGTCGTTAAGGTTGGGACCCGCAAAGGGACCTGTAATTAGGCGCTAAGGGGTTAACGGCGCCACAGCCTTTTACGGCGCCGTTAACCCCTTAGCGCCAGGGTCGTAATGACCCCATAGTGCCATTATCTCTAAAAAAGCAATGATGGCCCCTACCACCTCACGTCCCCTGCCCCAATTCCTCCCTGATGCAAACCGTCTCCTATCTCTCCCAGATCTCAAATCAAGAGTTTCTCTTACTCCTAGAACAAAGCCGCCTGTCAGGATCCCCTGAAGATCCATGCCTGACCACTGTCCTCAAAAACACCCCAACATCAACCTGAGCAGGTAGCATTGTACGCTCAATCCTTAACCAATCCCTAACCTCAGGAATCTTTGTCGAAAGACTTCCAAACCTTCTACACAAACCCCTCCACAAAAAACCCACGCTCGAGCGTCTTATTCCCTAGAACTACTGGCCATTTCCAACACCTGTTTCACGGCCAACTTCATGGATTGCACAGTATATAAGCAGCTCTGCATCCTCACTGAACCAACAACCTTCTTGACCCTACCCAATCTGGCTTCAGACCTCTCAGAGGAACCTAGTACTCCCTGGTGTCCGCTTGGGATGACGGGCGTGGAAGGATGAGCTGTGCTCATTGTTCTTGATCTCTCGGCTGCCTTAGATACTATTGACCACACCATACTCCCAGACAGGCTGCACTCCTTGGGAATCAAGGACGCTGGTCTCACATTGATCTCCTCCATCTCTAATCACTCGAAATTCATGCTCCTCTGCCCTTTCACCTACACCTCACCCAGTGGCAAAAGGGGTTCCACAGGGAGCATCCCTATCCCCCTCCTCTTGAATATCTACCTCAGTCGACCCCCTGTACTCATCCGCTCCCACAATCTCACCTGCTACAACTATGCAGATGATACCCAGATCCTCCTCAAAATCCCCAAATCGCCAGGCACCACTCTTTAATCATGCATCTTGGATTTTGATCACTGGATGAGGACCAACCTCCTCCTCCTCAGCCCTGAAAAAACTGAAATTCTAATTTGCAGTAAAACCGCTCTCCTTCCCTAACCTAGCCCCTCGCCTTACTCTCTAGGCCCCACCCCGGCAACCTCCACTTGGGTGAAAAACCTCAGATGCATGATGGACTTGAATCTATCCCTCTTCCACCTACACATTCTGAGGCAAATCTTCCAATACCTCACCAACCCAAGCCAAATCTCTGCCATCCTCACCATCATCTTCTCCCGATTAGACTATCCAAACTGTCTTTATTTATGCACACTGGCGTTCCATTTTACGAAACCTCAAAGTATCCAAAACGCTGAGTTCCGCACTGAGAGTCCTATAATCGCTCCTTATTGGTCATGTGTTCTATGTGCATTACTCACTGTGCAATCGACAACACGTCTTGAATTCCTCCAAGATAAACTCACAAGATACCAACCCTCCAGGGCACTCAAATCTGGTGCAGCACTTCTCCTAGTTATCCCCCATTATAACTGCACCATACTGAGAGGTTCATCCTTCTCCATCCAAGCTCCTGCCATATGGAACTCTCCCCCTCTACACATCTGCTGCATTGACAACCAGCTCACATTCAGACAGGCCCTCAAAACCTGACTTGTTCCTGCCTCTTCTTGAATCTATCCTTCCACACTATCCTTTTATTTCACAGTACAGCAGATGCCAGCAGTGTTCGCAGTGGCACACCATGATAAAGTCATCCCTTTCCACTCCCAAAGATGATTATACACCACCTTCTAACCCCCAACTCTCTAACTGGTGCACTCTGGTTACCGAACAATACCTGAAAACCTGATTGTAATATGTACATCATTACTGAAAGGTATCCGGACAGAACGCTTGATCAGACAGACCACTAGAGGTAGCAACTGTAACACACCTAATTTGAACTGGGGGCAGGAAATGTTACACACTCACTTATCAAGGGGTTTACCCAACTAATCAGAATGCTCAATTGAAAGGTTCACTGCAGGCAGAGAGGTTTAACCAGGGGTATAGGACACAGTACACACCTAGATGGTTTTGGGGAGTAAGAATGGTGATGCACTGAGCTGCTCCAGGTGGGGGGACATTGAACCCGCCTTAGTCAGTTGTTTCTTTTGGGGACGGGAAAAGATACCACAGGTCTGAGGCCATAGGTGCACAAGCCCAACTATTGTCAAGCGCCTGGGTAGCACAACACCATGGAGGACATATTAGCAGCATTACAAGAACTGAAAAGCGAATTACAGGCCACCAGGCAAGATTATGTGAGCCTGGCTGGTCAGGGGCACACACTTACTGTGCAGGGCACCGCCCAAGCTACCCTCCTGCCCAGGGACCATGCACCACCCACCCCAGTACAGGTTCACGTCTCCACTGAACCCCATCTGCCGTTGGCAGCCCGAAAGGTATCATGGGGACCTGCAACGATATAACCAATTCATAATGCAGTGTCAGTTGCACTTTATCACAAAACCTAATATATTCCGCACCGCCCAGGCCCACACGGCCTTTGTCATATCATACTTGGGTGGAGATGCTGCATCATGGGCCACGCCTCTGGTGGCTAAGGATGTCGCTCTCCTATACAGTTGGAACACTATTTTGGAGGAATTTGGTAAAATCTTTAACCGTAAAGCGGCAACGCTGATCAAAGACAGGGAGCTCATTACCTTAAACCAGGGAGGAAATGACCTGGTTAGTTATGTTACCACTTTCATCCAGCTAGCCGTAGAAACTGACTGGCCCCAGGAGAAACATCTGGCCTTATTCTATTAAGGTTTAAGGGATGAAATGAAAGATCTCATTGCGCAGGTGGACCCGCAGCCTACCACCTGCTCTTCCATGATAGATTTGGCACTGTGGTTGGACCAAAGACAGAGGGCCTCATTACAACCTTGGTGCTAAGTGCACCAACTTTACCACCATGGTGTAAACTCTGTTTACACCATGGTGGATGGCGGATTTACCGCCCCATTCCAAGGTGAGTGGGGCGGTAAATCCCCATTTCCCATTTTCCCTTCCCCATTCCCATTTTTGCCCCATAGGGCATAATGGGAGTGGGGAAGGCGCTAATTACGCTGCCGTAAATTACGGCGGCGTAATTAGCACCATGGCAGGTTAGCGCCATGGATTTTAACGCCTGCTAAAAGCAGGCGTTAAAATCAGAATCAGGCGTTAAGGGTTAACGGTGGCGTTAACCCTTAACGCCTGAGTTGTAATGAGGCCCAGAGTGAGAGAAAGCAGGATCGGAGGAAGTGGGATCCAAGACCGATGGTTAGGTTGGATCAACAATAACAAAAGCCTAGTAAGAAAGAGAAAACATCTGAGGAACCTATGCAGATAGGGACCGTTCATGGCCTCCTGACTATGGACGAGAAGGACAAGAGGCATCAGGAGAAACTCTGTCTGTACTGCGGGAAGGCAAGACACTTTGTTAGGGAATTTCCCACTAAACCCAAGGGGGAGCTGCCGGGAAACGCGAGAGCTCACCAGTGAGGGTGGCCCGGGCGAGCTTAGAAGAAGACACCCCAACATTTTTGGCAAACACTCAACACGTGCAAGTATCTCATGTAACACTCTCAGGCTATATCAGTTGGCAGGACCATCAAGTACCAGTATCATTGATGATAGACTCTGGAGCTGCGGGTAATTTCATCGACGAAGGTTTAGCGTTTAAATTAGGAATTTCCTTAAGAGATAAGGAACACAAAGAAGAGGTGAAGTCTGTAGATGGATCACCACTTACCTTGGGCCTAATAACAAAACAAACCAGATGGGTACATTTGTAATGTAACCCACAGCATCATGAGGACATTAGGTTTGATGTGATAGCTGCGCCTCAGTTTGGGATGATCTTGGGATTGCCATGGATAGGGACCCATAATCCAATAGTGGATTGGACCCAGGGTTCATTGTGTTTCTCCTCTAGTCATTGTTCCGAGCATTGCCAATCTACTTCAACCAAAGACCCTGAGGTCCAGATGACGCCAAGTAGTGAACATGTGATTGGATGTACGGAGACCTTGCCATCCGTTTACCAAGACTGCAGGGATGTTTTCAGTAAAGTCGCAGCAGAGACATTGCCACCTCATCGAGCATTCGATTGCAGGATCGATTTGGAGCCTGGAGTGGCATTGCCATGCAGCCGCATCTATGCCTTAACGGAATCTGAAAATGAACATTTATGACACTACATCAAGACTAACTTAGCCAACGGCTTCATACGTCACTCTACATCACCGGTATCATCACCATTGTTCTTTGTCCCAAAGAAAACCGGGGATTTTAGAACTTGTATTGACTACAGAGCAATTAACCGAATAACGGTAAAAAAATCGATACCCCCTGCCATTGATACCTACCTTGTTAGACCAAGTACGGGACGCCAAGATCTATACAAAACTCGATCTAAGAGGAGCTTACCATCTGGTGCGGGTGCGTGAAGGAGACGAGTGGAAGACTGCCTTTAGGACGAAGTATGGGCTTTACGAATACCAAGTCATGCCATTCGGACTCTATAATGCACCCGCCCCCTTTCAGCACTTCTTGGATGAGGTCCTATGGGGTTACTTGGATCTTTTTGCCGTAGTCTATATAGACGATATACTCATTTACTCTCGAAGCCTAGAGGAACATCAAGAACATGTGAAAGCAGTTCTGCAACGTTTAAGGGAACACCAACTATACGCAAAACTTGAGAAATGCGAATTTCACCAAATCACAGTAGAGTTTTGGGGTTTTATACTCTCATCTGGATCAACGAAAGGTGCAAACCATCACAGAGTGGCCATCACTGACGTCGGTCAAGGAAGTGCAAACTGTGTTAGGTTTCGCTAATTTCTACCACCGATTCATCGATGGGTTTGCCAAAAAGGTGAAGCCGATTACTCGCTTATTGAACAAAGGGGTGGTGTTCCAGTGGGATGCGGCGGCAGAAGCAGGGTTTCAGGCCTTAAAAAAGGCGTTTCTCACCGCTCCTGTATTATTACACCCGGATCCAACTCGCCCTTACATCGTCGAGACGGACGCCTCAAGCTACGCTCTCTGTGCTCTCTTGCTATACCAGCAAGATGACACAGGACAACTGCATCCAGTGGCATACTTGTCATGCTCCTTGTTGCCTGCAGAACAGAATTACGTGATAGCTGATCGGGAACTCCTAGCTATTAAGGCAGCATTTGGCGAATGAAGTCACTACCTGATGGGGGCTCAACATACCATAACCATTCTAATGGATCACAGGAATTTGCAATTCTTAAAGTCTGCCAAAGCGGTGAGCCCCAGACAACTAGGATGGGCCATGTATTTTGACTTTGTGGTCACGTATCATCCTGGGGCGGAGAATAGAAAGGCTGATACCTTGTCTCGC
The DNA here is from genome assembly GCF_040938575.1 of Ambystoma mexicanum. Classification (NCBI taxonomy): domain Eukaryota; kingdom Metazoa; phylum Chordata; class Amphibia; order Caudata; family Ambystomatidae; genus Ambystoma; species Ambystoma mexicanum. The sequence goes on from NC_090933.1 coordinate 1,381,528,079, forward strand.
TACCCAGAGCTAGAGTTCAAGTTTACAAGGAATAAGAACCAAAGCCTATAGTGTCACCTACGTGCATCATTGGCAGCATCACAGTAGATGACATGTTTGACGACATCAGGAAGGCAATAACAGCACAGGAATTGGCCAAGTGGAACGATGTAAAGGACGGGCTCCCCTTTTATGGAACAGCGCTGTATCTCCCTACCCCAACCATCCAACCATTCGCCGACAAGCCATTAAGTGGTGTCATGATTCACCTTTCGTGGGTCATCCTGGAATTACTAAGACGTATAAATTGGTAACACGCCATTTCTGGTGGCCTCAGATGAGACAATACATTCTTTAATGCATACGTACATGCAAATGTTGTCTATGAAATAAAGCAAATCATCGGAAACCCGCAGGAATGTTGCAACCCTTGCCCACGCCTCCAGTGCCTTGGCATACTGTATCTCTAGATTTGATAGTGGACTTACCAGTAAGTCATGGTTTTACCACCATCCTGGTGGTGGTGGACTCACTAAGTAAACTAGCACATTTCGTGCCTTGTAAAGGGTTCCACAGCAAAATTCTGGTAGATCTCTTTCTCCAAAATATAGTATGCTTAAACGGCATTTCCCAACACATTGTATCAGATTGAGGGGCAAAATTTACATCACGTTTCTGGCAAGCCTTCTGTGCCACGGTGGGTATAGGAATGAAGCTATCCACCAGTTATCACCCCGAAACTGATGGGCAAACGGAAAGAGTGAACCAAACCCTAGAGCAGTACATACGCTGTATGACCTACAATAATGAGTCCACTTGGGCAGACACCATCT